>NC_092828.1:62736382-63043419 GCF_039878825.1 Excalfactoria chinensis | reverse complement strand
AGCTTTTTGTATCTGTATTCAGATCTTCAAAGATTACAAAATGTGAATGTTTCAAGTATGTGCATTGTTATTAGTTATTCTTGCATTGCCTATACAAATAATGGAATTACATATAAGGCTTGAAAATACAGCACTACATGTAGTGCAAAAAATGAGTTGTGTGAAAATAACAAGCATAATAATAATAATAATATTAATAAAATAATCTCTCTACTGCACTGGACTCTAAACATTACATGGCAAATTTGATTTTGTGTTTCATGGAATCACAGAACCATAGGGGTTGAATGGGACATCTGGACATGATCTAGTCCAACCCTCTGCTAAAGCAGGTTCCCTAGAGTAGGTTGTATAGGAAAGTGCCCAGGTGAGTTTTGAATACCTCCAGATAAGGAGTCTCCACTACCTCTCTGGGCAGCCTGTCCCAGCACCCTGTCATTCTCACAGTGAAGCTCTTCCTCATGTTTGTATGTAACTTCCTCTGTTGCAGTTTTTGCCTGTTGCTCCTTGTTCTGTTGGTGTGCACTACTGACATGAGTCTGACTTTTAAAATAATTGACTCCTACATAGTGATATTTTGCAGTCTGGAAGTATTGGAGTGCTTAATTTGAATGAAGAAAATAGAACATGCAAGTTAAATAGTGTAGTGATGGAACCATTGACTCTGCCATTCACCACTCAGTATTGGAATGTTAAAGTATTTCATTTCAGCTTTTCTTGCTGGACATGCTAAACACTGCTAATATAAAATTACTTTTTAATTTGCAACTTATCTCTCTCCATTTTTTCTAGTGGTCAGAGTTCTCTACTATAATTCCTCCCTAAGGCTGTATCTTAAAGTTTCACTTCAGCTGCCATTTTAAATTAACTTTTAAGAGTGTGCAGAAAGGAAAACCTCTCTATTCCTCAGTGACTTTCAAAAAACACAAGTTCCAGCAGGATTATGCATTAGAGAAAACCCTGAGCTGTTTTTCTTAGGGCCCTGGTGCTCACTCAGTCAGTGTACTGTTCAACTCTGTTTATATTTTCTTCATAGTCATTACAATCCCAGATATATGTGTTTGTATGTATTTCCATACATGGAGAGTTGTGAGGGCATAAGGAAAAGAAGAATGAAAACGAAAGATGTGTTGTATAAATTGCTGCTTGATGTTATTGTACATGAACTGCCACCCACCTGGCATCTAGATGTCCTTTATTGTTTTCTGTCCTTGACTTGCTGTAATACAATAACATAGACAATGAAAAGGCAAAGTAGACTTTGAAGAAAGGAAAACAAGTCTTTTAACCACTGTTCACCTACTATCAAAATACCTCCAATTTACTTCGTTGGAGAACTGACTTTCTGGTCTACTGATTTGATTGTGTCTCTGCACGCATTGAATACTTAATTGCTATCATTTTAAAATATAGTAGATGCAGTATTTGAAAACTAAGTGTAGTTGCTGAAAAGGAAAGGCAGAGAGAAGTACAGTGGAAATGCAGACAGGGAGAGAAACTGAGAGAAGAGAATGAAGAAGTGAAGAACAGAAAAATTCAGTATCATTTGAAATTTAGTAATACTTAGTGACTGATAAAACACATTCCATTTTTTTACATTTCTTTTGATTTTTTTATTTTTTCTATGCCTTCCTCTAGCATTATTACAATATTTACTACTATTTTTCAAGGGGATAGTTCTCTGTAGTGTTTCATGAAAGCTTGCATGGCCTACAGGAGTAAACATAGGATGCAAGCTTCAGTTCTTACTTTATGAACTGATATATATATACATACGTAAAATATGTCTGTGTTGTCTCTATCTGCACACTTTATTTAGCATTGAGTACCTACAACAAAGAGATCAGGAAAAAGAGTAGTCATTTTTGTACTCTGGTATCCAGAGCATGTCCAGAGCATGTCCTCTATACAGAGAAATATCTTTTTTGTAAAGCATTTGCAGTGGATTTATTCCTGTTACTTCTGGTGTCTTCTGGTTTTGGTTTGAATTGGGGTTTGGGGCTCTCCAAAAGCATTATTATTGTCCTCTCACACCTAGATATTAATCCTCATCCCTGCAAGGCTCAGCGGCCTGGAATAGACTGGACAGAAGTTAATGCTGCGCTAGGTAGCATAAGTTTGGAATTTTCAGTGGCTGTTTTTCTGTGTATAGTCATCCTTCATAGTCCTTCAGGTTGCTATGTCTCAGCCTTCCTTTGGTAGCAATGTGTTGATTGCTTTGACGATCCCGTTCCAGAAACAGAGAATGCTCCAAAGACTTGATTTTGAATACTTCTAAGTCCTAAGGTGCAGAAAATCTTACCTTGGCTATTCCAAGCAAAATGGCAATAGGGCTGATGGAGCCTCTTACTAGGACTGTGCTCTTTAATGCCGTATACTGTATAGAGATGGAAATATAAAATTTAGTCAGTATTTGGCCAGAAAATACTTCATTTAGTTTTGCTAGTTGACACTTTTTTCATTCATAAGCTTTGGTGAACTGGCAGCTAGCAAGTTAGTGCAGGACTGAGTATGTTTTGTTCACTTAATTTTCATGTAATCTCTAAATTAAGTTCCCATTAATTAATCTTATCCTTCTATTAACTTAGATCAACAATAAAAGTACTACAGTTAGAAAAAGAGATAGAATATAAAAGAATATAACAATCTATTCCAATATTCTTTGGCGTTGCCCATCATGAATGTGAATTGTTCTTCCCACAGTAAACAGTGTAGCCAAACGTCAAACCTGTTTCCCAATTCATCAAGTATCACCTTAATGGGGGCTGAGATAGCTTTGAGTTGGATTACATGGTTATGTGTTTGTCTGCATGACGCCCAGCATGTGATGTCGCACGTTGGGACTTGCTGCCAGAGCTGTCACTGGTGTGATGCAATGAGTCTCACTCCCAAGTGCTGACGTGTAGCTCCCACTGCTTGAGACCGGCTGTGTATATGCACATGTACAAGGAATGGTGTAGAACTTGCTCTCCTGAGAAAACAATTTGCTTACTGAATATCATCTTACAAAAATATGTACATCAACTTTTCACTTTAGGATTATGTGCTTATCACAATTTCTTAACCATTTTGTAAGCACAGAATTTGGGAAGCAGTGGAAAGCCATACAAGTTGCATGAAACTATGATGGGATTGATCTGTGAAAATAATTAAGCTGGAGGAGAGGTTTTCCTTCACAGGATGTTTCTGGAAAGGAAAGAAAAATAGAACGAATGGTTAAGTGGAGCCTTGTATTTCAGACTCGTCTGTGATTGTCTAGAAATTGAATTAACCTCTCTCCTGTGCATATCGTTTAAAACGCGGCTTAGGAGAGACTGCCCAGAGGTTAGGGCTCTGATGGTCTGTTGAGCAGAAATAGTAGCAGAGGTCCTCACACCGGGAGGAGGGAGGACTCGTGACAAGGAAAGGAAAGGAGGGGAAGAGGGGGAAGAGAAATGTTAATTTTGGCAGCGGAGCTGACAGAATAAATTTGTCTCCAAGCCCAACAGTTGTAAAAGTAGGCCAGAGGGGTCTACTGAGTAAACAAATGGAAGTTTGTTAGTTCCTTCCAAAAAAGGATACTTTTGTGCACTTTCTGGGCACAATAGAAAACAGAAAAGGAACTTACTGGGCTTTTAATTTCAGAAGAGAATTACATATGGTTTTAATGGCACTATTAACATACTTTTTAGCCTTCAGGAATAAAAGGTCTATTGTTGATAAACACAGAGGGCTTGCCCACACTTCTGAGCCATTAAGGGGAACTGTCTTACATGCTGTTACCTCCTAGGCAGAAGGGAAGGACTTGATCTTCAGACAGCATTCACTGCCAAATGTTTCATCAACCCAACATAAATAAAATAGGCTCTGCACTTAAATAGCAATAGCTTACCCTAGGTAAATAGGCCCTTTTGTTGGGGTGTAACTTTTTTTATAAGGGAACACATGCTGATATGTATAGGCTGCAAAATAGGCTACAAAACCAACTTAAGCTCCTGTTCTGAGGAGTTTGAAGTTCAGCAATAAAGAACCACAAGATTACATTAGATCAAGTGGATGTCATCTAAAGAAAAAAATCAAGCATCTTCTATGGAGAAACACTGGCAGAGTTTTAGAGTTTTAGAAAGAAGGAAGTTTTACTTGAAATGGATTAGACTGTGTTCAAATCAAGCCAGTACATAAAATATGCAGAAAGCATTAATTCTACCTGTATAAAACAGGGAATAGATTTAATTTTTCGGCGTGTTAATTTTCTTTTTAAGATCCAGAAATGTCTCACTGCCTCTTTAAGAAATTTTTTGCCAGCAAATTATTTCTTTGCAAATGCCATTAAACACTTCAAAGCACGATGTGCTGCTTTCAATAGCAATTTAGATTTTTGCAGCAGTGTAATGTTTTCTTGTGTGATGAGCCTGAACCAATATTTTGTGTTCATTTTCTCCTTTGTCTTTCTAAATGTGTGTGGGCTACAGATGGTTCTGTGAAGGAAAAGAACTCCAGAATTCCCCTGACATTCAAATCCATTCTGGAAGTGGAGGACTTCATTCCCTAATTATAGCAGAAGCCTTTGAAGACGATACTGGACGCTATACTTGTCTGGCTTCAAATTCCCTCGGTTCAGATAGTACATCAGCTGAAATATTCATTGAAGGTAAGAGGTGAAATAAAAAGACACTTGACACAGACACGATAGATAACTAAGCTGAAGTTTACTCTTGATTCTTATTTGCTTAGTGATAACTGAGTGGTGTTTCTCAGCTTCCTTTTAAAGGAGTATATTCTGAAGATTACACTGATATTTCAGTGAATATTCCAAGAATTGCTGAGTAGGGTGCTATTTATTTGAGGCTAAAAGAAGATCAAAAATAGAAAAGGAGGAATGAGTATTTTGTAAACAGTCTTTCAGCAGCCTCTGTAAATAAAAGATTTAACTGGTTATTCTAATAATGATTTTCAGAGTAGCAGTAATTCCTGTGACATTTCTGAACTTCCTTCTAGTGTGATTAAAGGTGACTATCCCAAATAAGTCCTCCTCAGTTACGGGTAAATGTTCTTTAATTCTTCATATTTGACACCCTAACTTTAAGTCAGGTTGTATGTTAATCAGTAACACTAGTTTTGTCCACAGTCAATTGACTGTTGTTTAGTCATGGTAATATTAATTACATAATTGCATTAATTGCATAAATCCGGTTTTTACTTCAGTTAATGTATCTTTGAAGCCTTTCATTAAGATTTATTACTGATTTTGTAACACTTTAACATTCATTTAATAATTAATTGAAAACAAAGTAATATAACAAGTACTTGTAAATCAGAATAATATTATACTAAAACTATTTAAATGCTTTTGATTAAGAAAGCAATCTTTTTTCCCCCTGTAATTTAGCTGAATCATGGCAAAGTGCATTATTTATAAGGTTTCTCTTGTATTTTCTATGCTCAAAACTGTGTTCCAAGGATATAATAGCAAAATCCCCAAGATTTTCTGGGTTTTATGAATTTTGGTAAGGTTTTTTCTTTGCAGAAGGGAGTATGATTTCAGAAATACTCGGATACAGAACAGATTTATAATTCTACAGGAAATTGTAACAGTGGAAGCAGCACTAAAAACAGGATACATAAAAAGGGAGATACAGTGAGTAAGAATTCATATTTTGAGATCTGGCTAAGTCCAGTTCCACCATGTGGAATTTCTGTCTTGAAGTTTTACAGCATTTACCTTTCTAAGAGATAATTGCACAAGCCATTATGTTCCTCCCTTATCATCTTTATGGAAAGTAGATTGCCATGCAGACATTGTTTTGTACATTAATAATCTTGATGAAAATGATGACTCACACCTTCTTCTGTATATTAAACCCAGCCATGCAAGACATTTTTATCCTTTACTCGTGAGAAATACTTACATGTAGACTCATTTTGCTCACTTGACATTGCTTCTCTTTTATAACCCTTCTGTGCTACTTACAGCTTTGATTTTTGTTGCCCATACTTCATAAGTAAGTAGGGAACTTGTGTCCCGGAGTTCAGGTTCTGTTTTACTGTAAGTCAATCTATTCAATACTATGCACATTGAATATGATTTCTCTATGATCTGTAATTCAAATTCAGCTATGCATATATGTACAAATTCTTAGAGGAACTATACATGCTGCATAAATGTCTAGAAAAACTCCTGCACAAAGAATCAGTAGCTATTAGAAAAAATTAAGACAGTGGGAAAATAAATAATTTCCCATCTTTTCTTCAAGTGGGTTCAGGGTATTTCCAAACGCATACATTATATCAAGACTGGAAAGAAACATCACTAAGTAAATGTCGTGT
This sequence comes from Excalfactoria chinensis, assembly GCF_039878825.1. Lineage (NCBI taxonomy): Eukaryota > Metazoa > Chordata > Aves > Galliformes > Phasianidae > Excalfactoria > Excalfactoria chinensis. The sequence continues at coordinate 63,037,113 of NC_092828.1, read as the reverse complement.
AGATTGATAGGAATAGTCTGAAATGTGGAAATAGTGGGTAGCAAGTTTAGTCTGGAAATGCCTTCCTATGCTGAGTGCTCTTAATTATGGTTGAAGATTTATTATTGTATATAAGACATATGCTATCCTAAGATTTAATCTTTTACATACAAGTGAATAAAACTATATATTTGCAGTAGAATAGTAGTAGTCAGCATTTTATTTTATTTTATTTTATTATTTCATTTTTTGTCATATTTGCTTCAAAACAAAGGAATACAGCTAAGATCCTAGGAGAGCCATGATGATGATCAGAGGGCTTGAGCACCTCCCCTACAAAGGCAAGATGAGGGAGCTGGGTTTGTTCAGCCTGGAGAAGAAGAGGCTGCAAGGAGTCCTAATTGCAGCCTTCCAGTATTGAAAAGGGGATTATAAACAGGAGGGGAATCAACTTTTTACAAGGGTAGACAGTGATGGGAGAAGGGGGAATGGTTTTAAGCTCAAGGAGGAAAGGATCATATTGGCTGTCAAGGGAAAGTTCTTTACAGAGAGAATGGTGAAGTGGTGGATCAGGCTGCCAAGAGATGTTGTGGATGCTCCATCCCTGGAGGTGTTCAAGGCCAGGCTGGATGGGGCCCTGGGCAGCCTGCTCTAGTACCAGATCTGGAGGTTGGTGGCTCTGCCTGTGGCAGGGGGGTTGGAACTTCATGATCTTTGGGGTCCCTTCCAACCTAAGACATTCCATGATTCTATGAAAACACTTTGAAATTAAATTGGCATGGGCATGATTTCTGCAACTGCCTAAACTATATAGTTACAGTGTGTTTGCAGATAAAGTACTGCCGATTTTCTTATTACAAAAAATTCTCAACACTTGGAATATCTTACAATGCATACTGCAAGTCACTTGAAGTGTAAAGCAGAAGTAGCAAAGTTTTTCCTTTGGAATTTGAGCTTAAAAGGAATCAGTAAGAGATTATTGAATATACTTTCTCTTCCAGGTGCCAGTTCCACAGATTCAGAGAGTGAAAGTTTAATTTTCAAATCAAAATCTGGAGCTATGCCACAGTAAGTGGGTGAAATAGAACTAATGATGTTCAGATTTTCTTAATGAGGCACACTGGAAAATCTTTAGCAGTTTTAGAATTAAATAAGCATCTGGGATGTATGTATGTATGTCTTGTCCTTATCCTCCTTCTTTCATGTGATATGAATGTGCAGTATTAAGACTATAGATTTTATTAATGTGCTTATTTTGTCTAAGAAGTCTATGCCAATACTTTAGTAGTTATCAACTTTTCATATTTAGGAGTAACTTTTAGTTAATCAAATCTTTGTTTGTAATTGCCTAGCCATGTGCCTCCAGAAAAATATGCAGAAGTCTAGAATATACATATATATATACATATATTAGTTTAACTCTTATAATACTACCAGTTACTAGACTATGCAAGCATAAATTTGTCAAAGATTGTATTCCAGTCAGGATTCCTCCACAGTTGATCTTTTCACTGTTAATGATATATGTAATAGTCTTATAGCCAAAATGAAAACATAAGATGGTTAAGCAGGTATCATCAGTGTTTAATCAACACCAGAGGAATAAAAATGTCAAAGATATGGAAAATACAAGGTGGTCTATTAGTTGCAAACTAACATATTCTGATTTCATATCTTATAAACTGTTGTGTTGTTTTTCTTTCTCAGGGCCCAAAAGAAAACCACCTCTGTTTCCCTGACAATAGGATCTTCATCACCAAAGTGTGGAGTCACCACAGCTGTAATTCAACCCATCTCTGTTCCCAGTCAGCAGGTATTTCCAGACATTTTTTTTAATTAGTAGAAGTATTTTAAAATTCATTTCCAAATGTCTAAGTCCTGAAAAACTCTGTCATTTGAGGAACTATATTACTGAACTATGAGCTTTTGTTATTAAGAGTGATGATTTAAAAAATTAGGTAGTTGTCCAGCAAATGGAGTGTGGCAGCAAATATACATAAGGATTCTCACAGTGTGTATCAATGCAGCATGTGAGCAATTGACATCATGACAATGAAAATTACAGAGGATATTACTTAATAGTGACTTGTTCCAATTCCAAAATAATGTAATTTTGTTAAATTAAATACCACTATCATTTCTCTGTACATTTTACTTGGTAAGGTATAAATATAGAAAATCAGTGTTCTTTAGTTTACAGTAAGTTTTAACGGTGCGGTGGATGACTTAGACTTTACATATAAATCATGAAATGCAAAAAAATAAAATCACTATTAAATTGTACATGGTAAATTACTTTCCCTTTTTTGTTTAATGTGGATAAATTTTAGATACTCTTATTTATTTCAAAATCAATGATAGGATATAATAGCAGAAAATGCAAAACTGCTTTGGTGTAAAGGACTTACTTAAATGATACAAGTGTTGAACACAAAATATTTCAAGGCAGGTGCTTAGGTACAAAGTTCTCTTGGAAACTGTAGAACAATTTTGATACCAGAAGTACAACAGAGTGAAATAGTGATGTCACTTAAGTGTGCTATAATGAGAATAGCAGATTAAAACCATTATTTTTGGAACTTGTATTATAGAATATGTATATACAGACAATGTTATTCAAACATCATATTCTTTGCATTTCATAGTATTGTTGCAATACTTTGCAGGTCCAAAGCCCTACTTCATACCTGCACCATCTGGATGGTTCTAAGCCTATCAATTCTGCACTCATTTTTACTAAGGTATGGTTTATCCATCATGGTTTTATAGGATATTCTTTTAGTCCAGAAGGAAATATCAAAAACTTATTATCATAAAGCAGGAGTCTTTGATCAGATTTAAAAAATGGCAGATTTTATGAGGTAGGTCCTCTTCTGTATGAAGACATTCTGCGGTAATACTTTTCCACTGACACAATGATGTTCTTATTCCTTCTATCCTGTTAATATCACTAGAGGAATTACATGAATTCTATATGGGTTTGCCTTATAACCGGGACTGTCCTCCAGTGAGAAATCTTTAGTAAAGAAGAACAAGATAGGAGCCAATTGCAGGGCATAATTATGGTAATCCATCCAGAACAGATAACACAGGTTGTTGTTGTTTTTTGTTTGTTTAGTTAAAAAAAAAAATCCATCCAGTTATGTTTTAAAAAAATATATATAAATAAAATTAAAAAAAAATAAATAAATCTTTCTTGTGATATCTTGTAAATAATTTTCATTTTAAAAATGTACAGCATGGACTTGCCAGAAGGGAATCTTTTGCTAACTAATTACTTTATTTAGGTCAGTATTTATTTTCATATAACCTAAATTTCATATACCTAAAATCAAACTCTCAAATTAAGATTTAGGTTGACCAATGTACCAGCAAAAAGGACAGATTATTTCCCAGATCTTTGAGATATAACTTAGAATTTTCGTTGTACACTCAAGCCCTCCTTTCCATAGGATGAACTATTATTTAATCACCATTTATTAAAATGGAAAAAAGAGAACATGAGAGCTTCTCTGAAAGTAATCCCTCCTATTTTATGATGTTGGCCCACGACACCAGATGCAGATGGTGGTGATATAGCATTAGAGACTGAACCTTCCCACCAATATTCCACTGCATTTTGTTACCATGTGACAGATGGCAGCAGAGGGGCAGTCTGACATGTTGGTGTCTGATGTGGACATGTGTAAGAAGCAAAGCTCTGTCACTGAATTATTCCACGTGGAAAAAAAATGGCACCCACTGACATAATCGACAGTTGCTGAATGTTTATGGAGACCAAACAGTGGATGTGAGCACACTGAGGTGGTGGGTGGTGCATTTCACAGGTGGCGACAGTGAAAGTGGGTCACCTCTGCCGGCCCAGATTTTTACAAGCAGAGCAAGCAGGTACTTGCTCATTGTTGGCAAAAATACGTAACTAATGGCAGTGACTATGTTGATAAATTGCGTTTTGTAGCTAGGTATTTATTCTATCAAATAGTGTAGTTATGCTCTTTGTAGCTGGTATAGTTCCCATGGAAATAAACAGGGGGCATTACTTTTGGAGTCACCTACGTACTTCTGGTAATTACTTCACAAAAACAGTTTGACCTAAAGATCATATGGAACAGCAAATAATTCTGCCTAAACTAAGAAAAAAACCTGTTCTTCACAATTTTATATCTTCACTCCAACATACCCATTTCTCATGGCAGAAAAGGTCTGATTCTGTTCATAGGAATTCTGCATTCATACTGCAGTTACCACAGGAGGGTGAATAAAGAAGGTGCAAGGAATTAGAGAGTACAGTTGTTGTAAGGTAGGGAGACAGGCAACTTCCAATACCAGAAGGAAATATGAGAAGCCTAGCTCAGACACTCAGAAATCACCAAAATCCCTGTTACCTTCTGGTCCTCATCTCTCTTATTCCTGAAATCCAGTATTAACTGGTCTAGGCCAGCTGGCATACAAAATCCACTTTAATTACAGAAGGAATGAGCCACTTATAAAGAACAAAGAAAAAAACCAACAAAAACAAAACAAAACAAAAAAGCTGCATAGCAGCTTCCTTACAGAGAATTCTTTGTATGTAAAACTCAGGGAACAACTCAAAAGATTTTAGGTTTCCATGTTATAAAATTCTTATTAATTTGATTAAAAAGAGACCTAAAAATATCAAGTAGGGATAATGCTGAGCTTCAAATTTCAAATGTGATGTTGCACAAATTCCTAAAACTGTATTAAAGCTTTGTTAATATTGGGAAAGAGAATGAGACAGCCAGTACAGTAAAGAAGGCTCTTAGATTTATAACCTTCTGATGGATAACAAGGGCAAACATGGTAACTTTCTCCTGTCCACTCTAACTGTCACGTCAAGTACTGAGCTTCTCCTCTCTCCTAGCGGTCTTTGTCAAAGATTCTTCATATGTACGCAGCAATTCAATATAGCCATAATACAGCCACAGATGCTATCCAGCGTATGCTAATACATCCTTATCTGTCATTTACTGTTGCTTGGATGGTTATAACTGGCTCGGAATAAAAGCAATTGTACATTTTAGAGGTCAACCTGAAAGCAGCACATCTTTTCTCTCAGGACCATGTCAATCAATGTGCACCTAGTTGCAGATTTTCATCCTGTCTTGCAGAAGGAGGAGGAATGCTGAGACCATAACTATCCACTTCTGGTGGTCTGAGAAATCAAATGCTTCTACAGTTAGTATGCATTATATAGCCTATTGAGTCCTTTTTAGGTGATACATTAAATGTAATCAGAATGAAAGTAATGTTCACAGAACATGACTGTTGCAAAATAAGAATACATGATGGTAACACGAAGACATTTTTTACAATGTGAAATGCTTCTGGTCCATTTGAATTGTGATTCTTTATTTCAGGAGCTACAAAACTCCACAGCATCTGAGGGACAAGTAGTGGTATTGGAATGCAGGGTGAGAGGACCCCCTCCCATTCATGTTAAGTGGTTTCGACAGGGCATTGAAATTCAAGATTCTCCAGACTTCAGAATTCTCCAAAAAAGTAAGGCAATGACCGAAAAGGCCGCTTTTGATATGGGACGCACTGGGAAATTTATTTTGGATAGAGTCCATTCTTCCTTACGCTTCGTTGATTATAATGGCTAAAGGCTAGTAGTAACAATTGAACTGCTGCTACCAATACAACATTTAGTCATATTTATTTTGTAATGTTTCTGCAAACATTCTGTACTTGTCTACAGGATTTCAGCAGGTATTCATTCAGCGTGCTGTTTATTAGCATAATCTCTAATGTTGCTTTTCTTGTTTGTTTCCCCTTTTTATGATGCGATATGCAGAGCCACGATCTGCAACTGAACCTGGTAAGAATCATATAAAAATATCTCTTGATTCACTAGCTCTTTGAGTTTGTATAGAAGCTGTAAATTTCTGCTGAGCATTGGTAATATGAAACTCCCTTAAAGACAATGTTTCTTTATCACACCTTCCATACTCTACACTGGGCTTTACATCAATTCCTTTATAAGTTAAACAGTAAATTCCATTTAGACCAGTAAGGAGAGCCTCACGGCCAAAACTTTTGAGCAAGTTTTATTCTCAGAAAATGAGTAATTTCCGTGCTACAAAGGATGAAAAAAAATCCCACAAAGTTCTGTGACACAAATTGTACGTGTTTCGTAACACCCAACCACTAAATGCTAGTTTTGCCAGTGTAGGTTGACAGATGTGAGCTGTCTTTGATTCTCCAGAAGAAAGGCACATTGAGTTTTCTAGCCTTTTTATGAGACAAAAGTTCTACATTTCAGCAAGCAAGCAAAAAGTGTTCTTCCAATTACGGGTTTTCTCTGACTGCTTTCTTTGCATTTACATGCTGTTGTGGTTTCTTGAAAAATAAGTAGAGATGCTAAACGACTGAGAATGCTTCATATTTGTGTTAGTATTCCTAAGTCAATCAATAGGTAGAAGTAGAGAAGTGGTGTAGTCTCACTACAGCACTTTACTTAAGAGGGTGTCTGGTTGTACTCAAATATGCATGGATTTAGAGAGAGATTTAATAACAGAGTAGAAAGATAAAACTGAAAAAATATTTTGGATGTGGATATTCCCAAAGAGTGTCTTTGTTCTGAAGGACATTAGCTATATGTGCATGTTTTGAACTTTGAGGAGTTGCACTGACAGTCCTGAGTGCACAGGGAAAAGACTAAGAAATGATGTTTGTAAATTAGCAGTGCTGCTGTTGAGGGTATGGACTAAGGAAAAGCAGTGAAGGGTTAATCCTAGAAGAAATGTGGCTTTCTGAAAGCATTCATGGAAAGGAAAAGAGTGAAAGAGCAGAAAAAATTTTCTCAGTTATTCACTGATTTTCTCACTGTTTCACAAAATTATTTCCTTGAAGCACCTGATTTTATTTTATGATTGGCACATGCATGTGCACACACGCACAGTCTATTCTGACAGTTAGTGGTATGAACTGTGTTCTATCACCACCTGTATTAACAGCTGATACCCAAAGTACGTGTGAAAGAATGATTTGATTTGATGGACACTTGAAATGTAAGACGTGATGGAAAGACTGCAAGAAAATCAAATTAACTTATCATCAGGAATTAAAACATGTCTTAATGTTAACAGTCATGGTCTGTTGGTAGATATAGTCTTAACTCAAAATTGAAGGTTAAAAGTTGTAAGTTTCAGTACAAAATTCTTGTAAGAGAGTTTCAATATCGTATCAAGCATTTGGATATGAACAGTAATGAAAAGAATAGATTTGTGTTGCTGCATGTTCAATTCTGTATCATTCTTGGAACATTCTGCCGTAATATATATCATGAAATTCACCTCCCAAATAAGCTATTTTTTAAATTTAATAAATAAAGAAATGGGGTTAATTATTTTCTCCTTCACTGATAAAATTATTTTTGGTTCAGGTAGCAGCATCTCTGGGATCCACTTTTCTACATTTAATCTACTGATGCTACAAACCTAGCACCTGGTTTACCTAGCTCATTGTTAATACTAGGAACTTCTCTACAAAATCATTTGGACTGACTTCACACCCTCCTTTAACATGATATCTGAAAGGATTTCAACTTTATGCAAAAGCTTGCATGAAGTCTACAATATACTAGCATATCTTATGCATTTTATTAAATGTCTCTTTTGAAACTATTTTGTTACATATCAATAACATTAGCTAATTTTGGTAATTTTTCTTTATCCACAATCCTTTTCACACATGTGTGGAGTGCTGGATGACCTAAGTATTTTAGAGTAGGAATGCAGTGTTAACTAGTGGAGATTACAAGCAGATGTTTGCCTCAGACAATAGGTTCAAATTCTTTTGTGTGGATAGTTGAGTACAAGTGAAATTGTATATTTTGTCTCTTAATAGAATATTTTTTATGGTCATCAAAGTAATTCTCAGTACTGTTAGTTGCAAGATTTCTGATTATTGTGAAACAAGTGAGAATGTTCATGATAGCTCATACAGGTAATAATAATAACAACTAACTGAAACAGAATAGAAGGTGGAATTTGGACTACAAAAAAGATCATAAGCTTCCTAGCTCTTTCATACACTGTCATGTTGATTTTGCTGAATGGTGCCTATCTTGCAGACTCTGGGAGAGGATAACCCATAGTGTTAAGTCCTGTCGCATACAAGCAACTTTCAGCTATCTAAAATGTATGGATTTCAGTTCGGTATTTTGTTTTCCCTGGATTTATTGAGCTAAGTGCTCACAAGTAAACTTCCCTTTTTTGTGTGTGTTGATAGTTCCTAGTAAGCCCCACCAAATACTGTTCAGTGGCTTACATTCCATTAAAATTAACAGCACACTTGTCAGCTTATTTGTGTAGAAGTCAATTCTGCATGCAAAGGGGATGCAAATTAAAAAAACTTGGGCAAAATGATTCTTTCTGATGTAAATGACAAGCCAGCGTGTTGAGTATAATATTAGTAGTAAGTTATACTATTGTTTAGGATGTCATCAAGAGTCTTGAAATTTTTGCAGCAGGGTTGGTTGGGTTTCAGAAACATAGTAGGTTTTCCTGCTGGTACAATACTTGTTTATGATGCAATTTGTGTTCAAAGAAACAAGACGAAATAATATCAGTAGAGGAAATTTCTCATAAGCAAACACACTACTGCTTTGTACAGATGGTGAGGATGTATGCAAGACTAAGTAGAGGGATCAACATGCCTATAATTTTGAGAGATTGCACATCTTTTGTATAATTTTGCATAAATTATAACAAGTTGTAGTGCAACATCATTAGTTGTGAACTGAAGTCCAGATGTCACTAAATACAATGTTAAAAAACATTGGTTATCCTTTCTTAGGTCAGTTTTAATGATTTAAAAGATAATTTTTCCATGAACTCTCACAAATAAGGAATTAGGAAGCAAGAGGGTTTTCTATGCTATGGGTTTTTGGAGTTTTTAAGGGTGGATTTTTTTTATTTTTTTTTTTTGTACATTCTATCTACCTTAATGTATTTTACACTCTTCTTTCTGTCTAGACAGAAATCAGTTTGCATCACAAATCCCTGCAGACTGCCTTATGAATTAATAGTTAGTCAGATTACTTAAAGCCAGCATCACAGTTTGTCTCATTACCTGCTCTGTACTTCTTTCTTCGACATTTTGACTTCATACTGATTGAATCCTCCAAAGAACTGGCTGCCTGAGAATGAAATATCCTATGGAATCATTTGCCAGCTGTTGATATTTTGACCATTACTCAGCTGTCTGGAGTCAGCCGCAAACTGTATTGAATTACATTTAAAACAATGGTCTGATGGCATGTGAGAAGAAAACTATATGAAGTAATTTTTCTTAAATTGCCAGGGAATTGCCACATATACTTGGTGTTTTTTGTTTGTTTTCATTTTTCTGAGACACAATTCCTGATTTGCTCACCAAAAGCATCTCAAAAGACAGTCATCATTTCTCATGGATTGTTCTTTCTTTTTCCCTGTCTTGCTGCTGCATCCCAAAGTTCCACCTCTAGTAACTCACTCTCTTAGAAATCCCGCTTTCATTCTTACACAGTGTTTGAAACTCAAAATATATGTAAACAGAATCATAGAATCACAAGGTTGGAAAGACCAGATCATCTAGTCCAAATGTCCTGCCATTACCATTGCTACCACAAGTTATTCCTAGCTTTCATCCAGATGCCTCTTGAACACTGCCAGAGACAGCAAATCCACTATCTCCCTGGGCAGCCATTCCAGTGCCTGGCCACTCTATGAGAGAAAAAGTTTTTCCTTGGGTCTAATCTAAACTTCCTCTGGAACATCTCTTGGCCACTTCTTCAGGTCCTGTTTGTTGCCTGGGAGAAGAGGCCAAACCTGTCCTCATTAAAACCTCCCTTCAGGAAGCTGTAGAGTACAATGAGGTCTCCCCTGAACCTCCTCTTCTCCAGACTAAACAATCCCAGCTCCCTCAGCTGCTCCTCACAAGGCTTGTGCTCCAGACCCCTCACCTCAATTTCAGAACTCCTTCCCCCAGGAAAATGAGCTTTCTGATAGCTGATGAAATTCAGTACACGGAAGCTTCAGTAGGTCAGTGTACGTGTGCAATCCTTGCATAGTTTAGAGAACAAAGGAACCACAACTACAGTCTGAATATCTCTCTCACTGCTTTTGCTGTTCACAGTGTTCAGCCAGTGCATCAATTCAGAGCATCCAATTATTTCCCATAACTGGAGTCAGCACCTCATGTGTCCCGGTTTCAGCACTGGCAGCATTCTTGGCTCATAGCTATGCAGTCCATGCTGCGTGCTGGGAGCACTGCAGGCTGGGCCTGGCCACTTGGCCACAGGGCTATGAAGCAAGGAAGCCTGCTTGTTTCTCAGGACTGTTATGTGCCTTACAACATAGGAAGCTAAGAATCACATGTGGAGGTGAAGATGCAGCTGTAAGAAATACTCTACTTTTAACATGAGACATAGAATTATTCTGAAGTGAATACATCACCACTGATGAAAGCCGTGAAGTTCAGTCTTAGCAAAGAATATTCTTCTTAACAGAATCATGAACCATTAAAGGATTACTCTGTAAAATGTAATCCTTCTAAGCAACTGACAAAATAGTCGAGTGCTTGCATGTCTAAACATTTTACATGTCTCAGTGCACAGAGCGCTTTTGTATTCATTTAGTCAAGTGTTAAATATGTTTTAAGGCCCTGAGAACAGCATTTCAGGGCTGCTTTCTGGAACCCAGTTTTGTGATGAAATTATTTGTCAGTTGACGATTACCGGGAAGGAGAACAGACATCTTCAGATCATCAGATGCTACTTAGAACAGTAACAGAAAGAAAACTAATTATATAAATCAGAATCTAAAACTAGAAAAATACACTGAGCATTATGTATCCATATAACGCTACAGAATTCTTATGTCAAACCAGTATTTTATTTCTACCTTTTCCACAATGATAAGCCTTTTTGTAATGACCCAGAAGGTCAGCAATTCTTGATTTGGGCATGATAGCAAAATGACTAAAGAAAATGCTGTTGTGTGGCTCCCACATGCTTTTAGCGCAATCTCCCTTTTAATTAGTTCTCTCTCCTTTTATTTTCTTTGGGTTTTTTGTTTGTTTGTTTGTTTTTTGGTTTTGATTTTAATAATGCTTTTGTTTTAGTTGGTTTTCTCATGATTGATTGAGCAGAAAATATGTTTTAGCTTGCACATCCAGTTAGGTAGACTGAGTTTTAAGCTTCCATTATTTTCATTACAAATTTAATGTCATTTTCTCTTGCAGATATTGCTGCAGTTTACCTTGCAAAGTTTTCCAGTATACTGCTTCAGTAAACAAGCCATGTCACAGTTTAATTCATTAGAATTCTTTTATTACTGAAGAGTAAAGATCTGCTCATCTCGTGTGATCATACTTGCAAAACTGAAAGAACAGTGAATTAGCTATGCTGTGTGGAAAAATGGAAATTCCACTGGGTGTTATATTTTGTATTACCTTTGCCCCCGTTCAAATAGCAGTTTTGAGCATGGTGAAAATGATTTTCTTTCACCCAGCTTTCAGAATTCTGTTGTTCATTAAACAGGAAACTAGAAGGCTGCCTGTATCAGATTGCATCCCCAGAGCCATTTCAATCCAGGAGTGTGCACGTGTGCTTAAACTGCTTAGGACACACTAAGGCTAAAAAAAGCTGATCTCAGTAGTTCAAAAACAAGCTTGTGTTACTCATTACTTTCCTGATAAGAGCTTTCATGAGTCATTTAATCTTCATCTAGGTCAGATAAGATCCAGTGTGCTACAGTATTAGCAGACGTGCCTCTTACAGCTACACAGAATGACTGATTTGTGTTGCCAAGAAAAAACAACAAAAAAACCCACCGTGTTCTGCTGTCTGAAATATGAGCTCTGTGCCAAGTCTTTAGTTAGTCATTCATTTTTAGTCCATTTCCAGTACACTAAGTTCTTGGATACATTGTCATTTATAACTGGAAATAATCCATAATTCTTTTGTTAACTTTCTAAATGAGACACTGGTTTGCCCATCCACAGTGACAACTAGGAAAAAGAGGAAAAAAAAAAAGAAGAAGAAAAAATCAAGAACAAAAAAAGCTAGAAAATATTTTCATTGTTTAACCTAAAAGAAATGAGGCTAGGCTTACTGAACATCTCATACAGAATAATTTTCATCTGAAAATTAATGGAGTTTGAAGCATTTTACTGCACTTTTCAGTTTGTGTTTATTAACTGTATTCCACTGATTATTTTTCTTTTTTTTTTTTATAATATCTGGGATCCTACATGAATGTCCTTGAAATACTTTTTTTCCTTTTACTTTTCTAAATGAAATAGAGTTCTGTTAAACTTTGAAACATGTTTTTAATCAAGAGCTTTTCTGTGATTGGTTTTGGGACTGGAAAATGAGCTTAATCAAAAGAAAGTTGTGTTTAATTAACTAAACATGACTTAACAGCATCCAAGATTAAAGTTAGGTAGGCATGTCGTGAAAATTCTAAGATTGTTCAGCTTAGCTACACTGTGAGCCTCTTTAAGGTTGGCATACACTTAGAATTAAAGATAAAATGAAGTGACTTCTCTGAAGAATCTGGAAGTTTAGTATGTAGATAATTAAATATGTTCATAATAAGAGTATGGAATGAGTTTAGAAAACATTACCTTGAGACTCAACCTGAAATATGAATGGTCCAGCTTCTGTGGAAGTTTTCTGAAACAAGCTCTGGTATAATCAAGACAGGAAGCATATATGAGATGATGGTGTATCTTCAACAGCTCCAGAATATGTCTGTGTCTCAGAATTCTGAAGAATTTCGGAGGATACTCTTTTGTCCTATATTTTCTATGTATCCATCCCTCCCCCCTATGCAGAAATGAAAGCCATCCTTTCAAACTCTAAGGGGCATTCCTTGTGCATGCAGAGTTTTTAATTCTGGTCAGTTTACATAGAATATTCAGTTGGAAGTGATGACAAAATAATTTCTGGCTTTACTGGGAATGGGATTTGATCTGAACTGTTTCAATAAATAAAAAAAAATAAGGTAAAGAAGCAATGACTTATACTACTGGCATTATTTAGGTAGGTAGATTCAAGAAGAGCTTACAAGTCCTAATTGTATATAGAAACCATTAAATTGATTTGTATGACTTGGTACGTGTTCTGCATTAAAAAAATATTCCATGTGTAAGATAATTTGCAGATCAGTAATTGCAAATTATTTTTCAAGACAGTTTCTTTTTGAATACCTAGATTGGTAGATTTACTCATTTTTACATACAGTGACATACAATGTCCTTTGAAAGCCCAGCATTTGGCTAAAGAGCACTTCATGGTGTTCTTCTCACATGCAATGCAAAACATTACGTGGTTCCATAAGCAGTTTATGATGTGGTTTATTTTTCTGTTTATTTCCAGAAGAGATATGTACCCTTGTAATTGCAGAAACTTTTCCTGAAGATTCAGGACTTTTCACATGCACAGCAACAAATGAATATGGTTCAGTAACAAGCAGTGCACAACTAACCGTCTGCTCAGGTATGTGAGAAAAGGAAAGAGGAGGTTTTAATCATGGGTCTTTGATCATTAATTTATCCGTGATGTCTACTTCATTTGTAGAAAAAAAACCTGCCATAATACAGGGGTCCCTTTTTCAGACCTTCATCTCACAGTCTGAATATTCCCGCAACACTGACTGATACAATATGAATATATGAAAGTAGCAGTTGGATGGGGGATGGATAAATGATTTTATTTGTTCTCAGGTAGCATGAGATTGATCCCTAGAGGTCTATTTCAAAAGTTGAACTACTGAAAGAGTGAAGCATCATCTCAGCACTGCTTTTCTTTAGAGGACAGCAAACAAAAGGTGTTAGTCAAGCATCTGACATATTGCCAGTAAGACTGATGATTAATTAATAAATAAATAAATGATAGAAAGAAAATGCCATATAATAACTCCAGCACATAAATGGAAACCTTGTGTAAATGCATAAAACTGGTTTTACTTTTCTGTCCAAGACTTGCTGTTCAGATAGCAGAAATCATTTGAGTCAAGTGATTACAAAGATGAAAACTTTCCCTAGTGCCACTATTCATTCATGCTATCGGCCAAGAGCAATCTGATACCTCTTTCTAACTTACATTGCTGTAAAATGGGAGAGAAAGCTACCTGACGGTGTTTATGTGAGTATTTATAAGTCATACTGTCAGCCTCAGATTGTTCAAACTGAATTTTTATGTTGACTCACTTCCTAGCTTAGTATTTTTATTCATGTAAAATACATTTTAAAAGTGCCTGCTATGAGCTTGGCAGATGTTTAAACGTTAGGCTTCTGGGACTAGATGGCAGCAAAGGCAAAACAAAAACAGATGGAATTCTGTTACCGAAGGTGGCATATGCCTTTTGTAAAACACAGAAATTTGTTCATGTTATGTTTAGTTTTGTAGTATGTTTACATACAGACTGCGCTTACCCAACTGCCATTGTCAATGTGCTATCTATAAATACATCCTTTACAGTTTTTAAATACCTTGTTTTTAAATGATGCTGACACTCCAGGAAGAGGGAATGCTGTTTCAGCTCCATCGGCCATCTCAGTTAGCAAGTGAATTTACAGAACGGATTGCAAAGTATCTAGAAGGTTCCTTATTCAGGAAGTCCAAAAATGAATAGCCAGTCACACATCTAATTCAGGATAAATTATCAACAGTTCTAGAAAAGTATCTCCACAAAAGCAAAGTGATGTCACTTTTAACAAGCTCAGTGTGCAGCATGTCTGTACCATCTACTTAAATCATGAAATGTTAGAGGTATTCTTTCTGATTTCTTTTAGCTAACTCAGAAAACTCTAGTCATGAGTCACTGACTAGAAAATCCAGCAGTGATGATTTCCACCATTTCCCACCACTTCCTGCAGCTGAATTTAGCTCCCTTGAGCTTTCTCCTAAGAAACACATAGAGACCCACCAAACAAATAACACTGAATTGAGATCTGGAGTGACAGCCCTTCAATTAGATCTCAGTTCATCTGAGGAAAAAACAAATGGTATCCATCCCAATCATGGAGTAAATGGAATGATTAACAGCAAACCAAATGGTGATAAACCCAACTCATCTCCAGCTGTCCTGCTTTCACCTGCAAAGGAGCCACCACCTGTGCTTGCCAAGCCAAAACTGTGAGTACTTTGCTTTGCTTTCTTTTCCTATAAACTTGTTATCTGTTGAAAGTAAATTTTTGTCAGGAGTAAATTCACAATAGACAAACAGTGGAAAATGACTAAACCTTTCTCTTGAACCATCTCCTTATTACTGTATTTTATGTCCCAAAGATCTGAGTATATCATTTTTTTCATAGCACCACATGAAAGGGAAATGCATTGTTGTACACGCCAAGTTCTATATGAAGTTGCTAAAAATTCATTTAGTACTAGTGTCTGTTGTTCTGCTCTTGTTCCTTAGTCACTGTGCCCAGATGTCATAGTGGCCTGAGATTCTTGTATGCTATTCCTTTTTCAACGCTGTTTAGTCACATTTATTATGAATTTATTTATTTATTTGTTTGTTTTGGCAGTGGATTTTCAGGTGTGTATTGGTTGTATAATTTCTTCTATTATGTTTAGCATCCAACTGATTCTGCTGTCTACTGTAACTGAAAATGAAAAGCCATAGGAAGGGAGAAAGGAAATAAAAAAAAAAAAAAAAAAAATTAAAAAAAAAAAAATCCTAAGGGAGCAAATTGGCAGGCCTCCCTCTCAGCATTCACTACCTTCTTCTTTCTGTTGGTCATTATCATTCTAAGCAGCCTTTGACAACTGCAGAAGAGGAGGAAGAATGAAAGAAGCAGAAAGACAGAATGGTGGAAAAATAGTATTTACTGGCAATTGCATATATGGGAGGTGTGGACTGACCCAGGTGGTCCTCTGTTCATCTCATTCACTGCAAGACCCATTTGTCAGGGAAGGAGATAGTATCTTGGGCAAAGTAATTAAAAGCAAATTTCACCCCAGAGCCTTTTTCCAGCATTGATATTACCCTGGGTAAAGGAGAGAAAGGTGTGTAATAGACTTTTCATTGTATGATGTCTGCTCCTACTTTTTTTGCTTTAAAAAACAGAGTAAAATCACTGTCTAATGTTTCACCAAATATATCATTGAACTTTATCAAGCAAATGCAAACAAGAACAATTGAAGTAGTACTGGCTAGCAGAAGACAGTAGATATCTTAATGAAGTTGGAAGTAACTTCCAGTTTGAGCTGAAGATAAAAGATCTTCTTGGTGTTCAAATAACACAATCTTTATCTAAAAGAAAACAAAGCAGTTAGTGGCTTTATAAGGAGAATTAGTCGCTTAGGTTCTTAATTTTTAGAGTGACATCATGACTAATTTTAGCCAGACTTTTGACACATGCCAGTGATGCAAAGCAACACTTAAGGATAGCCAGCAATCCAGTGGTTAAAGCCTTGGACCAGACTAAAGTCAGGTGTAAGTCTGGAGCTTGCCTAACAGAGCCTGGTGCACTGAAGCTCAGAGAATTTGAAGCTGTGAAAGCTTCAAGTTTGTTCTTATACTGAAGAGCAATGTTTTGGAAATTGTGAGAAAATATGTGATTAAGGAAAACTGATTTCTATTTAATTCTACTAATGCGTATGATAATGTCATTTTCTTAAGCAGCCTTGGCTGGGAAAGAAAGACAACAAAAATGCTCAGCTTGAATGCTAAGCACTAATTTATGTGTATATATATACATATATATGTGTGTGTGTGTGTGTGTATATATATATTTGTTTTTAAGTTATCGCATCTTTGGATGAAAACACAGGTAGAAAAATAGGTGTTCCTGTGTAGTCTGAAAGACAATCACAGCAGTGCTCTGGTGCCTTTATTGGTATGAAATAAAAAGTAATGGAGTGTTGTCAAACGGTGAAAAGATAATCCACATCTCTTATGTGATTTAGCATCAGAAATATATACAGTTATATATTCAGTATTTATTTGTTAGGGTGAAAGTATGGAAGGCAAAAGCATTGTCACTACAGGAATGAGAAACAAACAAACAAAAAAACCCCAAGCACTCTTTCTGATAGGAAAAGTGAGTGGGGTAATATATGACTGATATTTCCATATTCTTTAAAATGCAAAGGTCCATCCAGGGGCACTTCTATTTCGTCTGTAGTGCTCTTTCAAGATTGTAAATCCTTTAGATCCTTACCATGCCGATCACTTGCTAATAAGGACTATCCACAAGAACACTACTATGGTAGAAACAACTAATGCTAGTATGGAGGAAGCAAGAATAAACAACACTTCTAAAATGATGATTTTTTACTACAGAACTGCAAATAATTTAAGTATAACTTCTCTTAAGAGAAAAAAGATGTAATTTTCCTTAGAAAGCTAGATTGCCTATGCTTGGTATGGTAATATTTGCATGTAAAAATGTATAAATGTATACTTATGTGAAAGTGCTGTAACTGAGTTGTTTCACGATAAATCAGCTACAGTAAAACTACACAAACTCGAAGAGATAGAAAGCTATTTCAGCTTCACCTCAAGATAGAGATTTCCATCTTGTACTAATTGAGTGGATCAGATGTTGTACATTAATAACGTATTTGTTTGTACCAACGTAAATTCAATTTTATGAGACAGTATTGGTCCCAGTGGCTTTCATGATTCCTCATTTAGAAACTTAAAGCCACATGGCAATGGGACAACCATGTCTTTCATATTCCTGAAAATATTCACAAACAACTTGGGTATTGAAATGACGTGCTGGCCTGTTGGCTGTTAAAGGCAGTCTTGTAAGGGAGTAGAGTGCCATTTTTTGTTTCCATTCCTAGAGGTGACCATAGTGAAAACATAACAGCATATAGGCACTTAAAATTGAAATTATAAATGACTAACCAATTTTTGTGCTGTTTCTGCTTTCTGTTACTTCAGTTGCCTGCTTAAGACTAAAGAATAACAATCCAAAAATGGTAGCGGTTATTCCTGAGAAATTTCCTTTTTGCCAGTGTCTTTATTAACAATATATATTGTCTATATTAACAATAATATTGTTAAAGGGTGCTGAACAAACTTTAAGCTATTTAAAATCTGCAGCAATACAGTTCTGAAGCTCTTTTGTAACACTCAACAACCACAACAAGAAAAGTAAAACATAGGTGAGAAATACATTTTTAATTTTTCTTCTTTCTTCTCCTGGCAATGATGTTTCCTGACCCTTAGTAAATGGAGAGAACAAGCTGGACATCCTGCTTACATAAACACTAATCAGTGTTTTAACAGGAAGAGTCAAACATCCTTGCATATGTTATAAAACATGAGTTTTCAGTGAACACCCCCCAAAAATTGTGCACACAGGACTTCTGTGTTTTTCAGCTTCATTTATTTTAGCACTGAAAATAATCAAGGCTGTAGGATAAACAAGGAAGCGGAGGAAAATTAACACAGGTCTAGCCATTAGTTTGTGTGTGGGCATTTTTAAGTTTTTAGTCAAACACATGCTGTAAGCTTTTGTAAATTATTAGTGCCTCCAAAAGGTGGTCTCCCATTCTTTTCTG
Source organism: Excalfactoria chinensis (assembly GCF_039878825.1). Classification (NCBI taxonomy): domain Eukaryota; kingdom Metazoa; phylum Chordata; class Aves; order Galliformes; family Phasianidae; genus Excalfactoria; species Excalfactoria chinensis. The sequence continues at coordinate 63,018,599 of NC_092828.1, read as the reverse complement.
CCTCGCTGTAGCTTTATTCCTTTGTTGCCTCCCTCTTAGCTTTATTGCCAAAGTATTGATACTCCTAGTTCCTTCTAAGATGTCAAAACTAGGCTTTTATTTCTGAGAAGCAAATAGAAGTTAGAAGCTCAGCCTAAGCACTAAGAACTTTCTCCATTTTCAGTTGGTGCTGAAAGTGTTTGGAATGTGGGTCCACAAACAAGCAGATGCTGTTGCAGAATAAAGACAGCAAAGGTCAGGAGGCAGGGACTCTGTGCAGTTGGATTTGTTTGCTTTTTTCTGTAGCAAGGTTTAGATCAGTATAAAAAGGAGTTTATGATGCACCTTTGAACAAGAAAATCCATGTGGAAATGTACCATCTGTCTGCAGAAACAGCTTATGGAAGTCTTACAAAGGTCTTGGACTAAAAACATTGAAATGAAACATACTGACTTTTGAAACTTTTGTTATTTTCTTTGCTTCTAACTGAGACTGGATAAATTTGATATTTGGAATCCAGTTTGATTTTTAATAGGAAGTTCCTGTAGGAGGTGTTCCTGGATTCTCTCAATATTGCAAGATTTATTAATTTGTTTACTACTAACAAGCTCATTTGTTTACTAATAACAAGCTTCACTGCATTCTAACCCTTATAGTGTTAACATAATGTGTACCTACTTCATATTTACATGGCTTTGAAAATACTGTACAACCACGCTTTCTTTGGTATTGTTACACTGCTGACCTCATAACTCCATTTTTGAAGATGTATGGATTTAGACAGTACTTGCTATCAGGCTCTTTGATGAGTATAAAACTGATCAAGAATCCATTGAAATGAAAGAAAAAACAAGTTAAAAAAAGACTCGGAGAGGTATTGGCCAAAGTTTTCAGCAGAACTAAATTAGAAGGTGAGTTGGCACACTAAAGCAAATGCTGGTGTCACTGCTCAGGACATGTCTGACAAATGAAAGCATGATCCCAAACCAGCACATTTCATGTCCTGCATAAAGCGATGTGAATGTTGAATGTGATGATTCTGTGGAAGGGGCCTGGAAATTAAACAAAAAATAAATAAATAAATGTGAGCAAGAAGTGAGGGAATTATTTTTAAATTAATGCTCACAAATTTAAGAGCAAGAAAGTCAACATAGCATTCTTCTTGGCAAATTCTGAAGAAAAGGAAGAGCAAAAGAGACATTTCAGTATACTTGGAGTATTGAAGTAGATTCTAGGAACTGCTTGGCAGCTCTTATATGAAGCATTTTTGGCTTTGAGAACAATTTACATAACAAAAATGATTAGATTTATAAAATAGTTATATAAAACGTTCAGAACTTTGCCTTTGAGTGAAGTTTGGTTTCATTGGTAGGATTTACTATGTCCTTAAATATGGAAAAAGGCACTGGTGAAAACGTTAGTAGATGAGACTTCTTTACCCAGGCTGTGTAGTAACAATTTAGTGTTGAGCTGACTTCTCTCATCTAGACTTGTTAAGGGGACAAAAGGTAACATACCTTGAGGAAGACTTGAATGTTTGAAGAAAGTTTAGCAAGCAGACAGTTTCTCTATGTCCGTCCTACTGAAAAGACCTTTTGTGATTCTCCTAGACTGTCTTAGACAGTAGTGTTAGGCAGCTACCATCATCAATCTCAACAGAATTTCAGTATACTTAAAACAACAACAACAATATATATATATATATATTACAATATGGTTGTTTATATATATAATATTATAATAATTCAAGTATCTTGACTAACAAGAGACATCACTGCAACAGCTTTTCTATGGATTTGATTTTAAAAACAATCTTTTTTTTATTTGGTGGGGAGGCGAGGGGGGGGGAAGTGTTATTTATACTTTTACGGAAAACATTAGTCCAGTGCATTGGTAGTTGTGAAAAAGTAATAGTGCTCATTTCATCAAGTCCCTAAGCAAAAAAATAGAAAATATTATTTAATCATGAAATGTGAAGCAAGAAGCTTTGAGAAAAATAATTGAAATGTAATTGAGTCTTGCTTCGAGTTGAACTCTTTCTAAGAGGTACACCTGGTTTTCATGAACACAAGAGGAAGGCGCTGGCATCTTCTGCCAATGTTTGTTCTATAAAATATTTGGAAAACATGTTCAGTAGAGTCACAACAGATAATTGTACACATATTAAGTTCTCTTTGATACTACAACTTCTGATGTATTATAGACACTTCAATAATCCAGAGTAGGCATAAACGTAATGATGTCAATTTAACTGGGCAAAAGACCAGGCAAGTTACATCATTCAAATAGCAAAATTATATACAAGTGGCAATTCTTTCTGAATGGAACTCTGAAGTTATATATTCAAGTTATGGCTTGAAATCTGCAAGAAAATGATGGGTGGTTAGTAGCTGCTCCCATTTTTTCCCTCAAAAAATAAACAAAATGTAACTTGAAGATTCATTTAACTAAGGTAAATCCTGGATTGCTTATTTATTGCATACTTTGTATATTCAAAAAAGTAGCAAAACTAATGGCATATGCTGGTGTTCGTATGCTGGCTTCTGTGAGAGTCCCAGTACCTACTGTTAGGGTGTCCTTTTTGTTTAACAAACTTATTGCTTGAACTTACCCAATTACAGAAATATCTAACTACCTGCAATAGATCCTACCATTCTGTCTGCAGTTGGTCTTTGCCCATGCTTTTAAAAACTTCTTTGGAAAACCAGGAGCTCGCACTTGGGCAGATAATTTCTAGACAGGATACAACAGCTTATGAAGTTTAATCATAACCTTGCAGTTACATACCTACTCATTTTTATTATTCCTCTGCTACCTCCTGACATATGCCAGATTTTTTATGGAAGTGATTTAACTGGCTAATGGTTTCCAATCTTCTTCCAACTCTGATTATAGTGCAAAGCTTTGTTGTTTCATTTATGGCCCTCAGGTTTATCTTCCATTATGTTTTGCATTTACTTACATTGATTGTGTTTTTCACTTTCTGTCCCACGTCAAGAAATGTTCTCTGGTAAGAAAAACAGGAGGTTAGAATTCTGTTATATTCATTTCTCTCTCATTCAGTATGCTTGCTATAAACCTTTGCATGAAGAATATCTTTGTACTAAATGATTGCCATATGCAGTCACTTGAAGGTACTGTGGTTTAAAAATACTGATCTGCCAGACAATTAAAGCCATCTTTTTAGTTAACAACTCAAGCAGATGCACAAACTAAATAGATCAAAGGCCTAAGAGCTGAGCAAGAGAAGCAGGTCCTGTTCTACTGTCCTTATTAGATGCTGGTTTACAAATATCAACAGACTTTTTGCTGTCGCAGGGACTTAAGTGTAGGTAAGAACAGAAAAGGCTTATCCAGTGGAGGGAGCTGTGTTGCTTGGGTAAGTAGATGTCTGTTCAGTAGATAGTTCAATACTTCTAGAAAACAAACTATGGTGAGAACCAGGGGTACAGACCACATTCAGAGATCTTGTTCATGGACTAGCAGGAATAATACCATGGGGAATATATGACTAGTGTTTAGCTATGGAAGGTAAGCTGAATTTAAAACTAATAGTAAGGATGGTAGAAAATGCCTCAGTGCTCAGGGCATGAAACTAGCAATGTTTACACAACATTTCAAATGGCAATGTAAAAATTTCTCCAGGGAATTCTTGCACTGACTGTTGTACCAAGCAGAACAATTGTTTACTAAAGATAAAATCACCTGTTTGGTAGACTTGATAATGTATAATACATTGTGCGTGCGTGTGTGTGTGTATGTGATACATTTGTGTGTACGTGCAAAGATATATAAAATGTAAAATTAGCACTTCAGAATACTTCTGCATGTTAGCTTGTGTCAAGCCTTAAGTATCCCCACCAAATGCCATAGTGTACTTAGTCAGGAAAGCAACTAGCATACGTGAAGCTCATTGAATCAGTGCCCGAGTAAATGTCTCAAACTTTTGCTCCCAGGATAAAATGTAGGCAACAGTCATATGACCTCTTTAAGGCATATATTTTTTTTTATCTTTCAGCTACTTTCCTGTTACTACTCAATACAAATTTGTTAAAGCAAACCTGTTTGATACATACGTGCTGTATACTTTTTTTTTTTTTCCCTTCAGAAATGTGAAGCATCAGCTCACCGCAACATGAAACCTATGGTTTTATCTTTACTCCATATGTCTTGACATGAGCAAATTACTAGCTTGTTGCTTTATTTATTTATTTGTTTGTTTGTTTCTTTATTTGAGATGTGCATTCTAAATCAAATTAAGATAATGCTTTGTTTTCATACTCTAAGATCAAAGCCAATGGAGTTCAGACTCAGCAATGATAGGATGGTACAAAAAGTGTGTATAGGATAGTACAAAAGTGTGTAAGATACAGATATTAGTCTGTGATTCATCCTAATGAAGGTGTGGGATCAGTCGCCATCTGTGCTTGTAAAGATTATCAGGTGCTCTCCTTCTACTCCACTTGTATTTCTGGCACTACCAGAAGCTAATCAGCTTGAATTGATCTTACAGGGCCACCAAAATAAGATTCATTCCCAAATTATGCAATCCCTTTCTTTCCTGGCTCTTAGCGATGCATTGTGTATGGACTCATGACTTTTCAAAAGAAACAGAGGCTCTTCTGTCAGGGTTCATAATACATTTGAAAATTGTCTGTAGGACTATTGCCAAGGAAATTATGTGGAATGTAATAAGGAAAATAACAAGTCAGATGAGAAAAAACATACCTGCAAATGAAAGTACACTCAAAATGACCTTTAATTTGTTGATTCCTTAGTCTTCAGTTCTCTATGTCCAATAGAGTGCCTGTGTTTTTGTCTGCTTTATACAGTTGATAAATCATCAATCCATTTGAGGAATGCTGATTTGACTTCCAGAGGGTGATAGCAGCAGCTGAAAAATGTATTGAAGAAAATGGGTTGAATGCCATTAAAATCTGGTTAATGTTTTCAGTTAAACAAAAAGAAAATATTTAAGACTGAATGAAGAAGCTAACTCAATTAAACTTGCTTGATGAAGTTCACAACAACTTAAATTCGTAGTATTTAGTATATTAATACTGAAAACTTAGAGTTATTTAGTATTTTCCCTTAGTGTTATTCATTTCAGTAAAGCAAACTGAGTCCAAGGGGTGGCTCAAATTCTGTTGATGTATTTCTACAGTGAAAAATTGAGATAGTGATATCCTACTAACAAGACAGAGGAAAAATTTTGCTTCCTTAGATTACACAATTGAAAGCCATTGGTTTAAGAATTTTAAATATGTTGTTCAAATTGTCATAATGAAAAAAATAAGTTCAAATAACTAAAGCTTGATGTTTTCCTCTCTCTTTCCCTCACTTGATTCTACTCAGGTGCTCTCTTGCTCACACGTGCTCTCTCCTGTTTATCTCACTCCTTCTCTTCTGTCACTGTAATGAAATGCCTTCACTAGTCAGACAATGAACATGTATCTCACACAAAGTTCATCCCTTCAAGTCTAAGCAATTTTGTTTTAATTGCACTTTCGTGTATTCATGAGGCCTCCAAGGTTTCTCAGCTGAGTCAGAGAAATAATCAGAGCTTATCTTCCATTTCACATACAGGAGTATAAGAGTTGCTCCTGTTTGTTGTTTTTGTTTTTTTTTTTTTTTTTTTGGTTTTTTGTTTTTTGGTTGTTTTTTTTTTTATTTTGTTGGTGAGTTCTGTTTTATAATTTAACTGTTGCATTTCATTCTTCTGCTTGAAGGATTTAAATATTTGGATGATCTTGACAGATGTGTAATATTCAGATATTCAAAATAATTAAGTTCCTAATGAGCGAAAGAAAGACAGTAAATGTTTGAGTTTTCAATTAAAAATTTATTACAAAGAGATTGCATTGAAGGCAAATGCTTTCAGTGAACCAATGACTCTGTGTAATATCTAATGGTTATGCTGGTCTGTTTTAATGGTACTGACATTACAAGGTCATGTATTCAGGGTTTTATAGAGATAACAGCATTCTTTGAGTTTCAGTATTTAAGTCAATTTCTTGCTGAACTGAGTGGAAAATATGCTGTGTGTTTTTTTTTCTCTTACACTCACCTAGAGTGAGAGTTAAGACCTTGGCAAATGCAGATATGAAAAATTTAATGGAGGTAAACTTCAAGCAGAACTGTGTATGATCTTATTGTATGTACAGAAAAGTATGTCAGTAATTCTTGTTTCACTGAATATCAAATTAGACATTATTTTTTGATAGTGTCATTTCACCTGGCAAACTGCTAATGATAAGCTGATGAAAATTTTTCAGTGAGGAAGATGTATAAGATGCCAAACCTCTATTCTTGTTTAAAATATAAGCAAACAGAGGTAAAACAATATTAAAACCATAATATGATCCTGGAAGTAATCTGTGAGATAAAATCCAAAATATCTTTTTGAAATCTAAGTAAAAAAGACACTTTCTCATCTTGTAATTTTCTGCTTATTCTGGCCTGGATTCTGGAAGAATATAGACTTCTCCAGTTCTATATATGTGCAGTGTACTTGCCAAACACTAACAGGTAGTGCTCTGATGCCAATTAATGTGGGTTTATCTCATGAACTTTCAGAAGGTACCTTGCTGATTAATGCATCGTGTGAGTCCATTGGTATTTTTCCCTTCCCTGTCTCTCCTTGTTTCCTTTCTGTATTTCAGTCTGTACCTGATTTTTCAAACTAAGAATTGCTTTGTCTTTTCTTTGTACTGACAGCTACATTCCAGTGTTATTATTGTTTCATTTGGAAGACAGTGGCAAATGCAAACAAACTTTGCTAAGCTTAAAGCCTCTATTGTCCTAGTGAGGACCTTTGGTCAGAGTACTTGAACGGCAGCTTTTTGTAGTTCAGCTGCTGTAAAAGAAATAGAGTAAGCAAACCTTGTATCTCTGTAGATTCTTCTCAGGTTACCAAGAATAAGAAGAGGCTTTGGCAGTGTCATCTGTTTGAAAGAACTCAACTTTGTGGTTTGCATTTCTCACTGTTAGCTCAAAAAATTAGAGCACTGACAGCAATTGCTGTTCCAAAAAGCAAAGTGGAATACCATGATTTACTGCTCTTTTAGCTTAAGTGAACTTTAGCTTAAGTGAACATGGAAACAAATTTATCTTCTGTTGATGCACTTCTAGACAGGGGGGGAAAAAAAAAAAGAAAAAAAAAAAAAGAAAGAAAAAAAAAGCCAACGAAACAAATGTAACCTACACAGAAAACTCAAAAACAAACAAAAGAACAACAAAAATCTTTTTAGGTTATTACCAAATATTGAAAACCTGCAATACTGAAGTGGCAAATGTTATTAGAAAAATCTGGTTTTATTTTCTGACAGCTGATTGTTCCAAATATTAGCAATATCTTTGTGATTCTGTAAATTCTTTCAGTTACTTACAGGATAAAATTGCCATTGTTGTCATTGGAGATTACAGTGAAGCGAGAAGTCCTCTGAAGTGCTTCATTTTTATCATGTTCTTTTTGATTAATTTATGTGGTATTTTAAAGACTTAGGGAAATACTTCTCATATTAGCATAGATGTTATTAGCTTACTAAAATTGCTTAAAGATTGGATACACTTGAACTCTTGTTTACTTTCATAATACTCAGTGGGAATTGAACCCTTCCTTCTTAAACTAATGTAAGATAAACAGTGTTTTCTGTCAGAAACAGAAATTCACAACTGCCCTTTTGGCCCCATGTTAATCATGTTTATTTAGCTCTCAACATAGTCTAAAACGTGCTTCAGTGATATTTGCAGGCTTTGTTATCTAGTAAATGCCTGTCTGAGTGGAACTGCCAAGTCAACCTCAGAAGTCAAATGTGTGCCATGTGCTTCCACTGAAGAACATAAAAACAATGCTGGGTAGCAGTAAACACCACAGAAATGTATGGCATCCAATATTCAGTCAGGAAAAACATTCTATCTGTGTCCATAGGTATTGGCGTGAGACAGTAAGTGTCATTCTCGCTTTACCACAGTCACAGAAGATTTTGGCACTGTGGTCCATCTAAAACACCTGCCTCAAAACAAAACATTCTTAGTGCAGAATGGGGATGAGCAAAACAAACAAACAAACAGACAAAAACACTTGAAAATGTCCAAATTTCAAATGTCCTTCCTGACTGTTGCTGTAGAATAGCATAGATGCTAAAGTCACTAAGTGGGGGACTCACAATTGCAAAGCTGATGTGCGCACTTTTTCCTCTGTAGAATTTACTTTTCTTCTATGAATTCCTCTTCCTGACTGTAGTGAGATGAGACATGAAGGAGAACTTGACTTTTTCTGTTACTAATTCATGAGACTTCACAACTGACTGTAGTTACAGTAATGCGTATAAAAGAAACAAGTAATAGTTCATCAAAAGTAGCCAGAGGATGAGAAAAGGGGTCTAAAAGGGAAAATAAATAAATAAATAAATTAAAAGGAAAGAAGGAAAAAGAATACAAAAAGTGACCTAAAAACCTGAGTGAAAAAGCTTCCCAGGCTTTGATGTAGTGGGCTTCTTATATTAGGTTTGCTCTGCCACTTCTGAGCAGGAGAGAACATGCATGTCAAATCCTTTTCTAAACAAGACTCTCCAATTTCTGCCAGAGAACTAGCCCTACCAAAGCAAGGCAAAGTTAACCCTTCTTTAAGAAAATAGTTTTATGTAGCTTGAAAGAAGCAAAGACATTGTAGCCCACCATAGCATCACTTCTGACTATTCACGTGGATTTAGGTCATGAAATAAATGATATCACAGCTTCCAAAATGAAGGACAGATCAATTCAGAACAAAGTTTTTAGTCACCAGATCAAATCCCAATTTCACAGTCTGTTACTTTCCTGAAAGAAAGATGCTGAAAATGTCAGCAATTATTGATTTTTTTTAAGCTAAAGAAAAGCCCTTAACTCACAGGTAAAATGTGAGATGCGTGAACATTTTTTTCTTAATATATATTCTTCTTCTACTGAAATATTTAATACTGGGATAAATAACGATGTACAGAGTAGAACATAGAGAATATTTCCCTCTGTTCTAAATAACAGTTGGTATTGTGTCTTATCTCCTTACCTTATGGCAAATTTCACTACAAAAGAATGGCTTTGAGAGAAAGAAGTGTGACCCTCCTAAAAAAGGCATGCATATTCAAAACCCTTGCTGAAGCCACATGTAAAATCCCAGTTTTTATGCAAACAGAGAAGGAGCAAGCTCTGGACTCTCAGGGTTGAGAGTTACAATTGAGAGCAGGCAATATTTGGAGACAAACATTTAGAATAAATGCTCAGGATAAATATATTCTGCAGAGCTTTACAGAGAGGTTAATATGTAACAGCAGATGAGCGCTGGCATGATTTTAGTGTCTTTCGAAGACAGCGACTGGGGATTTGGACAAGATAAATTTAACTTCTTAAAGAAAATTTTGTATGTTTGTATTCAACTTGTGTACCACTTGTACATTTCATGTTTACACACCCTTGGAATGTCTCAGGAGAAAAAAACAAAACAAAACAAAAAAACCACTGGGAAACTACATCAACTTTTTGCCAATGAAAAATGCATTAGAGCATTATTTAAAGTTAGAATAACATTTTTAAGAGTCTAGCTTTCAGACAGTAGATTTATCAGCCTTGCATGCTGGCTGCTGATTCTGGTTGTTGACCTTGCTGAAAATAAGTACCAAATTCTTTTAGTTCTCTGTACCGGGCTGCTTCTGCATGTATCCATATGCTTTTAAGCATCGTAACCAATCCTTATTATTGCTTACCACCCACTGTTGTCCATAATTCAGAATCTATTTTTAGATACGATCAAAAGATTTGGCATGAAGTGTCAGGAATAGTCTTTGTTGATAGCCACGGTGTTTCACTTCTTTAGTTTATGGTTAGAAGGCAGACCATTTTTCTTTCCCAAAAGTGGAAAAAACACATAGTAAACTAAAGGGAAAAAATAAAAATAAAAAATAATAATAAAAAAAAAAAAGTTGATGAGAGAGAGAGAAAATGAGAGCAGAGAATTACAGACATAGAATATGGAATCCCCCAGCTCTGCCATAAATGCAAAAACAATTCTGGGAAGAGAAATATATTTTTATAGCTTTTTAATAATCAGTTTCAAATTTCAAAAATATCCAAAACATAAACTTTCAGATCCCCATTTTCATTTGTAGTGATCTGACTCTGATTTTCTTTGGCTTTACAGGAATATCCACTTAATTCCCTGTGTGCATGTAGCTTCTTGGAAACATTTTGGAAAAACAGCAATATTGTAGCCTGTTTTAGCCAGGAATTCAAATAGATTTCATTCCTTGTTTGATATTACTAAATCCTTTTCTTCTTCCGGTTAAAGTGGGATAGGCTTTTATGAGACCCTTTGAAATGAACTATACACATCAACATGAAAGTAAGGAGAAGGGGCTTTGCAGAGAGTAATCATTTCATCTCTTCTGAATTGTTTGCAGACAGCCGTAGTCATGCATCTGCAAGTTCCAGAAAAATACTTCAGTCTTGTGCTGGTTGGGGTAGAATCCAGATACATTCCTCACGAGTCCTCAGATCAATGATATTACATAGATCTTCTAGAATGTGGAAATTCTAAGGTTATTACATCTTTCTTTTAATAACAAAAGTTCTCTAAAATGAGAATTGGCTAGGTCTATAGTTATGATAGTGAATATCCATGTATGTATATGGATTCCTGCAGTAATCCTTTTAAAAGAGTCCCTCAGTTAAAGATATTTTTTTAATGCTCATGAGAGAGCTTCAGTTTTAGCACTTCACAAGTGATATATGGAAGTCATTGCATTTGAAGGCATTTGACATTTTGAATGTGAGTTGAGTTTGGGTTTTGTGGCCATTACTTAAGAAGGGCTCTCACTGTTGTTTTGATTTGTTTATTGATCTTATGTTGTTATTCTTGTTCATTTGTTTTCTCATTTGATAGTTTTGCTGAATACACATCTCTGAAATGGGTTCCAGGTTTATTAATGGAAGAGATCAAGCATACTGCTACTTCAAGAGTATTAGGATGTTGTATATCTTGCATCCATCCCAGATTCAAGATCACTATTGCTTGACTGTGTTTATAGCTACTGATGCTGTTGGTGTTAGCAGGTTACATTATGTCAATATAACAAAGCTGAGATGAGTATTACTGACTCCTTTCTTGTGAAGAGTTGCTCAGAACTGGGTGAAGGTGCTGCAGTGAATTGACTGGGATCATTTCTGGCCCTAAGGCGGACTGAAGTAGCATATGGTGACCTACTTTTGCAAGCTGCTTAAGCAGTTCTCAACCACCTAAATGTTATAACTCTCAGAATTAATTTTTCTACAGATGTTTCAAAAGAGAAAGCATCTTCGTGAAGTTTTCACAGCTCACTTAAAGAGACTGCAAAGTTTAATTATCAAGTGATCCTCAGTATGTCATGACCGTGGGGCTCCACACATTATGCTAGAGATCAACCTCCACACATCCTGTTAAAAGACAGTTTGTAGGAACCTAATTAAGCTTGCTGAACTGGATTCAACTGTTGTGGGGTTTTGGGGGTTTTGTTATTGTTTTTTTGTTTGCTTGTTTCTTCTTTGTTTGTGGGGTTTTTTTTCCAGACATTGTTTGCAGCATAGGTGCAGAACTATGGTAATATATTTATAGTTTCTGTAGCGCACCTACATTTTTTTCTTCTTCTTCTTTTTTTTGTGGTGCATAGCTTCAATGTCACTTTTGTATGAAAATATTCTTAAGCAAAACAAAACTCTACAGCTCTAGTTGCAAACTGAATATAATTTTGTTTGCACGGTAACAAAACCACTTTTATTTTAGCAAACTACCAAGTGCTGTTTCAGGTAAAGTAAAGCTGCCCCTTTAAAACTGGTTTGTTCAGCTCAGGCAAATTCAGACAACCTGCCAAAGCCAGGCAGGCCGCTTGAAATCACAGTAAACATGCTTTGGGAAGGAGAGAAGACAGTAAATGTTTCTTGACCGATGAATGCTTGCAGTTATTATTTTCAGTGGGTGGTTTTAATAACCCAGTGACCCACAAATAACCCATAGAAAGCTTAGGAAAGGATTCAGTTTCAAGGAAGTTTTTACTGTACGCTGTAGAGCTTTGTTCTTTCATGGAATTTTTAATGCTAAGAATTATTTGAGGGTAGGAGATCCTGATCATATCGAGCGATGGCGGTGGTTTGAAACTGGCTGTAGCAATCCAGTTTCTTACATGGCTGGGAACCTGGAGGGTCTCTAGCTTGTATTGCCTTCTTTTGTAGGCTTGTTATGGCTTCTCAGTAATAGCCAATATTAGAGATAAACATTTCTAAGGGGCATTTTCCGCTGTGGCTTGCTTTCAGAATGCCAATACTGAAAGATATGAGAGGATTAGCTCAGGCCCTGGTCTCATGTGTGCATTTTAAACAAGACAGTCAGTGCTTGTCCTGGCCTCACCTCAGCCAGTTTAGCCTCATGGCACTGCTTGCCTTGTAGCAGACAAAAAATGCCATACCACATCAAAATGTCCACAGAAATGCTTGTGCTGGCACCAGGGTGGGGACAGCAAGCAGTAGCTGGAGTGGATGGGATAGAATTTAAAACTCTAAGAACAATTTTAAATGTCTGCATGTGAAGCTGTGGCTTTGGGACTACGCTGTTCCAGTGAAGATGCCTCCTGCTCCATTGATGTGCTAGGAGGAATGATTTTGTTACTTTCCAGGTTTTGTTTACAACAGTGCAGCATAAATGGGTTTTAGTTTAACAGAAAGGACTTGTGGCTGAGGATATTTTTCCAGGAGTTCATTTGCTCCTTCTGCTGCTTTGTTTATTTCTTATCTTGAATTTACAGTCCCTTGGGATCTAGCAAATGAGTACTGTATAAAATGATACTCTAAAGAAACACTTGCAGTTGATTTATACTCTGTTAGTGGATTTCACCCCATCCTTTAGAAAAATAGGAGAATACTTGGAGAGGAGAGCTGCAGAAAGTTTCACAGGGACTGAGAAGTGTGATATCACCATTGCTTTCCTCTGGCTTTGCTGTCCTGTGTTGTGCCGTTTCCTGTCCATCTCCTGCCCTGTCCTCTTGCCTTGCTTCTTGTCTTCAAGCACAGCAGCCTCTCCCCAAATTCTTTCAATTTTTCCACTGTTTAGTCAAAGCCAGACAAACCCTGTGTCAGTGCAGATTAACAGATCTCAGTCTCCTTCAGGGTGATTTTATCTTTCCTTCTTTCGTGCACTGATAGTTGCTGCTGGGAATCTTGCACTGTGTGATGTTAGTACCAGTTATTCATTTCAAAATTTCTCTAATGCTAATCTGAATTTTGCTTCACAAGTCAACTAGTACCTGATTGAGAAGGGTAAAATGTGTGCCCCTGACGTGACAGAAATAATTATCAGATTATCACTTAACAGAAATATTATTTCTGTCACCTGAGAGTCTAATCACATGAGCACATGTATTGGCCCAGCAGAGAGGAAGGAAACCGTAGCATTGGTGTCTAGAGGGGCAAAGAAGTAACAGAAAAGGAACGGGAGGATAAGACATAATTCCTGAAATACTGATGAAAAAGGTTTTGTCTCACTTACTCAAAGTTTCCATTCCCTATCCCCAGCTTCATATTCCTCCCTCTTTAAGCTGTGAAAGATCAGTTATTTGTATGTGTGTTTCAATTTTAGTATATGAACATGATGATCATTCATGCATAATTATGATGATTTCAGAACCATGCAAGCATCTCATGAAATTCATCGCAGTTTTCAATGCAGGCAAATCAATCCAACAAAAAGAATCAGCTTATAAAGCAAAAATAGTATGGTAAATGTTACCTTGTGGGGAAATTGGTAACTTATGTTTTATACCTATACTTTACCCTGATACTTTCGTTCTTTTTTGACAACTTATATTTTCAGGTTAGTGTTTTCTTAAAATTAGAAAAAGTAAACAAAAGTGTTTGGTTTTTTTTTATGGTTAGCTGTCAACATTTCTGCCTGACAAGGGATTTTTTTGTTGTTGTTGTTCTAATATAAGTCTTAACTGTCCTATCTAAGCTGTATGCAATACCTGAGTTTTTGATGCTGATATAATAAATCAGTCTTTATCTGTGTTGGTTTTTTGTTTGTTTGTTTTTTTCTCCTAATCATACCTCTGATTTTGGAAACAAAGTACCAATTTTTTTAGAGTGATGTATGTACAGTTGTTATGTATACATTATGCGCAGTGTTTATACTAGCATTTATTCTAAACATCCACTGTGAGGTATCTGCATTTGGATGCCTGTGGGTGGCTACAGTGCAGTGCAGACCTACATCCAGTAATACTAACTGTATACTGCAGCTGTTTTTTCTCTTTTTAAAGATTTGACCCCATTGCTGTTTGTTTACTCTAAGCAAAAGAAGAAAAAAATAATAATCTGACTAAACATGCTTTCACAATGGCTGTCTTTTACTGAAGTGGCAATGTGAAAATGGATTTCCTTGGGCAGATGTAAAAACCCTGGGCACTTCAGACAGAACAATCGAGCATTTCAGTATGAATCATTCTAACTCGCTGAACCAGACTCCTCTCCCTGTAGGCATGTATCTGTTTGCATATATTTATCAGTCTGCTTGGAAACAGAATGAGGAGTATTCATGCATTGCCTTTTAGAGAAGAATCTGAATGGATTCTTTTTTATTTTTTATCGACTTAGAGAAAAAAAGTATCAAGGGAAAGACTGTAGCCACTTACTGTAAACTAGAAAGCAGCTTTAAATGTTCTCTCCTCACTGATTTTCGCATACCGGGAGTTGTTAGTTCTTTTTCCCTTTAGATAAATCCAAGCTCCTGCTTAGCAGTGAAGAATGCTGTAATTCCCTGCCTCCTAGTTTAATCTCCCTAGGGGAGGTAATTCAGGAAGCCCATATTTTCTTGTAATTTCTTGATTGTCAGGCTTTTTTTCTTTTTTTTTCTTTCTTTTTTCTTTTCTTTTCTTTTTTTTTTTTTTTTTAACTTGTGACCACCCATGAAGCACTTTAAACTTAGTCTGATTGTTGAAGTCTCAGCAATGAGGCCAAATGGTTCCAGAATTAAACAGTTCTCAAAGTGATGAATCACTCACTGCATATAATACTGCACTTAGTAGCCAAGGAGTCACAAAAATCTTAATGGTTTATTTAAGTTGAGGCTTGGTGGCCTCCAAATTGAGTAAGGTCTGTGACAAACTTGAAGGTGGTAGTCTAGGAGGCTAGAGGTGAAGGTAGCAAGCACCACTCAAGCAGTTATGACTACTTGCCAACCACTGAAGTTCTTGTTGTGACAAGTTCCTTATCTAGCAACATATATTTGATGTCTAGCAAATGTTTCCCAGTTACTGTGAAAGTGGTTTCTTGCAAAGAAGCATGGTTTGCTTAAACTGCTTAAAAAATCCAGTATCTGGAGGTTGGCTGCACCTCATCTCCTATGTGGTTTGTAAGAAGGAAAGCTCTTAGGGGGGCTTGTTTAAGATAAGTGGGCTGCAGAACCTGGAAGGTCTTCAAAGTCTAGGAGCCCCATCAAATCACATCACTATTTCAGCCCAGAAGAAGCCCCAGGATGCACCATCCCTTTCTTTCAGAACTTATTTCCACATCAAAGAAACCTGAATTTCCTCATTTTTTCTTATTCTCATTTTTCTTTTCATATCTTTGAAGATCAGTGCTATGAGTTAACCTGCTGATTACTCAGCTAGGTCGCTTAAAGCTCCTACTCTGAGAACCCTACTGAATAGCAAAATACCAATATAGGTAACTTCAGTATAGCTTGTATCCCTTGCATTTCTGAAAGTAATTAGTTTGTAATCCACATTTCCATAATGAGGCAAATAGCATACTGTACATTCTTTCAAGAGTATATTCAGAATCTAGGAGCATATCCTTGGTATTTGCAGTCTCCCTTTCCCTGTAGAAACATCTAATAAGCAGCTAGAATGGCATTTGCACTATTTTGCTGTTTTATCTTCAAGATTTGCTTTCTCATTAATCTGACATAGTCTATGTGTTCCAAACAATTCTGATGTCTTTATTTTGTTGTGAATGTCTGCACAGCTCTTAGCGTAAAGATTTAAGGCAAGGCTACTTCCTATTGATGTTAAAATGCATTGGCAGGAGTTTTAAAGTCTTGGGAAGAACCTGATCAATCTGTATCAGTCTCTTTTCAGATAAAGTGATCATCCACTTTCGCCCATTATCTATCATGATTTAGAAAAGCTGGTAGAACTTTTCAATAAGGAACAGTGCTGAAGTACTAATTGGTAGTATCAGGTAACTAGGGAATAACACACTTCATAAAAGACTTGTATTTTGATCTACTAATGCTTTATAAGCTGTAATCTGCAAATTCACATCAGTTAAAATTGTAGATTTTTATTACAGCTTCTATTTTAACTGTACCATGCCACAATGTTTCCCCTCTCTGTGCTTCAGCTATTCATTTCCAGGGCCCCAGCAGTTTCAAAACAATAAGCTGTGTAGCATTTGATTTATTTTCATCTACTTCCTTTTCAGTTCTTCCCCAGACTTGTTCTCATTTCAGGGATAAAGAAAAGGCTCAGACTGAAAAATATGAATCCACAGGACTTCAAAGATAGGCTTTTGTTTCAAGCCAATCTTTAGTTATATGTAATAATGACTGAAATTTCCTTCAGTTCTTTCTCATTGTTTTAAAAAAAAATCCTAACGTTTGACTCCATGTGGCTCAAGGATGAGGTGGGAGGACAGATCTTCAGCTTTCCTCAGTGAAACAACAACTGAAAGTTAAGAGCTGATGCTCCCAAAGGAAGTATCAAACAAGACAAGTGTTTGACAGCATCCTGCAGAATATTGACTGACATCACTCAATCTGTGTTCTGGACTGAGTATAAAGTAATATTCCTGAAATTTATTTGTGGTCATTATTACTCTCATGAACTGGCTCACCATCATACTTTAGTCTCAGTATATCCCAAAGCATTCTTTGCCAAGTAGTTGGAAGGGCTTGGTAAAGCTCTTGAAAGCCTTTTAAGACAGCTTCCCTTCCCCCTCCTCACTTGCAATGAGGCACAACCTGTCTTATGTAAGCTCAGTCAGACAGGCTGCCTCCTGGTTCTCTTGGTCCAGTGACATGAAGGTGGGATAAGTGTGGTTTAGATTAAAAGCAGTTACAGACAAATGAACTTTGTGTGACTGAGAGAGATTTTTTGAGTTGAGATGAGCATTTTTAAATGCAACTGGATGCACTAATTCATTCGTGTATTCAGTAGGGTAACATTATAGATGTGAGTGACTTGATAGTGTTTTTGGATGAAGCCTTAAGCACCTGTTGTCCCTAGGACTGAAGAATGAAGCTGGTGGTCTGGGTGAGTAGAATGGTCAGCATAGGTTGTTCTCCACCAGTGTAGTTAGCAATGCACTCCCAAAGTGTAGGTGAAGAAAATTTGCTGAGGTTGGTGGGATAGTGCAAATCGCCTCTCCCTGCAGTAAAAGAAATGTAGAAACTAGACAGATTGCCAAGCAGGAATCTGGTTCTCTTCCCTGGACTCCTTGTTGGAGAATTAAAAAGGGAATAGAACCTTTGGATATTCTTGCTATGCACTGTTTGTCCAAAATTTTTATGAAATGAACTGTTTCGTGATTCTTCATCTGTAGTCTCAAGCACTGTGTGCATCCTAGTGCATCCTACAGAATTGCATATCAGTGTGTTAGTTTATTGACTCATGCTGCACCAAGGGCTTTTATCCTAAAACCATAGTCCTGTCTTTCCTGACTCCTATCTTACCACCTCTTTCCTTGTGAGGGCACTAGCAGTCATGTGGCCAGATGATCTGGTCAAAAAGCAAGTCCCAAAAAGAACCACAGGTTAGTTTTTCAGCCAGATCACTGCCTTTCCCATGCTGGCCCAAATTTGGATCAGCTTAAACCTACAGAGAAACTATTTCCTTCCTTGGTATGGAAAATGTGACTATTTTAGAAAAGGTGTGTTTGAAATATAAACCTTTAAGAAATATGACTGAGTGTCCTGTGCAGTGGTACAGAAGGAAGCATTCTTAGAGGAATGGCTTACTAGTGGTGCTTTATGGTAACGTTTATTGTGTTCATTCTGACATGGCTCCCTGCAGAATAAAAATCTGGACACAGATGAATGTCTTGAAAGCTTTCCAGGTATCCTTTAAATCTTGTGCAGTACAAGAAAGTGTACTTGAGAATGTAATGAAAAAATATATTAGGAGAAGAGCAATAGGGACAGAACCAGCCTAGAGTTTCCTGATTTACATTGGACGATTGTTTTTTTGATCATCATTAGTGAGCCCATTTGGACTTCTTTCTAGAGTAACTGATCAGAAACACTGTGCAAAAATTTCAGAGTAGTGCGGTCTGTTTCCTGTAGTATGGCTACATCTAACTTCACTTCTTAAAGCTGTTTGTTTTGTAAAGAACTTTCGCACTTAGAGAATATTTTTCAAAGTTACACCATCGGTACAGAACAACAGACTTATTTCTTTGAATTTCCAGCTGCTCTGTAATAAACTCCATCTGTGTTTTATCTATATTTGTATTGATTTTTCAGCTATTTCAGCTTATGTCTGTCCTCTGCTTTATTGACCCTGAAGTCAACCAAAGTTATGGGCGGACAGCCAATTTCAGATGGCATTTGGTTAGTTTACTCCCTTTTAAAGTAGTTTAGGAAATGTAACTCAAATATTTCTGTTATTTGACAGGCCTGTTTAACTTTTACAATTTCGCCCCCTTTACTCTGAATTTCCTCCTCATTAAAGTCTGTTTAACTTTACCAACTTTAGTTCCTTTATTCTGAATTTCCTTCTTCTTAATGTTTTCCAGTTCTTGAGAAAGAGAACTGTATCCTTCTTTTCAATTGTACTTTCCTTTTAGGAGTTTTGGTTTTGTTCATTCAGCTATGGATTTTTTTCTTCCTGATCTCGGGTTTACATATATTTTTCCTTTTGCTTCTGTGCATTTGTCTTTTATGACAGTTACATAATCCTGGCATATGACCTAAACTCATAATTACTTTAAAGGGAATTTGGCTGTGTAAGGAATGCTAGATCAAGCATTTCAAAAATGGTCCACTGGAGTTGTTCTTTTTTTCCTCTTCTTTTTGCTGCGCTTCTTAAACAGTTTCCATGAGTCTTGGAAACTTGTTTCACTTTTCAGTTAATATGTGTTCCATTAGCATTTTTTGGCCTGAAGCCATTCGAGTCCATCAGGCTTTGTTAAGTGTGGGTTGCTTTTTCAATTTTGGTTGCCTTTTTTTTTTTTTTTTTTTTTTTTTTTTTCCTTCCCCCCAGTTTTCTGTCTGAAATGATTCAGTTTTGATTTACTGTCTATTGTGAATGAGGTTGGGTTTCAGCATTTAAAAAATAGTCCCAGAATCAGAGAATCATAGAATGGCCTGGGTTGAAAAGGACCACAATGATCATCTAGTTTCGACCCCCCTGCTATGTGCAGGGTCGCCAACCACCAGACCAGGCTGCCCAGAGCCACATCCAGCCTGGCCTTGAATGTCTCAAGGGATGGGGCATCCACAGCCTCTCTGGGCAACCTGTTCCAGTGCATCACCACCCTCTGTGTGAAAAACTTCCTCCTGATATCTAACTTAAATCTCCCCCATCTCAGTTTAAAACCATTCCCTCTTGTCCTGTCACTATCCACCCTTGTCAACAGCCCTTTTCTCTTCTGTTTATATGCTCCATTCAAGTGCTGGAAGGCCACCATGAGGTCTCCCTGGAGCCTTCTCTTCTCCAAGCTAAACAAGCCCAGTTCCCTCAACCTTTCTTCATGGGAGGGGTTCTCCAGCCCTCTGATCATGTTTGTGGCCCTACTCTGGACTCATTCCAAGAGCTCCATGTCTGTTTTGTGCTGGGTGCCCCAGGCCTGGATGCAGTGCTCCAAATGAGGCCTCCCAAGAGCTGAGTAGAGGGGGACAATCACCTCCCTGTCCCTGCTGGCCACTCTTCTTTTAATGCAGCCCAGAAAAGTTAAACCTTTATTTGCATGTTGTTTTATTGTAGAATATATGGAATACTGTTCAGGCTGTATTTGATTAGAGGAGGATGAGTACATACTTTTCATTAACAGGCTTAGCAGATTTATTTACTTATTTGTTTATTTATTTATTTATTTATTTATTGGGAGCCACATCTCTGACAATCACCTGACAAGCTTTACTGCCATTCGTACTATTCTATTGTCAGTATCTCCTAGGGAGATCATTTACTGATAAACTGAAAAACAAACAAAAAAACTTTATTACCTTTTGTATATACGTGGGACTGTTTCCTCACTTCACTGCACATGGTATTTTGAATGTACATGTAAGTAAGGGAAGGCATACCATCTTTCTTAGAGGATCAAAACAGGAAATAATAGTGCATATAAATTAGTCAAATGCATACAGCTTTTTGAAGGTGCTAAGAAGTGAGCAAGAGCAATTACCTATCTGATAGTACCCAAAAAAGATTACATGTTTTTCTCTAGTGTGAGCTGGGGGGACAAAACAGCCTTGAAGTATAAGGTAGAATTCAAGGAAAGGAAAATAACTTGTGATAGAAATAAGATATTGACGTCCAGGTGTATCAGAGGAAAACACCAGCAATAAGCTGATGCTGTGTGCAGTAATTAGTGCAGAGGTAGGTAATCATGCTAAAGTCTCCTTCGTGTATGGAAACAGTGTTTTTCAAGTTGCTTAAACACAATTCTTGATTTTGTGCAAAACTCTTTAGCACAGTGATATAAAACACTTTGCTTTGAAGAAACAAATATATATTGTGAAGAACTTCTGAATTAGTCACAGATGACACCTGATGTAATCTGAGCAGCTGGATAAGGATGATAAAGTGTAGTATTGCCCTCTCCAGTCCTAATACCCTTCTGAGTTACAGAGCTGAGGAGCTGCACCCTTAGGATATGCTTTATGGTATCCTGAGAAAAGCCATTGGTACAAAACAGTCGAGCAGCAATGCTAGAGACATCCCATAATAGAAACAACTTGTTCATGTTTATTCATGACTTAGCTAAATTGATTCCAGTTTCCCTATTTTTAAAGATACTGAAAAGCTGCTTAGAACTGGTTCTGTAGAAATTAACTGAAGGAATACAGCCTCATGCGTCATCAAACTTTTAGCTGCATTACATCTGGATTGCTGTTTGGTTATTTTACAGCAGCATGTTCCTCACGAATAACGATTACATGTACTCAGCAAAGACCTAAAATACACTTTTTGCCCTGTTTTTTAAAAAAGAAAAAATAAAGATCTTAGTTATTATCACTTTGTATAACATAGTTTATGATGTTTACCCCATCAAAATACATTTCCTGCATTATTTACGTCTGATACAATTTTTATCTATAGTACTTCCAATTTCATAATTATGATGTATTCACCTTCCCCTTATACATAGATTGGATTCTTAATGTGGCATTGTTGTTGCTTGAAATAATAGAAGCCTGACAACCCTGAGTATTCTCTAGTTGAAATAGGAGCCCTTTTTCCTGTTCTTCACAGCAGCTGTTTCATATGGCTAGGCCAGGATAGCTGAAGTAATTCTGCATTCACCAGTATTCTTCTCTGAGTCTTTCAGCATGCCTATCTATTTAGGGGTATCAGAAACTTGGCAGAACAACCACACATCATCAGGGGACTCGTTCCCTTTGCAGCTAAAACAGTGCAGGGGGGCCTATCAGGAAGGGAAGTATTTGCTTTAAGTGAATATGGCTAAATCCTCTTCCCTATTGTTACTTATGGAAATGCATTCTACAGAGGGTCGTTATTTTACAACCACTGACTGAATGAACAAAAGTATAAGATATTTCTAGTGTAAATTATTTTAAAATACATATTATAGGACTTGCATAAGACCTCTTTCACTGTTTAAAGTAAAAAAATTCTCATTGCAGCTACAGACAACTGTTAGCTGGGGTGCCTTTTTTTTTTTATGTTCCTGTAAGTGTATAGTGAGAGGGACTTACAGTTAAGTAAGCTATGTTGAACTGTGAATGATAGTGGGACAGTTTTGTTTAGAAATTTCTGTGTAAGGGAGACTGATTCCGTTTAGAGACAGTGGTATTTTCTTGGACACACACACACTTGTTGGTAGTAGTCTTGTCAGTATACATATCGTGTGATAAAGTTTTGTTGCCTTTTTTAAGTTCAAATGATAATTTCATTATGTGAAACAACTTATTTTTCCAAAGTCTTCAAATGTAAACTTCTTATAGCAAAATCTTGTGAACATCCTACAGCAAAATCTGAAATGCTCAATAATTTTACCTAACACAATACATTATTAATTCTCAAGAAGAATCAGATACCCCCTCCTCTCCTCTTAATAAGCAGTCCTCCCAAGGAAGCAAAGGTTTTATGGAATGACAGTGTGAAGTTGTAAAGGGAGCACAGTAGTCCTTTCAGAGCAGACTCTCCATAAACTAAACAGACCTAGCAGCAAAAATAAACAGTGTTACATTGCGCAAGATATCTATAGGGAGTTCTCATTGTGCCAAGCACAGAAAAAGATTTACACTGGATTTGTCAAACAAGTAATCCAAAAATATGTTTGGCAAAGAGTATATTGGAAAAATGTCCTATTCCTCCTCACCTCCACTCCCCACTGTCCCTAATGAATTCCTAGTGTTCTTTTTTTTTCCCCTAAGAAAAGATTCCGCAAGTTCTTTAAGTTTAAGGCAACCAAGATAAAATGCTGTAAGTCAGCATAAGTTAATATATTTTAATCAAAAGGGCTGCATTTTAACAAAAGGCATTATATTTCTCCAAATATGAACCATACATGTTAGACAGTACTGTAGAAAAGCCCTGCTGTAAGCATGCTATGTTTCTACATAGTTTAATCAAAATAGTACAGTTTTGAGGGGAAAAAAATGCAACTGTCAGTCATTCTTTACTGGCTTCCCTTTTGCTGAGGGGGAAATAAAAGGCCAAATTTCTTAAAAATCTGTTTTAGTAAAGTTTACTGATTGCAACCTTTTTCAGCCAGGAACATATAGTTGTTATGACATGGAAAAAGCCTCATATGCTATGGGACTGCTTGATCTTTTGTTTGTTTGTATGTTTTGTTTGTTTTGTTTTGAGGTTTTGCTTTCTTTGGTTGTTTTCTGCCCTATTCATCATACTATATGTACTATATATGTACTATATGTACTCTGATCATCTCCCTCCTCTGGACTCATTCCAAGAGCTCCAGTCCCCAGGCCTGGATGCAGTACTCCAGATGGGGCCTCCCAAGAGCGGAGTAGAGGGGGACAATCACCTCCCCGTCCCTGCTGGCCACTCTTCTTTTAATGCAGCCCAGCATATAGTTGGCCTTCCGGGCTGCAAGCACACACTGATGGCTCACGTCCAGCTTCTCATCTACCAGGACCCCCAAGTCTTTCTCCGCAGGGCTGCTCTCAAGGAGTCCCCAGCCTGTCCGGGTCCCTCTGGATGGCTTCCCTCCAATATATGAACTGTACCTCTCACCCTGGTGTTGTCTGCAAAGTTGCTGAGGGTGCACTCAGTTCCATTTTCTATGTCATTGATAAAGATGCTGAAAAGCACTGTTCCCAAGACTGACCCTTGGCAGATACTACTTGTGACCAGCCTCCACCCAGACATAGAACCACTGATCACCTTTTGTCTGCAACCAGCCAACCTGTTTTTCTAACAGCGTGCTCCTGCTGTCTTTAGAAAAATGTGATTTATAGTTGGAAGTAGCATATTGCTACTTATCATGGAGAAAACCACAGTGCGTTTCACACCAATACGTTTGGCAAAGGTGAGGGCTGTGCTGCCTGTCTTTTCTGTGCCCATATAAAGCGTCTGCTGATTAAAGTAGTTTTTATTTTTCAATGAAGTACCATACAGTTGAGAAAAGGGTTCTCTTAAAAAGCATTTTGATGTAGTATACAGTGCTGATAAGGTTCACGAACTGCTCAGTATGGAGAAACACCAGTCAACAGTTTTCTGTATACTTTAGAACAATTGCATTCCTTTTTCAAAGCAAAAACGTAGCCATGACTTACATAAACGTAAATCTTTCCTGAGAAGTCTGGTTCAATTCCCTCATTTCCTGTAGCATGCGAGCTTCAGCTTATTTTAAACTGTTTTCTTTTAAACTCACAAAAAATGTAAATAAGGCATAAAAATTTTGTCTGCAAGTCACACTATGTCATAGTGAACTTCCACTAGGAGTGCATTAACCGTAACAGTAGTTATTGCAGATCATTTATGAAGTCCTTTTTAACATTCTGTAATGTTTATGGAGAAGAAACTTGACTTCTCATGGACAAAAGCATGTATGTAACAAGCGCTGACAAAGCACACCACATGGTAACGCAGCATATATTTCTCTCTCAAACCTGCCTGGAAAGCAGTCGTCTAATTGCAATTAACAATGTCTCCTACCATTCAATGCATTTGCTCCATTGTGATAATAACATATTGCAAAATGTTTTCCAGATCTGAATACAATACAATGGGGCATGTCAGTTATACATACAGAGAGCAGTACTTCCTATTCCCATGAATTTGTGCCCAGCTCTCTAATAAATGAGCATTGTCCTTGGCTGCTGCTGTAAATGCAAGTCAAATGTATGACTTTTTACTACTCGTAACTGCATTATATTTCAGAGTAGCTTTTATCCAGGTTTCCCCTGGGATATATTTTAGTAGTTATGCAATGAATGTTCTGGCAGTACTATTTCAATACTAAAGCACGTGGTTTTCATTCAGATGTATAGTGTTAATGTTGCTCACATGGACTTGTAATCAGAAAATCACGTCTTAAGATTTAATGAGAAATCATTTAGAGCAATAAATTGATCTGTGGTATTGAAATATAATTGACCAATAATAATTTTTGTTGCGGTGAAAGATGCCATCTCTTTTAGAATCCCGCGTAGATATTTAGTTGACAAAACACTCTAATGATATTTGAAATATATATATATATATACACACGTATATGAATACAATAGTTACAGTATCATGAAGAGCTTTTCTGCACAATCATGTGTAAATAATGCTCTGCCATGAGTTTAGGCATTCAGTGCACGGTGCAAACTTCTTTTTGCTATCAAGTGTCTGTTTTGTTTATCAAGATGAAAACGCTGAGATATAAATGTTTTGTCTCCATCTTTCTTGTGATTCCATGTAAACATACTTTGATAAGCTAAACGGTGTAGATTAATCTTAAAATGGGAAAAGCTGTTCTGTGTGTTTATGTTGATACTTATGGATAACTGTGCATGTACCATCGGTATCTTTTTTGAATGTAGTGAGAAAAGTTTGCTGAAAGGATCAATTAGCGAGCAGTCCTTGATTACATTATCTTGCTTTCGATGCAAACATGCATCTTTCTAGAGTATATAAAAATTATCAATACTATGAACTATGTGATGACTGGTATCATTCATGAATATAGTTTGAAATGGCTTCTGAAGAAAATAAGCAGCCGAGGGATAAAAGCTTGACAAAATGCATCTTCTTGCCCAAAGGCAGTAAGTATTTGAAAGAAAGTAACCAAAATTAGAAGTAATCTGTCAAATCTTTAAAAAGCAGGAAATAACAAGCTGAATTCCACAAAGAACTGTGCTGAGTCTAGTACTGCTTATCATATATGCATCTTTTTCCAGATAATTTGTACTTTAAATACTTCCGTTTTTAGGTATTTAGGTACAATAGGTCTATAAAAATGATTTTTATCTGTTACATCAATGTATATTCTCATACTATGGAGGGAGGATTGTTGAAGTTATGTATTGAAATAGATTGTTATCTATGTATGCATCCATACATCCAGAATGCAGCAAGATATTAAATCTGAGATTATATGTTGATTATGCGTTACAATATTACTAAATGATTTTGCATTATGCCCTTATTTTTAATTTTTATTGTAAGGTTGAGCACTAACACAGAAGTTGAGTTTTACTTACATTACTTCACACTGTGGGTTTTTTTACACAGTTTCCACAATTACTTTGATAATATTAAAGAATATTGTAGCTCATGCATTTGATATTCCTCAGCAGCAGTTTGAACCAGTTGTTGCTAAATCTTGTAAATGGTTATGCACCAGCACCTGGTATCTTCATTGTCAGATGATAAAACTATCAAGGCCTATCAGCTTAAATCATTTCTGGTGTGTTTCTATTTCACACTTCCTACAAAGCATTCCACTTTTTAACTTCATAAAACTGCCGCATCATTTAAGTCAGGCTGGCCAAGGCTCGTGCTGGCCAGTGTTGCAGTTGAACTTTCCAAGCCCCTGGGAAAGACACTGTCACATCTAATGTGGATGCACCTGGTGCTTCACTGGATGCAAGGGAATAACTGATGAGAGTGAGTTCATTGAGAGAGAAGGAAGGACTGTGTTGTACGTGTAGAAATTGGCAGCTACCAAAATCAGAAGATGATACGGGGAGCATATACAGTCTACTACATAGGTGTCCAACCTTTTGGCTTGCCTGGGCCACAGTTGGTGAAGAGGAATTGCCTTGGCCTGCATATAAAACACATAATACAGGGTCAGGCTGAGGGATGTTCTATCAGCTGGAATACTGACACTGAGGTAAATTTTATCAATTTGACTACATGGAGTACTTAGAGAAATCTTGTACCTTGCACCCTGTTTGATGAGATAGAGGGAGATCTGGAATCATCACTGAAAGTCAGATGAGTAACTTCCAGGCTGCTGCAAAATCACCCTTCTCATCTGAGAGGCCTAAACTATGTGCCTTCTTTGAAGTTTCCACTTAGCTTTTGTGTGGGCATTGCAAATTCCACATTTGACAGAGATGTAGTCTTATTATTTGCACAAGTGAAATGCATCATGAGCAAAAGAGCAAACATAGAGCAGTACCCCGGGGGTCAGATGATGTGTACTTCCACTCTCAGACCATCCGTTCTGGCATCACTCACTGATGTCAGATGACAGGGACTGGTCAGTAAATTGTTTGCAGAATCAGTGGAGAGTTATTTGTCAGCAGTCTGAACACCTGCTGGGAATGATGGAGTTGATCAGAAATAAACCAGGGCTGCTGCAGCCTGCAGGAATGGAAAGGATGTGCTCCAGGAGTTACTTTGCTTTATTAGTTGACAACCATATGTTCACATGGATTTTGCTTAATTTATTTGTAAAGATTTTATTTATTTATTTTAATGTTAGCATTTTTCTTTGTGATTTAAACTTTAATGTTATAACTAAATCCATCAAGAAACAGTTAACTTGAAACTAAGAGTTTTTTCTAGATATGTTCTAAGTTCTTCCTTTTATTTGTAGCTTATGTATCTTATTTAAGGTTGTTGTTTTAGCTGAATTTGAATGCGTTTATGTATGTAACACAGATATGATGTGGTTGACATATTTATTATCCTGTATTCCTATTAAGCTGTTTCCTTATGTATTTTTAGAGTTTCTCACAAGCAAGCAAACTTGTTCAGGCCTTTACATATAGCAAGAATGCAGTATAGAAATACTGGGGTTGGTGTTCTGTGAGAGAAAATGCAACTAGGTCGATGTGTTGGGAGTTGGAAGAGTGTTAGAAGGTGATTATAATCGTCTGTTTGGACTCTCCCTAATTATTTTTTTCAGGCACTTGTGGCCAGGAGCAGAAACTGTTGCCCAGTACAGTATTGCCTTTTTCCCTGCATGCTATTTGTTTTCCACCTCACTCAAACATCCACAGGGGGCTGTAGTAATGGAAGAACAGTCAGTGTTTTTTAAGGACCTCTTTTCACAATGTAATACTAGGGAATCTTATTGAAAAGCCCACACATGCACTGGGGCTCTCAAACAGAATCAGGAAGCCAGACTTCTAGCTACCACTCCTTTAGTTTGCTCAAAAATACCCTTTCTTGTCATGCTGCCTCAGGAAGGACTCTCACAAGACACGAACTGATTTTGAGTCATTATTTAGGGAAGGGTATTCCTTTTAAGGAGTTGCAGCTCAATGATCTCCTTAGTCAGAAATCCCTTTGAATATTCATTTCGTTTCAGTTGTCACTGTAGAGACAGTCATTAAATATACTCCTGAAATGTTATCATATTTAGATATCTATTTAAAGAAATAGAGGATACCTGGAGGTATTTATTTAAAAATGACTATCACGTCTGTTTCTGTATCTCACATTAACAAGATTATACCTAAAAGATGTGAGCAGGGTGCAGTGACCAGCAAAGCAAAGTTTCCTTGTGTCCTTCCTTACTTGCTGTTGGCCTTCCATACACAGGGACAGTCCGTCCGTGAATTCTTTCTGATGAATTACCTCATGCACTACTAAGTCTCAAGGAACAGTAATAATAGTAGGAAATGTTCTTGTGGTGAATTTGCACCTACTTCCAACAGATAAGCTCTTTTTTTTTTTTAATAATACTGAAAGAAAGAAAAAGAAAGCGGGGAGGGGTCGGGGGTGGGGGGGGTTAGGGAGGAGAGAAGTTAGCACTGTTCAGGAATTCCTTGTTCTGTTCAGTACGCAGCAGTTACTGACTTGCTGGAACCTGCTCTCATGAACAATGAGGAGTACGACGAAAATCTGTACACTGAGTTTTTACACGGGACGTGTGTAAATTCATTTTCCTTTGTCTTGTCGCCAGTAGTTCGCACATGCTGCCTCAGGTCCGGGAGCGCCGAGCAGTCAGTGCCGCTGCTCAGATCCTCGAAGCGATGGGGCCGCAGAACCGAGCGGATACCGAGGCGCCCGCTCCGCGGCCTCGGACGGCCCCGCGAAGCCCCTGCAGGGCCCGGCCCGGCCCGCCAGCGGCTCCTTACATGGGCATGGCCGCGGCTCGCCTGGGGCCCGGGCGGGGAGGCCGTTGGAGCCGGGCCGCGGCCCAGCTGGGGGCGGCGCGGCCCGGGGGGTTCAGGCAGACAAAGAACGGGCCCGGCTACCAAATAAGGAAGTCAAAGCCTGAGGATTTCAGAATAGGAGCAAGGGAAGTGGCTGCGTGCTGCTCTGAAAAGGGACGGGGGAGAGAAAGGCGGGGATTGGAGCTCACGAGCTCGTTGGTATCCTTCTGTAATCTCCTGCCAGCAGATCTGAGCAGTTCAAGCTGTATTTGTCATATTTTCTCATGTTTCTGAAAGCTTTCTATAGATTTTGCTTATAAAGGAGGGGTCCTTGGTAGCCCCATTGTTCAGCAGCTCAAAGATAGGTGAGTCCTTGCTGGAGTAAAAAACAAACAAAATACTTACCAAACACACAAATATTGTAAGTAGCACTGGAAAACTAATGGTGATTTTTGATGTAGTGTTGTCCTAACGAACACCTACATCTAGAAATGGTGTGGATGTATCCCGAGAGACTGATGTGTAACAGAACAGTCATAGAGAGAAAATTGGGGGGGGGGATCTTGACAATTCTTGATAAAAAATTCTCCCATAGCAAAATGACACGGTGAAAAATTACTTTGGGATGCAAAAATGCAAGTAAAGCTAACGTTTTAAACATAGGTATGGAATTCCCTCCCTGTGATCCTAATCCTCAGTGCCTTAGGACTTTATATATATTTTTCCTACTTACGTGGGCCAAACTTCAAAGGTTTTATTCCCTGCAGAAGAGACAGAACACTATTCATCTTTTCACTTCAGACTTGTTCAGAGAAGGAAGACTCAGACATTCAGTACATCAAGGCACAGCTGTGATCTCTGTTCACTGTGAATGCTACAACAGAGAAAACTAAATAGCTGTGGGCTCAGACCTGAGTGATAATGTTTAACATACTGGCCTGCTCTGCTCTGGTTTCAAAATGTTTGCAATATAATCTCTCTTAAATTCGTAGCCTCCATAGCAAACAATTTTAGCACTGTGAGTGTGACGTACTGATGAAAAGAAGTAAGCTATGCCTCACTCTTGGAAGCTGTGACAAGATCAGCTCCTGACTGCTACCGAAAAATGTTTACAGTATTATGGGTGAAGCCTGACTCAGAAGATCCAGCTTCTTCATCTTTCCTGACAGGCGTCCCAATCACAGCAGCTGTAGGTTACTGAAGTTTAACTAATTGAAAAATATAACATGTCAGGAGTATTAAAGCAGTGACTGTAGTGCTGAAGTGAGAGCTGGAAATTGGAATTCTGGGTGACATTTTGGTCTCTTTAACCACCAGTGACCTTATGTAACCCTCCTAATGTTTTTACTGTCTGAAATGTAGGCATATCTGTCCCAAATCCATACTGATGCTTGTGAATATGACATTAAGATCACAGGTAGAAAGTGTTGTGCTAATTTTACTGAGAACTGAAGAAATCAGAGTGAAACCACAGAGGGTACTTCTGAAGCAAGGTTATTTTGCTCTTGATCTCAATGTGGTGACTGAAAAAGAGAATATATGACAGTTCTCTTCATTAATAAAAAGTAGAGAATCTGAAAGGTACAGTAGAAGGAGGGAAGATGAAAGTGTGAAGAAAAGCTGTGAGAGCTGGAAAACAAATACTAAGCACAGCTGCATAGCTTGGGAGTGACTTACAAAGCAGGACTGAAACTTAGTGAATGGTTCTCCTTTGTGGTGCTAGGGAAGCAGGCAGCTTAACATCTTAACTCCTTGTGAGAGTCTGAGCAGCTAATTGTTTTCCAGATTGTATCTTGTTATCTAAAGATAGCTATTTCCAGTATCATCAGCATGCTCTATTAGTTGTATGCAGGCCAGGAAGCTTTTAAGGATTACTCATACTCAAACAGACAGTTGGGGATGGCCAAGTGTCTCGGTACTTTGGAGTCCATTGGGATGCTTGACCTGTGTAGACACACTTGTTGTTCTTGTTCCTTGCTGGTGAGTGACTGCAGAGTAGAGCAAGGGTTTTCTTCATGCTGTCACAGGGGTTACTCAGTGAGTCTAATCAATATCATCTAAGTAATTTCATGCCCTGAAGGCCTTTTCTATTTTAGTCCAAAAGATGAAGTAATCAGTATTAAAGCAAAGATGGCTTAAGCATGAGTCATTTCATCACTGTGTGTGTTAATGTGTGTGTGTATATCTATGTCCTTGAGTAGTAATCATCTCATAAAAATAGTCTCAGAAATTTTAAAGTTTTGTTTTCTCTACATATATTTAGAAGTTTGCAAGAAGGCCCTATTTTCATTTCAGTTTTGTTGAATTGTGTTTTAATAGATCAGAGGCTTTGAAGTGTGATTTGATTTCAAACCACAACTCTTGCTATGGTTTCCTCTGTAAAAATGCAGGACGGGATTGGCAGAATTGAAAGTGATGGAAAATGTTTGCTCAGATAATGTTTCTTGTAACAAACATGTGATATTTTGTTTTCCAGCAGTGCTGAGGAAAACAAAAGCCACAAACAACTTGGTGCTTCTAGTTCAGACATTGTGGATTTTGATGACTGGAAATAATACAAAGTACTACCAGAGTTACCAGCTCGGTGTCTGCCAGTGCCAGCTGTGTTAGCCAGTACAAACTGCTTGTAATATGGGATTAAAGAGACGTATGTCTATATGTCTTTTCACAGAACTGTGTAAAATCACACTTTCATTTTATGAAGATTCACAAAGTTTGAATCTCTCCTGGTAAAAAGCTGCTCAAACTTACTCTGTTCAGTCACCTTCAGGATCACCTGTTTTCACTGTTTTACTAGCAGCATTTTCCATTATTCCCATTAGTTCTTAGAAATTAGTTGTTGCTTCTTTTAATCTTTACTGCATTTTTTTCATAAACATCTTTTTATAAAGATCATCACATTTAAAATGTTTCATTTAAATATTAGCACTTCATTGGAGTTGTATATATTTGTCTTTTATAGGCAAATTAATTTACCACATTTTAATTTGTGAGTTGTCCTCTACAACAAGTATCTGGAGACTTCTTAAAGTAGAAATGAATGTTTGTGGAAGTGGAACGATAGGCAAAGTTGTTTACAAGAAGGAATAACAGATCACATTAACTTTAGCATCTGGTTTTGTTTCCTTTCTCTTTGGATCTCTGTCTCCCATTGTGCCTTGTATTTGGTTCCCAGTAGATTGAGTTCATCTGCACTCTCCATGCTCAGTTAGGCTCTTGGAGTCACGGTGGAGCAAAAGTGTATTGAGCTGTGTGCACAACTTGTCTTTTTGCTTTCATCTTCCATCCCCGTGAAGTGAACATGAGTATATGGGCACAGAACTCTTTTCTGAAATTCCTGCAACATATGTGCAAAATATGTGCAATGTAAGAGCTGTGACAGAAGAAACATCAGAGAACTCAGACGTCTTTTTTTCAATATCAACTCACTCTGTTAAAATCAAATACAGAGGAGAAGGTGCAGGGAAGACACATGAGATGCAATTACTGTTTTTCTGTACTAGGCTTTTCTTACTGTATGTCAGTTCTTTGTTGTGTGTTAGATTATCTGCAGCCATTATTGGCTGAATTTTGTTCTGCTTGTTCAGTGAATGTACCAAAATCATATAGAGGCCTGATTAGTGATGAGTGATACTATTTATATTTTTATGCTACCTTAGTAGTACATCTATGAGCTACTTCTCTCTGCAGCTACCTGAAGGGAGGTTGTGGTGAGGTGGGGACCATGTAACTGACTATAGGACTAGAGGGAATGGCCTCATGTTGTACAGGGGACATTCAGGTTGGATGTTAGGAAAACTTTGTCTGACAGAGTGGTTAGATGCTGTAACAGGCTGCCCAGGATGGTGATGGAGTCAGTCCCCGGAGGTGTTAAAGAGATGCTTAGATGTTGCACTGAGGGACATGGTTTAGTGTGAAGTATTGGTGATAGGTGGGTAGTTGGACTGGATGATCTTGGAGGTCTTTTCCAACCTTGGCCATTCTGTGGTTCTACCATGCTTCTTCCCCTAGCACTGTATCATCACTGGAAGCAGAGTATCAGTGCAGCACTCATTGCCAGGATCTGGCCTGTCATTCCGTTCTAGCCATGGGGAGATGCTTTGTTTCTCCCTCTCTTTTTTCTAGTTGGCAGTGTATTTCTGATCTCCCTGGTGCATGCTGGAGTGGTCAAGTATGTTGAAAGTGAGTTCTGAGCACTAAAGAGGGAAGGGTAAAGAGAAAGGATAAATGAGCTTAGGGAACAAGGGAAGCTTCAGTGCCACTTTCAGCACTGTTGGAGAACAGTAGCCATAATTATGCTCTTGTATAAATCCAGCAGATTCCATGCATCCAGGGCTGGGCTGTAATACACAGTTTGGAAAGCAGAGCGCAATGAAGTAAGAAAAGTACCCTAAAATCTTTTAACTGTTGTCCAAGATATTTAATACATTTCTGTTCATATGCTTTTGGGCTGTCCATATAAAGGAAAATCCAAGCAATACCACTGATCACTGCTGTGGATTAAGCATGGATTTAAGGACAGGAATTTTCTGAATGTATCTTCTGAATATGCCTGTCTTGTTTCAAGTACGTGTTTATGTAAATCTCACTGATGATTTGTTGTATTATTTGCCATGGAGTCTGTGAGAAAGCACTGCAGCCCAAGTGGATTCAAAAAGGAAGGGTGTGAAACAGCAATAGAAACCTATTCTTTGGTCTTGTGGGGGAAAAGGTACCAAAGGCTCTAAATGGTGCCTGTAGGGGAGTGGGCAGTCGTAATTATCATCAGAAAAGTGAGTGTTTGGCACTTTGGGTGGGTTTGTGTCATTAGACTGCAAAATGGTTTTGTAGCATGTGGAACATGTTCTCTGAGCTCTCGTGCTGTTCTCTGAATGTTTAAGAAGACACAGGAGATTGTAAAATAGGCGTCTAAAGGATTCAATAACTGCTGTGGATTTTCAGAAGCTTTTAAAGTTTTAAATGCAGTTTCACCTGAAAACCGAGGGATCTGATAGTAACGAGTGGTGGTACAAGCGATATTTTAGAAGCACATAAAGTATTTAAAATCTTAGAAGACTGATTTGAGATGTTGCCTCCAAGGTCCTACATTACAACATGTCAGCATGTTACACGTTGTGCCACATAGACAGAAGCGATAGGGCAGTCTGGGAATTTCTCCTCAACAGCGAAGCTGCCCTCAGCTCTGGGGCAAACCTTTTTTGCTGCCGTGTGGGACGTCCCACAGCGCCTGAGGCCTGAGCCTTTTTCCTTTGGCAAAACGCGTGTCAAAAAGTTCCGGCCGTGGCAGCTTCGAGGAGCCTCGTTAAGGCTCAGCAATTCGCCACGGAGGGAAAGACGCCGCCGCCGGTGATTCGCTGTGGGAAACCCGCCGTTCCCAGCAGCTTGGCAACGCCTCTCGCTCTCATCGGGCCGCTCGGGGCGGCGCGCGACTCTTATCGTGAAGCAGCCGGGGCGGGAAGCTCGGCACTGGCTCGGCGGCCGCGGCGCGCTGCCCGCCCGCCCACCCTATATAGCGCCGTTACCTGCGGCGCGCCCGCGCTGCGCCCCGGCCCTCGGAGCCGCGCCGGGCGATGAGCGAGCAGCCGGCCGGACTCGCGCAGGTGAGGCGGGGCGGCCCTCAGCGGCCGAAGGCGCGGGGCGGGCGGCGGAGCGTGTCTGGTCGGTGAGCGCGGTGCCGGTGTGCGCGGTGCCGAACGCGTCGTCGCGAGCCGCTCTTTGCCTGGTCCCTTTCAACAATAGGAAGCCGCGGTGCCGGCGCTTCGCCTGCCGTTCTCGGCAGCCTGCTGAGGGTTTCCCATACGGAAGGGATGCTGCGTGTAGCTGGTTGTGTAGGTTAAGACTTAGTGAAGTTTAGTCTGTTCTGTTAGCACCGAGACGGGAGCGCTCTGCAGAAGCTTCAGCAGCTTACTTGTAGGAGACCGCCTGAACCCGCCGGTGCTCCGGGTGGAAGCAGGGTTGTCTGGGAGAGGAGGGCTCGGTGCTGTAAGAAAGCGTCTGTGTCTTGTTACCAAAATTAGCCAAGTTAACCCTGAAAATCCTGGCTTTTATCCTTGGAATTCGTGAGTTGGTGAGGAAGACATATTTGGTGCCTTAGGAGAGACCTACCCGTGCAGCTGGCTTTTTGGTCCATGTTTATAATTGAGTGCTGAAAGGAATTCAGTTGTTACCTAGTAACTTTGTAACTTATAACAGTGGCTGCTTCGGAGATGTTTTATTTATTTTTTTTTTCGAAGTCTGTGGCAGACATTTGTCTGAATTTTAGTAGTGAAGACCAAAAAACAAAACAAAAAAATAAATAAAGTGAAAGTTTCCTGGCAGCAGACTTGTAATTAGAAAGAAGGCTGGGAAAAGTAAGACTGGCCTTCCTTATAATGATGTGTTTACTGAAACTTGGAAAGCAGAGATATGCGTTGGCTATCAAAGAGAAACCAATGTCTGCTGTTGGAACATTTGGATCAGCCTTATATTAAAGAATATGGTACTGCAGAGCATACATCCAAAAATAGGAGCGGACGCATTCTATGTTTCACTGGGCTTTGAGGTCAGTAAACCATTTTTCCACAGTATTCTATGGAAGTATGGAACTGAAACTATGATTCCTGGGACCAAACTTTTCTAAAGTTAACTCCATGTGATGCATTATATATGGAAGAATTTGTCCACTAACAGGTCTACGTGCACCAAAATCTAGTGGAGTTTTAAGGTGAGAAAAGCAACGGTGGTGTTTCTAAGGCAGTCCTAGTTTCCAGTCATCCTATGATTCACAGTGCATACCAGACATTGAAGGATTAAGATATATAACTGATAACGGAGGGGTGGAAAAAACATATAAGTTAAATGGCTCTGGCCTGTTCACTGATTGTATGTAAACCACTTCAAGCGTGATAAAAGGGTGCAAATACTTGTAAGAACACAATTTGAAGAGAGATTCTGTTGCATCCTGCTTTTGGATAGCGAACAAAGCCTGTAAGAACTAACTATGTTATAATATTCTGGTACGCTGTTTCTGGGCTGGAAGGAGAAACCTCTGGAAGAATATAGAATCTAGGATGGCATGAGTTCAAAAGGACCACAGTGATCATCCAGTTTCAACCCCCTGGCTATGTTCAGGGTCACCATCCACTAGACCAGGCTGCCCAGAGCCACATCCCGCCTGGCCTTGAATGTCTCCAGGCATGGGGCATCATCAACCTCTCTGGGCAACATGTTCCAGTGCATCACCACCCTCTGTGTGAAAAACTTCCTCCTGATATCTAACCTACACCTCCTCTGTCTCAGCTTAAAATCATTCCCTCTTGTCCTATAATTATCCACCCTTGTGAAGAGCCATTCCCCCTCCTGTTTATATGCTCCCTTCACATGCTGGAAGGCCACAATGAAGTCTCCCTGGAGCCTTCTCTTCTCCAAGCTAAACAAGCCCAGTTCCCTCAACCTTTCTTCATGGGAGAGATGCTCCAGCCCTCTGATCATCTTAGTTGTCCACCTCTGGACTCATTCCAAGAGCTCCACATCTTTCTTGTGCTGGGGGCCTGATGGTTGGATGCAGTGCTCCAGGTGGGGCCTCCCAAGAGAGGAGTAGGGGGGGACCTCTCCCTGCTGGCCACTCCTCTTTTAATGCAGCC
Source organism: Excalfactoria chinensis (assembly GCF_039878825.1). Classification (NCBI taxonomy): domain Eukaryota; kingdom Metazoa; phylum Chordata; class Aves; order Galliformes; family Phasianidae; genus Excalfactoria; species Excalfactoria chinensis. Next base: position 62,982,245 of record NC_092828.1, on the reverse strand, counting down.
CAGCATATAGTTGACCTTCCAGGCTGCAAGTGCACACTGCTTCTCTTTGACCAGGACCCCCAACTCCCTTTCCACTGAGCTGCTCTCAAGGGGTTCTTCACCCAGTCTGTATGAACACCTGGAGTTTACTTGGCCCAAGTGCAGCATCTTGCACTTGGCCTTACTGAACCTCATTAGGTTCACATGGGCTTGTCCAAGTCTCTCTGGATGGCTTCCCTTCCCTCCGTTGTATCAACTGAATTGCTCAGCTTGGTGTCATCTGCAAACTTGCTGAGGGTGTGCTTGGAAATGATTTTGAGTAAATGAAACCAGGAAGATTGGGTAGGATGTGTAAGGATGTTCTTACAACTTTTGGAACTCTTAGAAATACTCAGGTGGGTTTTTGTTGGAACTAGAAGCATCTCATTGGGATAAAAATTGTTTCCCTCATCTTTGATATAGTAGAAACCATATAGCACATAGTCAGAATTTGCCAAGAATTTCTGTATGCTAGAATCTGATGTAGGTTTTCTAAAATAGGATGGTGCATGCATGGTAATGGTTTCTTAGCAGTTGGCAGATGCATGTAGCTTTTCATAGAGTTTTATGAGTGCCAAGCAGATGTGTTGGGTGGCTTATTTTGGGGGGGGGAAGCAAGGGGAGGGGCTAAATTAAAAACTGTTTTGCAAGTTAAAGTGTATTTGAAGTAACAATAAGCAGCTGGGCTGTCGGGGTACCATTAAAAAGCACTGCTGTAAATGTATGTTTTTATGTTCCTGTACTTAATGAAGCCCTGGGAAATTCTCTATTATCTTAAAATTATTTTAATTTCACTTTCTTTATAAGAGCCAGGCAATTATGAGTGTTTGGGTCAAGCTCATCTTGCTGGACAGCTATGTACCTATTAATTTTGACAAGCACAAGACTACTGCTTTCTCTTTACAGAGATTGTGATGGTTGTCATATAGAAATATTTGTGAAATGTTATTCTTTAGTCTAGATGTTGTAAGATGGATCTACAGTTCTAGGAAGAAGAAGGAATTCATTATTCTCTGCTTTGCACTAAAGAATGATTCCAGCATATATAGTGGTTGTATAGGGCAGGAAAAGGCAACCTCTCCACAAATAGGGGCAAAGTTGCAGCTTTGTGGTCTGTGGCAGCAGCCATTTCTAAGAACTATGTTAGTTATGTTAGATCAGCGTGCCTCTGTTTCTGTAAGGACTCAGTGGTTTTTTGATGAGTAATGTTCAGCTGTCAGTCTTTGGGCATTGTAAGAGAGAGGGAGCAGTGTAACTGAAACAGACCTGTGGGATAGGATGCTGGTCATCCCACTTAAATGGAGAATTCCTTGTTTCTGTATTACATAGGCTTTCTTTTTGCTTCAAAACAGTCATGGAGAGAATTGTCTTAGTAAGCTGATGTGGTTAAAAAAATTAAAAAAAAAAATAATCATTTATTTGGTGGGAAACTATTGTACACTTCAAATAACAAATTAATTCCTCTGCTGACTGTTGTCTAAGTAGCTGCTTTGTGATTGTTTTTTTGCCCACATTTATGTGAACCTGTGTACCTGCAAGTGGAGTAGAGCATCAGGTAGTGTGGCATCCTTTATGTAGATTTACTGTGTGTATGAATACCATTTCTTGTAGATTGTCAATATCAATATATTAATATTATTGATATTAATATATAATATCAAACACAAAAGACAAGAAGATAAAAACTTCAAAACTCAGCTTTGTAAAATACAAGGTGAATCTGCATAGACAAGGAGTGTGCAAGGGGTGCAGTGAGAATAAACTATTTGAAAGTTGAAGCTTGTGTACATACAGTACATAGTTTCCATCCAAAATGTTTTATGTTATTGTCATATGTATTTCTGTTTGCTGTTTACTTTCCAAGAAAGAGGTGCTTTAATACTTAGGGGTCTACTAGGCCTTTACTGACTTGAGAAGAGTTGGTGACCCTAAGATGTTTATTTTCCCAATAAAGATTTCAGGGTAAGATATATTAACTGATAGTCCCAGATGTTCTTGGTGACATAATCTTTGAATGGAAATCTTTCATCTTGGGATTAGACTTTAATAAAAATATGCCTGTGGAATTTTGTATACATCAGTCATCTTTCATTTTGGAAATACTCCCATGTTCTTAGCAGATAGCATTTCAGTGCTAGATTATGTACTAATCATCACTCTTGGGAGTGGAGCTCCCACTCTGTACCAGCAATACCAAACAAGGAGATAATGGTGGCAATACATACACTTGGAGGCATTACAGAGTGTAAGATTATATACAGGCTTCTAACTAACCAAGTCATAGTTTGCCTGGAAGACTCATTTTAACTTCTGCAGAAAGTGAATAAGTCGGTCTTCTGTGACCACAACTGTTAGAACATCCTAGAGCTTTACAGATAATTAAACACAAGCAAATAAAATTATTTGTGCTACCACAACTATCCTAGAAGGTTAACCAGTAATTAAGGCATCTGAAATATACTTTCTGGAAAAACACACGAATAGGAAACTTAGGAAATATTTTTTCTTACACATTGCAGTCTAGACACTTAATATGGTCATTCTCCCACATGCTCAAGACATTCAAACACTTGCCAGGACGGGAAGTTTGTATTTCCTTTATTGAAGCAGAAAGTGATTGTAATTGATGTATTGTATATGGCACTCCCCAGCACTTTCCCTTTCCACAAAGGGAAGGAGCTCAAGATAAATAGTGTTTGGTTAAAAAATTAAAAGGAAGAAAAAATGTAGTGGGCTCATTTTACTGCTATATCTTGTACTATGTGGTACGCCTGCATGAGGTGAGCCAGAAAGCAAATGAATCTATGTACTGTGCTTGTTTTTCCAGGGGTGGTTTGAGTAAGAAACCTTCGACTAACTTGCTTCAACAGGGCATTGTCATAAAGCCATCCTTTGGGACCTATTTATTCAGACTTGTTCCTTCCCAATGCGCTCTTAGTGATGTCAGTGTTTTTTACCAACTAACAAACTCCATCAAATTCAAAGTGAAAGGCAGTATTGCTACTGCATACATTGACAGGACAGTATCTGATGAATGCATGTAAGTAATAGGACAACACAAGGAATTAAGTTTACATCATCAGTGTTGGACTTGCTGCTTTTATGATCTCAGGCAAGATTGTTTTAATCTTTGCATTTACAAGAAAGTAACTGAACTTTGCCTTAAAAACATTGAATTTGATGAAGGTTCTGTTAGCTGGATTTAATTTTTAAATTGAAATTTAAAAAGCATTCCTCTGCAAGGATGAAGAGTAATCTACTTGGAGAGCAGGAAATGCATGCAAGCAATATCTAGTTGTCTGGAGAAGCTTCATTATGAGCTCCTGCCTTAGGCTCTAGTGAAATAAAAAGATTATGTAATATTTTACTTTGTGTGTGTGTGAGATTCTTTAGCGAACTATTTAACACTAGAGAAGTTCGGCATTTTTGTTGGTGATGAAGAAAGTGGGACTGAGTGCACTGTCAGCAAATCTGCTGATGATCCCAAGCTGAGTGGTGCAGTTGACATGCTTTGGAGAAGGATTGTCATCCAGAGGGACCTTGGCAGGCCAGAGAGGTAGGCCTTTGTGAACCTTACAAAGACCAACTGTGAGGTCCTGTACCTCAGGGTCAGGGTAATTGTAGGCATGAGTACAGGCAGTGAAAGGATTGAGAACAGCCCTCAGAGAAGAAGAATTTGGGGGTGTCGGTTGATGAAGAGCTCAACTTGAGCTGGCAGTATGCACCTGCAGCCCAGAAAGTAAACTGCATCCTAGTCTGCATCAAAAGCAGTGTGGCCAGCAGAGCAAGGAAGGGGATTCTTCCTCTTCACTCTGGAGCACCTCCCATATGAAGAGAAGATGAGACATTTATGGTTGTTCAGCCTGAAGAAGAGAAGGTTCTGAGGAGACTTTATTGTAGACTTCCAGTACCTAAAAGGGAGCCTACAGGCAAGTTGGAGAGGAATTCTTAATTAGGGGTTGTAGTGACAGAGCAAGGGCAGACAACTTTAAATGAAGAGAACAGATTTACATTAGCTATTAGGATGAAGTTTTTCATTCAGAGGGTAGTGGGTCACTGGAACAGGTTGCCCAGAAAAATTGGGATCCCTGGAGGTGTTCAAGGCCAGGTTGGATGGGGTCTAGTGAGAGGTGTCTTTGCCCAATGGCAGGGTGGTTGGAACCTTACAGTATTTAAGGTCCCTTCCAACTCAAACCATTCTGTGATTCAGAGTGGAGTGATTAAGTTGGAAGGGACCTTCAGAAATTGTCTAGTCCGATTGCGATTCTTCTGCTACAGAATCATTTAAGAAGCCTGACTGCTGTTCAACAGCCAAACTGAAAGCAGGAATCTGGTTTAAATCAAGACCTGCATGTCCTACAGCAACTTTTCTCAGGAAATCCAACCTGCGCTTTTTAGGCCAAGCTTTAAATTGGGCGTCTTTCTACCCATCTTTGCACCCTACACACATCTTGGAAGACTTATCCTTAAAAATAATCATGTTCTTTTAGTAGTTGGATTTTATTGTACTTTTAATCATATACTCCACTGATGAATTATTTGGTGCAGAACAGTACAGAAGTAGTCACTAGAAAAATAATTGTTTCTTTCTGTTCCATTTCAAGGACTTTGTGCGTATATACATCTAGATGTATGCAAAAATGCATGTTTCTGCCTTCAAAGAACGGTTAATGAAGAACTTTTTTATGAGAGGAGATGGTACAAGTCGGTTTCTGTGTGCGTATATATGTGTATAGTGCATGAATATATACACATGTGTGTGTCCACATATGGAGCATGAGTAAAAATCTGTATCTGACTCATGGGGATGATCTGTTTAAAGCAGCTATTAAAGTGCAAAACAATTTTAATAAGTCCAACTTTGGCTAGCAGAGCCGCTTCACCAAGGCAACATAAAAAAGTTTTGCTCAAATTGATGGAGAGTTTCCTTGAATAGAAACCTAGTGGTGTTGTATTTCTTCCAGCCTGCATCACTGTACTTATTTTGGCTATGAAAAATAAAGCCTTTCTTTTCAGAGTTTGAAGGTTTCTAGAGGACACCCTGCCTTATGGCTTTATTATGTTGTGACCAAAGATGTATTAAGATGTATGGATTTTTTTATTATTATTATTTTCAGTACAAGTGAAGTTTTGAAAACCCCAGAGGTAGTCACAGTATTTTATGGATTAGGTGTTTGCAGATGCTGTCTGTGTGTAATCCATGCTTCCTGTCAGAATCTTCATATATTATAATGAAAGCGTAAGTTGCTTGGTATTTTGCTGATGGTGAGTCTGTTGCAAGGTGATGCCATTTACTTCTATGCAAATCTGAGGTGCCTCAGACCACAAATATGTAAAGAGGCATTAAAGGATGTATTGGTATCCCCGCTTGACAGAGGTGCTGATGCAGAGCTGCAGGTGCCTTTTGGACATTTTCAGGAAAAGTGCCTGGGCTTCAGAAGTGTTCATCAGAAATCATTCAGTGAACAAGCTGACTTCATACTCTCTAAGCTGCTGATAATTCGTAGTAATGAGCCAAAGAACTGTGTTTTATTCTTCACAGAAGATGCTTCCTCATCTGAAATGAGGAAATGAATGAGTTTTATGGCTTTTCACTTTCTAAAGCTACCTTATAATTTATATATATCCACCATAATTCTCGTATGCCTAGGCTCAACATCTTCGCCAAATTGCATTTACTCTTTCCCATAGAAATCCTGTAGCCTATTTTTGTTCAGGTACTAAGTAGTTCACCATACTGTTTGGCTATGTTTTAGGGAGGAAGTCTTTATTTCCTATAAACTTTCAGAATCTTTCAATCATTATATAAATCTGGAGATCTGTACGTAACGTGGAAAAAGAGTGACACATCTTCTATGAGTTTCTGCAGACATGAAATTCAGTTTATAATGTGAAATGATGGAAGTTCAAGCTGTATTGAAAGTACATTAAGTTGTCTTATGAGTCTCTAGGATGTTACATGTGGTTTCCATTCTTTTATCTTCCATTGCTTTTGGAACTTCTGCTAGAGATTTTAAGGTTACTATTTAACATTTTCTTAAGGCGTTCATCAGGAATTTCTAGAAAATGATCGCTTCCATTCTCTGCTTTATGTTGCAACACACTGGAAAGAAAGAAAGGAAGAAAAATGATTTCTTAATGTAAGTTGTATTTCAGGAATCCTTTGTGCTCATTTTTCAGGGGGAAAAAAAAAAAAGCATTGTGTGTGTCTCTCCCATATGAATGGAGAGTCAAAGCGTGCGTATTAATGTAAAAACATAATATTGTGTCAGCATTTTCTCAAACAAAAAATGAATTCAGCTGCTGACTCTGAGGTCAGTCCTGTGGTTCTTTCTGGCCTATAAAGGAGCACCTTGACATGTTTCGGAGATTTTTAGAAACTTCTGCTTCTTGGACTCTTTATGTTTCTTTGTTTCTAACCCTTCAAAATTTACCTGATATTATGGCCACTAAAAGAATGCAAGAGAGTAAACCAAATACTGTCCTGGAATGTGAATAACGACGTTGACCCTGAAAAAATGAGCAGAAATCTCAGAAATCAGAATTTCTCTGCCATATTGTCCTTTCACACCCCCAAGTAGTAAGGCTGTGCTCAGCAACCAGCTGCAAGCAAGAAGTGAGCCTTCTCTGCAGCTCACACTAGAGCATGTTGCAGGAATCTGTTCTTGATGTCAAAGGCACGTCTTGTGGTGTACAATGGAACCATTCCCAGGATGGTGAAGTTCAGCCCCGACCACATGCATTGCAGCTACACCAATCTTCACTCTTCAACTTCTTTAAACACTGAGAAATATTTCAAGGAGAGAAGCAAAACTTTCTGAAGCACAGGCTGCCATTTTAAAGGGGTTGTGCAATTGCCAACCAACTGCTCTGGGAGACCTTGCTGGAGTTTTTCTGACCACAAATGATATCAGGGATTCCACAAGTTTGCAGAAGTATCAAGAATTTTAGACCCCAGAAATGCATGCAATGGTAGCAGATGTTATGTTTGTTACAGACCATTGTAATAGAGCATTTATCAACATGTTGCATGTTGGTTTCAGATTATTTTGCCTGCAAGTCTTGAGAGGAAGCAAGCCATTGCTATGCTTCTTACAAGGATTTGATAGTTATCTGTGGGTTTGATTCTTTGTGTGGTCAAACATATGACTTGGAAATGAATATTTTTAGTGCTAGACCTAATGTGTTATTTTGCTGGTAGGAATAAAGTGCTTCTGTTTGCTTTCTTCTGTAACTACAGAATGTTCTTCCTACCAACTGCCAGACAAGATTATTTCATATTCACAGAATCATTGAGGTTGGAAAGGAACTTCTAAGATGAAGTCCAGCCATCCACCTATTACCACCATGTCCATATAAACAAGTATGTATGTTCAACTACATACATATCAAGCCTTTCATATATATACATTTTCATTCCTCACCTTTGTGCTCCTTCAAAATCTGAGGGAAAGGCAGACATTTGTCTCCTTTAACATTTATGGGTTCCTAAAAATCTTCCCTTGGTTTATATTTTTTCTGTGCTTTCTCTCAAATATCTTCATGTTTCACTTCGAATGTTCCTGAAGATTATTTTACAGTACTTTTGTAGCTCTGTAAAGTTAGCATTCCTGGTGGGTACAAGCTTTGGACTTTTGTGGTGGTAGATTGTAACTAGAAAAGAGGAGTGACCTAGGGGCAGTTAATTATAGTGATTTACAAAAGAACTCCACCTGCCAGTAAGGCTAATTATCAGCTTGCAACTGACACTGCGCTCGCATTATGTCCTTTTTTGGCTTAAGAAGATAGATGTTTGCACTTCAAGAATTAATGGCTACCACTGCAAAAGACAGGCCATTTGCTGAGTGAATTCTTGTGTGAGTATGAACTAGAGAAACTGTTTGCAATGCTAATATTTACAGTAACAAGCTCATTGATAAAGAGCAGAGCAGAATGGAATTGGAATGCATTTAAGCAGGAAACCGATCAGTAGTAGATGAAAGTTTGGAAGGAGAAGTTGTGTGAGTTTATGTGAATATAAAATATTCTGTGAAGTATCTAATCCTTTTCCTAAGAGGTCTGATATGCCTGTAAAGTTTCCAGTAATGTCAGAGCAGAATTGAATATAGAGAGTAGCAGCACTGTCAAAATAAGCAAAGCTATGATGTTTGGGAGACATAAAGGTTATGAGTTGTACCTTTTATTGTTAATGGAATTGTTTTAAAAAGCCAGGGCCTTACAGAGAGAGTAATATAAGGCAGAATGGGCTTGTGTTAGAGATTAAGTTCTTAAAATCATAACTGAATAATACCTAATGTGCTTATGAATTGGGCAAACTGTCTGTATGTCATCTCTGATGGTCTTAGTGATAGAGCAAGACTGAGAAATCTGCAGTCAAGCTTCCCAAATTCTTGATGCTTATCTTTGTGATTCATTGTGGAGGTCATTTTCAAATGCACCTTCTATTTCATTATCTCAAATTCATCACAATTTTTGTTACAGAATGAAACTGAAAGTGTCTTTGACAGGAGTTGCTTAAGAAGGAAGATTGATTTCACGTTTACTTGCCCCTAGCATTGGAAAAAATCAGAGTTTGCTAAAAGCCCTGACATTGGCAAAGTTTGTGTGGTAGTCTAAGCTTTCATAAGTGTTTCAAGGCTGATGGAGGTAGCTGCAGCATGCTGCTTCCCCTAATCAGTCTGAAAAGCAGTTCAACGTTTCAGGTTTTTCCTTGGGCACTCTTGAATCTTTACATTCAGGTTTAACTTGGTTGTACTCTAAATTGCTTTCTGCATAAGATCTGATAACAGGTAACAAGAATATTATGTTGTACAAGTGCCTGTCTTGAGTATCGCACACTAATGTGCAGGTCAGCATGCTGTGCAGACAAGAGTATGTGTTTGAAATAAAGTATCATGCTTCTGGTTTCAAGAAATCATTTCAGTTCCTTTTTAAGATGAATAATTTTGCTGTGACAATAGTATGTATTGTCCAGTGTTCTTGAATGATTACCTTTTTAATCAAATTCTCATCTTGAAATAGGATTTTTCTATAGCGTGAGTAAATGCTTAAAAGATTAGAACTGCATGTATTGTTGCAACTGATTTTTCACACTGGCCTTAAAAACTGAGTACATGACCAGTCAGTAATGATACAGTGTTGTAGATTGTATTCAGATACATCTGTGTCAAGTCGGGCTGTGGCTGGGAATGGGAGGAAGTTACCAATATCAGCAAGCATTAACTTACATTAGTTGTACTTGAAACTGTAAGTATTTAAATGCGTGTGATTCTTTGTGGGTTGTGTATTACAGTCTTGTCCATAGAATCCAACAGTTTCCATTGAAAAAGCAGGGCTATGAACAAATTCTATTAATGTTAAGAATTCCTGTAGTTATATTAATATTTGATGTCATTGTTAACACAAACGTACCACAGAGTGTAACCCACAGTGCTGAAGAGCTGATGGAGGCCCTATGGCTTTTGTGCTGTTCAGGAAAAACAAATGTGGTAGTAATGTTACAACACTTCATCATACAGATAATGGAGCTTTATCTTCAACAGCTGAAGTGATTTCTCTATCTGCTTTGCTGTTGGAATCTTTTCTCCTTTTCTCCCCTTCTTATAGAACAGTATAAGAACAGGAAGTAAACTTGAAAAATACTGTGTAGGTATCTTCCACGATATTGGTAGGAGTGTGTGTGTTTTGTTGCAAATATACTTTGTCAGGAATAGAGAGAATTCTCTATTTGGTTTGTAGCTTAAAAATTCAGTTGAAGAAAGCATGACTTCCACAATACTTTTCTGTTCTTGAAGTAGATAATATAAGTTAAATAACAGCGATGAATGACCTGGATTTGTATGCCATTGTAAACATTGCCTATGATCTGAATATTTAATTGAAATTTCCAGTGTGACACCAAGGACAGGCAGTTAACATCTGCGCATTCCCTTACACATGGGACATCTTTCAGATGTGAAAGTTTGTGCTTCCAGTGCTTACATTTCCTACACTGAGATGGAAGGTAGCATATTTAGATCATGTGGCAGCTTTACTAGGAACAGAACGGAGGCTGACTCACTTCAACCATACCATCGAATTCTAATAAGATGTTTTTAATTCCAGTCACTACTGACTGGACTGAACTAAGGATATGGATATGTAAACCTTTGCATCTCCAGGTATTTCCATGCCACAAAAATTTGCTGAGATGCTTCATTCACCTTAAAAATTATTCCTAGATCGTAAACTGAGACTTGAAACAAATTATTATAGTATGTGGATAAACTTTTAAATGTGAACTTTCAGATTTGGAACACTGGAACAGGCTGCCCATGGGGGTGGTGGAGTCTCCTCTGGAGATATTCAAGACCCACCTGGACGCCTACCTGTGTGACGTGGTGTAGGGAGCCTGCTTTGGCAGGGGGGTTGGACTCGATGATCTCTAGAGGTCCCTTCCAACCCCTACAGTTCTGTGATTCTGTGATTCAATTCTGTGATTTGTTTTAGTGAAGTTAAGTTTACGCAAAAAGTTACCTGATTTTCAGAGATAATAATTACCATTTCTGCCTTTTGAATTTCAACAATGCCTTTGTGCCTGAATTAATGGGCTACTGGTCTGAATTCCTGAGCTCATTTACACAAGTTTGGAAACCTTTTACAGCTCTTTTTTTTCCCATTATAAACTTGAATGTGGTGAATATGATGTGCTTATGTCCATCTAACATATCAGATCCTCTTGTGGCTGCTATATAGTGGGAAAACTTGCATAATAGTGTTCAGAAGATAAACAAGAGAAACTAACAGTTGAATTCTTTTCCACTGCAGCTGATTTTAGCAGATATTTTCTCTGTTTGAAAAATGACAGTGCAATGCAGTTAAAACTTAAATGAGAATTATAGCAATTTATTTAGCAAGAACTACCATACCTGATTTGTAGGTCTTAGTGAAGTCTTACCGTAACTTAGAATTAAGTAATGTTAGATAAATATAACTATCAGGTTATTTAATATTGCGTTTTGAGTCTAATTAAATTCCTGTTTCCCCTAACCTTTTGTGAAATGTAAGCGTTAACTGGAACCACTACTAAAATAATATTTCAGAAAATAGGTGCTTGCTGATGCTAATAGTTCTGCATGTCGCTTTAGAATAAGGAAAATGTAATTGCTTAGTAAGGAACCACTTCAGTGGTCAATAAGGGTACAGCAAATGCTAAACTGATCAGGTGAACGTTGTTGTTATACCTTTGTCATTCAGGCAATCAAGTCTCAAGTTACTTGTCTTTATGTTTAGTGACTTGTGGGCCTGTGCTGTGTTTTGGGAGAGAGCGTGTTAATGCTGCACAAGTACCTGCCATTTGGAATCTATAAATTGTTCCAGTAATGGAGCTGAAATTTGCTTTTGGTTATAACTTGAACTTTGACTTTAATGTAAATAAAGACTTTGTTAATTTTAGGGCAGTTGCACTGTAAATGCATGTGTGAATTTAAAATCTTGTTCAGATGCTGTCATTCAGAGGTAAAGTGGACATAGATGTTCTTTCTTGTCCTTCATGATTACAGTTAAAGGTATGGCTTCACAAGCCCTCGCTTGGGAGAGGTGATTTCTCATGAGCAGTGTGACCCATGGAAGGCCTGATTGTCAGGTGCTTTTCTACGTGCAGCTGCTCTTTAATCTGAAGCAGTGAACAGATCCAAGTTTAAAGCAGAAAACCAAATCCAAGCAAACAAAACAACCAACCAACCAGGGGGAAAAAAAATCCAAAACACCCTACTCAGTTCTAGGGTTACTTTCAACTTTTATTTCACTTTGCCTCCTTTGGTATAAGGATCACTAGCTGGGTGTGAAAGAATGCACAGAACTATTTGGGGATCTCTTACTGAGTTAAAGGGTTATAGAAGCCGCAGTATTTGGAGGCCACGTGTTTCCTGAGTGAGAGCACTCACAGCGCTATGAAATGTACTCTGTCTTACATTTATTTGCTGCATACCTTTGCTTGATGGACGTTTTCTTTCCTGAGTGTCGCTGACGTAAACATGGCAGCCTTTGGTATAAATTTTCAAAGATTACACACAGCCCAGCTGCCACTAAAGTCTGTAGGAGACGCTCAGTGGACTCCTCTGAAGGTTTCTGTATAAACAGAACAAAATGACCTACTCTGACTTTCTGTACTGTGGTAAATACATTTTTATTTGCGTGACGGTGCCTAAATAGATTATGCTCTGAATAAAATTCCACACCAGCAAATACTCTATGCAGACTTGAAGCAGGATTTGGACTATTGCTCAGCAAATGCACGTTTGAAATAAAATAGATTGAACTTGTGTTTACATTAATTATGGCTCAAGCATAAATTCCTCTGGGCACTTTTATTCTTCATCTAGTGTGTTGTTTGGTAGACTTTGTCTGTGTTTGTATGTTGAGAGATGAAAATCAATCTCAGTAATGACTGCAAAGATTTGAGTAAAAGGGCCATCATGTTCTCATGGAAAAAAAATAAAAAAATAAAAATAAAGCGGGTCCACTGGCTTTTATTCTGCATTTAATTTATTGCTTTTTATTGTGGACAGTCTTTTATTCTGGACTGTTTGTTATTTATGCTGAAAAACAAACTCAGCGTACATAAGAGGCAAAATCATGCTGTTGGCAAATGATACAATATTTTACAATAATTTACTAATTTCTTCAAAATAATGTCACATTAGAGATGAAATAGAGGTGTTCTCCTTTTCCAGATCACAAAGAGTAAGCAGCAAATAAAAATGGAGATGTTTCTCACTTATTTTTCTGCTTTTAATCAGTGGATTAGGTCTGCCTTTGGTAACTTGCAGCTCTCTTAATGTTACTAGAGGAAATCCTGAGCTTACTGGAGAAAAGTCATAGGAATTAGAACTTCATCCTTTGCTTTTTACTGAGATTTTGCATGGATCTTTTTGTAGCCCTGAAGTTGGTTAAGAAGTTAAGGGTGGTCTTCATTAGAGGTTATCTTTTCAAGGTTGTTCCCAGAGCCCCAGCTGTATGTTCTAGTCTTTTCCAGCTAACTATTGGCCTTATATGATGATCCTCACTGAAGACTTTGTGGACACTTCTAAGTGTTTAAAGCAAGACATTAAGTTGCAGAGAGGTTTCCTATTAAGGAAAAGTGATGTAATGTCCATGGAGCACAGCCAACCTCTCTCCGCTTCTTTTATTTATATTAGCCACATACCAGAGAAAATGCCCCATAAAACATGAGTGCTCCTGCTATATTTAGCCAAGCTAATTTACTAATACCAGGATATTGTGTTTATATGCAATGGAAATAATTATAAAAAGATTTGGGGGCATCTTACTGAAATAAAACAGGTTGGACTTTGAAAAAGTAAATACCATGTTTGTTCCTGGTGCAAAGAGAGACTGGTGTGTCCTGTAGCATTTATATTTGCAGTATACAGATTCCCGTGCTGAAAAGCATTGTTTAACAATCAGCAACACAGTGAAATTCAAATGTTTAAGGAATTCCAAGTACAGCAAAGTTATTAAAGCTATTAATCTGAATCTTTTTAGTCTCAGCAGTGTAAATGCCCTCACATTTAACCCATGTTACTGACAGCAATCTGAGTGTGCACATTCCATTCCGAAATATTTGCATTGATCTTCATATGGAATACAGTGCAATGTGGTGCTATTTTAGTGTTTAAAATCAGTCCAGAATGTCTTGTGTACATTCTCTGACTTTTCTGTAGGAATACTGGATGCCCCTTTTTATTTTTTTATTATTATTTTTTGCCTGGTTTCTGTTCAGTTTTTTGTTCTACATCTGATGGTGTTAGTAAATAATCACAGAATTTCTTTCTTACAATGTTACTTCATGATTCTTTTAAACAATTTAGCTTTTTTTATTAATTTCTCTCCTATGCAATGACCCTAGTTCAGCTGTGTGTGATGGTGTTGGAACTACAGATCCTCCCTAATACTAGGTCTGCCTTAAAGAGTATTCCCAGTCAAAAGTAGCACAGAACCTTTATTGGCTGCTGATAACTTAGAGCTGTCATACCAATTATCTAGATAGCGTATGTGAAAATTTTGAGGGTACTTTTTAGTTAGCGAATTGTTAAACTTTGCGAACTAGTCCAATTGTGGAACAGTGTGATGTATTGTGGGACCTGCAGTTGACTCATGAGCTATGAACTTGTGGGCAAGAGAAAAAAATGAGTAGTTTTATTTTTAGCTTCACGGTGAGGATGTGTTGGATATCTTATATGTTTTCTACATGGATGTGATTCTCCTTTCTTCATTTCAAAGCACATGCTTTATTGAGATGACTTATGAAGGTGCTTCTTTAGGAAGACGTTCATGCATTCTGATATTTAGCATTTAATTTACACACTTTGAAGTGCACTCTGGAGGCTTTACTGACTAACTAGGAGGCTGTACTACTCATGTAAGTGAGATACCAAAGATCAGAACCTGGGTATGGATGTTCATTCAACTAGAAGAACTGGAGCAGCATGACAGCAAAATGAAGTGCTGCAAGGCCATAAAAAAAAGTAAATGCCTTTTTTTTAGGACTATCACAAATCAAGTGTAATTCTTGTGCACATGTGGAGTTTCTTTTGAAAATATAAAGCTATTCAATATATGGAAGATTTTGAAACAATTATGAGATTCTTCAGCTATTTCCAAGTACACAGGTCTTCTCTCATTCATTCTGAATGATTCATTAGGGAAGTAGCTCATTCTGCTAAATAATCATGATAAAATTTTGAGCCAACTAGGGGATCAAAAGCGTTTCTTGCAATTATGAAATATGTTAATTGTGCTGGGCCTTTTGCCTTGCAGATTCTGCTTATATAAAATCTGATATTTAAAACAGTAAGAAAAATTTAAACAAAACAAAAAGCCTTGGATCAAGAGATGTCATTTCTAGTATTGGGCTCTTGAGGACCCAAGTTCTCCCTTGTGTGGAAGATCAGACATAACTAATGTGTGAAGTATTGCCTGGACTGTGTACAACAAGAATTGTGTACTATCAATTCTTGCTTGACAAAGTTTATTTCCCCGTTTTTAAAATGAAAGCCTTGTGGATTAGTTATTATTTAAGTAACTTTAGTATTGATGTTCTGAAATCCATTTGGAAAACTGGAGTCTCTGAAGGTTTATGAAATGACCTAAAAATGTGCTGCTTCAGACAATATTGCCTTTAGGGCGTGAGAATGTAATTACTGTGGTAAGCTGAAGTGCAGAGGCTTGTTAGAGTCTTGGCATGCAGAAGAGGATAACTGTAGGGAACTGAAATTATTTTCCTCCAAACAATACTAAGCAGCCCAGTCTTTCTGCAGATCTGGGTGCTTGCTTTCCCTGACATACAGCACAATTCATTAGAGAACTTAGATGTCTTGGCCCTTATTTTGCCATCTGTGGCAAAAACTATGTACAATTAAAAATGCTGTCTGGTATCTCTGGCTTTTGATCATTCATTGTTTTACAAAAATTATCGTATGACATAGATAGTGAGGTGCCATATGAAGTCACAGGTCTGACCGTCTTACAGCCTTGGTAGTGCTTCTGGAGCTCATAGAAAGGTGGTAGAAAATTGGTGGTAGCCCAAGGGAAGAAGCAGGGTGACAAGTGAGAAAGTTATCATTAGAAAAAGGGAGGTCAACAAAAGTTAAGACAATCCAGCACAATACCATGATCCAAGAATTGCTGCGAGGAACAGAGGATCATGTGGGATCTCACAGTTCATGCAGGAAGAACATTATGAGCCATACTGATGCTAACTTAATGCTGCCAATGCTGATGTTGTCAGAATTCCTCTGTTTGAAGTAACTCACTCCAAAATTACACTTTTGATGTGGAGCTTTATGTTTATTAAAGCATAGCCATACAGGATTTTTCTCTGTCTCAGCTTCCTTTGAGGCAGGGTCCAAACTGTTATGTTTGAAGAGGAGGAGGCTTACATCTTCAATATGAAAGATGTTACTGCTTTTACATCTTAATAGTGCTTAAAAAAAAGTCATGGAAACAATAATAAAAAGTTTAAAAAACATTGAAAAAACATAGATTTATCAGCAGTTTGCAAGTATAATTTAAGTACTCACGGAAAAAAAAATGTATGCATATTGCGCAGACTTAAAATGTCATGCTACTAGCAATTCAAGGTAAAAACATTTTTTGCAAGAACAAAGCATAAAGTACTGTTGATCAAGGCAAAATAAATTTAGTTTGATAAATCACTTTTCCCATCATCGATTTCTGAGTATTCCTTTTAACCAAAAACCAAGTGTGCTTTTAATAAATATGGAAAACTGTAACTTGGGACCCTCAAGTAGGATGTCTAGGCCAATATTTCTCTGATCAGTTTTAGACTTGAGAAGTCACAAGAGTGATCAAAATATTGAGTCCCTGGAGAATCATCCTTCACAACTGTGAGACAATTTAAACTCCCAAGGAACACTTTTTACTGCCTGCCATGTGAAGACGAACAAACCTTGTTCATTAGATATTGGAAATGTTTAGTGTGGGACAGATGAATTAATTAATTCTGGATAGAATTAAATGAATTCTGAATGTCAGCTACAGGGAAACAAACAGTAAAACTCATACTGGTCTGAATGTGTAAATACTACATAACATATGCGTTGTAGCCAATTGTTAAAGAGATTAGACACCAATATTCTGTAAACTTACGTTTTTTTCTTGAAAAATGCTTAAATGTAGATATGAATTTTCACTATATTTGTTCAGCAAAACATGCATTTGACTTCCCAGAAGTTGGACCTAGATAAAATGTAAAGCCAGAACCTCTTGTCTTAAGTTTTAACTACCTTCTCAATTGTATGACTCAGCTATATACCTCAGGGTAGTTTATACATCTGCTATGTAGGTATATGCTCACATTAGCAATCAGTCTATTACATAAGTGTTTCCGTAAAGTGAAAAGGCTGATGCAGAGAGCATATCTGCTCTGTACATTTCAGATTCACTGAGCTTGGGCTTTTGTTCTTCAGGTTTGGATTGCTCCTATAGACTGAATGCCGCCTTAGTGGCTGGAGGTTGTTCAACCAGTTTCATCTGGCAGGAAATCACTTCATGTTCTTGTGTGACTCGCCCAAAATTCAAACTACAGAACCAAGTCAGTGGTGACAGGTAGAAAATTGGCTTCAGAAGCACATTTCTATCCCTAGCTAAAACAGAGGTGCAGAGGTGTCCTTACTGTCTGTCCTCTTAGGACATGTGTCAGTTTATGTTGATTCCTTGTTTTACGTCAGTCTCCATATTGATAAGTATTTTATTCAGTGAAATAAAACAAAGTCCTTCCTCTAGGGAAGGAAGCAGACTGAGAGCTAGCCAAAATTTAAGTTTTGAAGTAGGGACCATTCAGTGTCACTTGCACAATATTTGACCATGACAAAATTTATCGCTGCACAATTTACCTGTAGAGCTCATTCTTTTGTATGGATTATACATCATATAAGGCACAACTGACTTCAGAGAAGTCATTGTTCTATAAGTCTTTCATAAACAGTGTTACTTGATAAATTAAAAATGAATAGCCTTGGAACTGAATCTTCGTTATGAATTGTATTATTGTTCAAAAGTAATATATATATATGTGTGTGTGTGTGTGTGTGTGTGTGTGTGTGTGTGTATACAATGTGCTTTGTCATTTATATGTAAAATATTCCTTTCAACCTTTTTAGCAGAATGCACTGTACAGCTTGCAGATGAAAAAAGAAATTAAACTTGCACTTGTACACCTCATGTACTGATCAGGAAGGTACTATTTAAAATTATGCTTTGCCAGCACAAGAACAAATTCAGCTTGAGCATCTGTGATCAAATGTGTGTTTTTTCAAGGTAATCACTTTACTTTGTGGTGTTAGATAAAGGGAGTAGTCCTGGTCAACGTGGTTCAGGATCAGAGGGAGTTCTGAATGTTTGAAACTATGGTTTGACTGCAGTGATACCTGCGTACTGTGCGTGGTCTTTGCCTTTGCTCAGACATTCTGCTGGTAGGTGTTCACTTCTTGTTTTGTAACAAGCAATGAGGAAGTTACAGTTATACACAGAGTCCAGTCATGACATAAAGGTTGAAAGTTGACTTTGTCCTTAGGAATTTGTCTGAGAAATCTTAGTTATAATTGAGTTTATCAAGCAATTGTAACGAGTAGTAGTTCAGCATTTTTAAAGGTGCTTTTGTGATGTTTTGAAACTCATCATTTTTCTAATTTCTGTTATATATTCAGGAACGTGCCTCTTCAGTAGAAAAAAAAAATAAAAAATTACAGCCCTGTTAGAACATCTCTGTCAACACAAGAGTGACAGTGTCCTGTAGGCTGTATTTTATATTCAGAATTGGTCCATCAGTTTGAATGGATATCCCTGCCTTAGAAGACTGTTTCTGCTACAAAACAGGTCACAGAATTATTCATCAGGCAGCTGAAGCTGATGCAAGTTGCTGACAAGAAAATAAACTGATGAACCAAAAAGATTTCGTTAATCTACATGAGCAAATCAAGTTAGGTGCACTGCTGTAGCCAGATCTACAAACAGTTTTCTATTTTCGAAAAGCTGTAGCTGCAATAAGGTCCATCTTGCCACACTGTCAATTGTTTTCCTGTGATACTCTGCTGCTCTTCTGCTGGTGTAGGCTAGAGGTTTCCTTCTACTCTATGACTAGTGGCCCACAAAATATATGCTGAGCATGAATAGACTGAATACTTGCCAACTCTTTGCAGAAGTGTTTGTGTGCAGTGCTGCAATGTGTGCAAATAGTGAGGGCCCTTGAGGTATTTTTTATACTCCTTTCCAATAAAATGAATAATTCTCTTTACCAGAGCTTTGTATTTCAACCTGCCTGTTTGTGGAAGAAAGCTCAGGTCGGTTGTTCATGCCTGAACCAACTGTTAGTTCTGTCTGGAGCCAAGTAGGTAGGTGACATGTACGGGATAGAAATGTTTTGCCAGTACCAGGTGCCAGAACATAATGACAAGGAGGCAGTGACTGCTGTTTCTCCAGTTCCTGCATGGGATTGGCTTAACTGTGGCTTTTTTAAAAGCCATCTAAGAGGGCATCTGGAAGGAATAATTCTCCCAATAGATCTTCAAGTGCCTTTGGATTATACCAGTTCCTACTACAGCAGTAACTTTAGATACCCTGGGAAGTCTGCAGCACATAGAGTGACTACACAATTGTTCATCCTTTTAAGTATCCTTTATTATTTTTTTAATTGCCATAACTTTCATTAAGATTGCTAACTTAGATTGCATGACAGAGACATAGAGTCCCTTCCCTGGATCTTGCTTAAGATATAATTGCATTAGGATTGCACTGATTGAATAAATGACACAAAAGTCGTGAGTAATGTTATAGCGTTATTTTCCAATACACTTGAGAACCAAACTGATGGATTATTGCTGTCTTCAGCAGTTGTTGAAGCACCAGCACACTTCCTGGTGTCTGTTGTTACACCTGGTGCCTGGTATATGTTGGTTAGAGGGTTGTTTTTGTGTATAAGGAAGGACTTAAAAAGCAGACGTTTGTGTGGAAAAAAACATAGTCCTGATACCCAAAGGGTGTCATGTTCTCATAGTAGGAGAGTATCAGAAGCATATTATTTATTTCATTGAGAACCACACCAGTTTTTATGTTTGAGTTTCTTGGCAGTGATTTCTTTTCATATGGTGTTTTTTTATTAGAATGTCTCCAGCGAGTTTCAGTAAAATAGAAGACTGATGTGTCATCCAGTAATATCTGAGATTTATGTGAAGCAGTGACCTGCTCAAATGTCAGGACTTCACTTCTTAGTGAATGGCAGCTAAAAGGGCATAGAATTTAGGCTCTAAAATGACCTTTATTTCTTCAAATAGTCTTAAAGCATGTTTTTCATTCATTTCATTTTCATTTCAAAAACACTGTTGATAGTAGCTCTGTGCTCTAATAAGGCAGGATATGTGGTTGCTACTAATTTTTTATTATTATTCTGGAATAATTCCTGCCCTGGAAAGTAGTTATTTCAATACAGAAGACCAATTGTCTTTTCATGTAACTCAAAGAATGGATATTTGGCAGATCTTGGCATATCAATATTGAAAGAGCGGAGGGCCAGACTTGAGCCCACTGCAACTGTTAATAGATGGGCATAAAAATAAGTCAGTTTTTTGACTTTGGTGTCTGATGTAGGGTGAAATGTCATGATTATATTAGAGTATCTCCTCAATCAAATGTATAAAGGTTCTAAAAAAGACCATGGTGGTGGATGTGCCCTGTCAGCACTGATAAAATGTATAAAAGGTAGTCTGTCTTCTGTTCACTTTTGGCTTTGGGCTAGTGAAACTTTTTTTTGGTCTGTACTTTGGATATAATCTGGTAAGCAAAAAATATAACCTTCCGTGTGGGATGGCACAAGAAGAGGCAGAAGTCTTGTTGGTGTTTTTTGCAGGCTAGCTCTTTCCTGCATTCCGAGTCATGATCTTCTATGATTTGGGCCAAGTGAGCCGCAAATTGGAATTTGTGTTGCTGCTAATGCCTCATTACTGGTTTATCTCTTAAGAACATAGACTTTCTCCTTCCTTTATCTGTAAACTTTGTTACCTGTGTCACTTTTCAACTGTTACCTCCATAACCAATATTCCATGTGCTGGTTTATGTAACAATATTGAATTACCAAGCCAGACAGATCTTTTATTACCAGACTCATTCTTATGGTCTAATCCTAATAGAGGAACGAAGGTTAGGCTTTTTACTGGAGCTGTATTGTGATTTTATGACTTTCTGAAACAATGAGTGTGCACAAGAGCATGATTTCCCCTCTTTCTGTGCTCAGGGTAAATGTTATCTCGCTGGTGCATGTTTTGAAAAATGTCCCTGTGGTGTTATAGAGATATGAGAAATGGTTCCTGTCTCCAAAAGAATTGCCTGGAGCCGCCTTGTGTTCACTAAATACTGGCATTATCACTACTGCTGGTTTCCTTAGTACAGAAATTAACCTTGATTTCTTTGACAGATAATCAAACAATAATGGAAAATGGGCATAGGTACAACTGCCACTTTTTAGGATAGGCAGGTTTTTAACAGCCAAATTACAGCAGGATTTCCTTACAAGAGAGTTCACAAACAATGCAGATATGATGAAAATATTTTCCATTTGTCTTTCGAGCGTACAGAGCTTCTCTGATGGAAAGCTAAGCTTAGTTTTGTAGTGTGCTCATAATAAGGTAACCGTTTCAGCTCTTACTCCATGCTGATTTTCCTCAGAGTACTTTAGAGAGAAATTAGATGAGTGTAAACAGTGCTGTAAATTTACAGAAAACATGGAAAGTTTCCTTTTGTGAATCTGCGTTTGCAATTTGTTAAGCTTTAAAGGGAAAGTAATAAAAATGTTAAAAGAATGCAGCTGGTAAAGATGCTTTCAAGGTCAACTTAAAGCTCTCAAGACCCACAGTAGAAGTAAATTGTAATTACAATGCTGCATCCCCCCTGAAATCTCTCAGCACAGACAAAGAATATCTCTGAATGATTGCAGCATAAAACCCAAACTGATGCTAGCTTTTGTCCCCCTTCACCAGTTCTTGTTTTCTGATAATTCTACTTACACGTAAATGTGAAACCTTGGAGAATTTAAAGCAGTGGACACTATCTCACAGTATAGGGGATGTTCAGTATCAGTGAGCTTAGTGCTTGGGTAGATGTATTTGTGTAAATACAGCATGAATACTTTGCAGGTTTTCTTTTATTTCCTTTAAAAGTATTTTTAACATTTCTGAAATTGAGTAAATATTCCTTCAGTGGACACAGTTTAGTTGCAATTGCCTTTGCATTCTAAACAGTTCTCTTCAGAACTCCACTAGCTTGCATTGCTGGTTTCATTTTAACAGCTCTCAAGTACTGGCAGATCTGGCTGAGGACAAACCTTGCCTCTCAGTACAGCATGATGGTGCATTAAAGAAACAAATGTGTAGGCTGGTTGCTCTTTTGTAGAGCTGTGGCATTATTATGGAACACTGATCTTGAGTTAGAAGCTAGCTCTTCACTGAAACAAAGATTTTCTGGAGGTGAGTAGTTGTTACCATAAATACAAAGGTTTTCTGGCATTTGTTTAAAGTTTTAATTTGGAAAACTAGCTCAAGTTTTTTCATTTGTTTGTTTTTTTTAAGTTGTTAATTCTGATTATTTTTATTCTAAATAGTCTTGTATTTTCAGATGTATGTTTAGTACATTTCTATCCAACTGTACCATCTGCTTCTCAAAGGGTAGTTATGGCAGGGATTATGCTCAGGAATGTCCCGAAGCAGACATTCTTCAGTACATCATACGGTTCTTCCAAACAAAAATTGCTTTTCTTGATCTGCTTTTCATTTACTCCTTTCCTTTTAAGAAGATGATGAAGGAGGATGGAAAGGGGGCCAAAGTTTGGAAATACAAAAAGTTATAGCATTGAAAAATGTATTCAAATCATTGATCATTGATTTCAATCTATATAAAACTGCATTGTAAAACACTGAATAAATTTGAATACCCTTACTACGCTTCCTGGTAGATACTGCATGGATGGAGTTTGTTTTGTATGTGAAACCTGGAAGGTCTCATACAGCAGGCCTTTATGTTTGGAGGAAGCTTCCTCCAAGACAGACAGGACATCAGTGGCTTCCTTAGAAGTTTTATTGTCTTAAAAATTACTCAGAGTAGATTATACCTCACGGTGACTTTGGATGCCAAGAGTGGACTATCAAGCAGTGTGCTGAACTGTGAACATGTGGTGAAAAAAGCAAAGCTAGCACCACTAAGTTCAGTCGGTTCAGTCAGGTGGATACCCATTATCATTCCTTAGCACAGACAGCACTGTTGATCCAGACAAAGACAAAGCTGTTTCTTTCTTCAAGATATAAAAAAACAGAACTGCAAGGAGCTGACTATTACACTGCAAACAATAAGGTGTTTTCCAAAAGATGTTTCAGGCATTCTTTCTTCTAGTAAAGAATTTTAACATTTTTTACAAGCTCAGAGATACTAGATAAACATAAAGTTGTTAGATATCCTAATTCTGGGAGCCTGTGAATAAGACTAGCAGAGGCCTTGAAATATGATGGATTTTTTGTGCCCTGAAAATGGCATCTGCTCTAGTATATGCTGCAATCCAGTGCTGATTCTTTTAGAGACCATCTGTCTGTCTCCTGCACTTCCCCTGTTCTATTGTGCTGCTTCCTAGCAGTTTGGCCTGGGCTTGGTGGTGGTTCCTACCTGTTTAGTTCTCCAAGACTGCTCTATTCATTTTCAAAATAATATGATGCAAAGAATGTGTCAGGAGGAAAAAAGAAATGATATAGTACAGAACGATAAACCAGCCAAGTGCCTACCTCAGAACATCAGTCCTTGAGCAACTGTTAATGCCATATTTAATGGTGACCTTTGAGAAGATTCTGGTTCACTTTTCTCACGTAATTAGTGTTTTCTGGTCCACTTTTCTCATGTAATCAATGTTTTGCTTTTAAAAACATAAAATTCTGTAGTCAGCCACCAAAAGCCTAAGGCATCTTGTCTGTCCTTTGCGTATCTGTTTTCAGATGTTTCTCATGAAAGGCAGTGTATTGCTGAGCTAGTTTAGAGTCTTCAAAATGGAACCCGTGCATGCAACTGTTCTGATGGGAGATGAAGGCCTGAAACCTCACCTGGTTTGTTCTCTGCTTAGTTTTACACTTTCACCTTGAGCAATCAGCCAACCATTTGTGCGTTTTTTGTTGCTGTTGTTGTTTTTCTTCTTCAGTGGAAGAACTAAATATTAGTGCTGGTATGGCTCTGCTTTATGACAATCACAGAAGCAGACTTTCAAGCCAGCCTATTTGTCACTGGCCATACTAGGTCATTTTGGTGGGAAGAATGCTGAGGTAGTTAACTCAACCACTTTCAAGGTAACTAGTTTGCTATGTCTGCTGAACAAGGCTAATTTCCACTGAAAGTCTCATAGTATTTCACGAATGTCCACTACATGAAGGCTAGTTTAACTCCTGCCCTTTTCACAGTTTAGCACTTTCTCAGTTTTTTTACTTAAGTACTGTCCCAGTTTGAAAGTAGAGGGGGGATTCAGAGCCAAACCGTGCTCCCACAGAATAAAAGGGAAATGGAAACCAGGCTGGAAATGAGGCAAGGTGTAACAAGCACCGACACTGACAAGTCTGAAATTTCTAAAGAAAAGTACAGAAATATGAAAAAAAGAGAAAAACTTATAACTCTTTAGTAACTTGAATTATTTAAAAAAACAAAACAAACAAACAAACAAAAAAACTGCTGTGTAGACAAACGCTTCTCCAGGAGTAACTTCCATTTACTATCACAACCTCTTGTGCTAATGATGCAAGCATAAACCTCACTCTTCACTGCTGAACAAACTGAGTTTTTCCTCTCTCCTTTCTCAGTCTCCAGTTTCTTTGCACAGTTAGAAGTGTGTAGTAAGTGGCAAACTAACTGAGACAAACTTGTAAGTGAAGGTGAAAAGTCTGTGCTTTCCCAGCCTAGTAGGTTGTAAGAGAAGATTAAGTATTGTCAACAGCAAATTTGTACATGTTCAGACTGTAAATAATTACTGGATAAATTCTATTTTTTTTAGCTGTTGCAACTAATATCCGCTTCCATTAAAATATCACTGTTTTTACTGTTGGTTTCTTTTGTAGTTGTTGTAGTTCGTTTATTTTCCTTTTAATTTATCATGTCTATTAGAACATATGAAAACTAAACATCTTTGGTGAGAATAGAATTGTCGAATCACCAAGGTTGGAAAAGACCTACAAGATCATCCAGTCCAATTGTCCACTAAACTATGTCCCTCAACACAATGTCCAGATGTTCCTCAAACACCTCTAGGGTCGCTCCACCGCCTCCCCAGGCAGCCTATTCCAGCATCTGACTACTCTTTCAGAAAAGTAGTATTTCCTTATGTCCAAGCTGAATCTCGCCTGGTGCAACTTGAATCCTTTTCCTCTAGTCGTATCACAAGTTACATGAGAGAAGAGGCTGACCCCTACCTCACTACAGTCTTTGTTCAGGGATTTATAGAGAGCAATAAGGTCACTCCTGAGCCTCCTCATTTTACCTAGTGAATAGTGTACCTGTCCAAGCCATGGGCTGCCAGCTTCTTCAGGAGAATACTGTGGGAGACAGTGTAGAAGGTTTTGCTGATGTCAAGATAGACCACATCAATAGCCTTTCCATTGTCCACCAGGCTGGTCTCTTGATCATAGAATGAGATCAGGTTGGTCAATCAGGACTTGCCTTCCATGATCCCATGCTACCTAGGCCTGATCCCCCAGTTGTCCCACACGTGCTGTGTTATCTCCCTCAAGACAATCTGTTCCATAATCTTTCCTGTCACTGAGGTCAGGCTGACAGGCCTGTAGTTCCCCAGATCCTCCTTACAACCCTTCTTGTTGATGGAAGTCATGTTGGCAAGTCTCCACTCTTCTGGGACTTCTCCAGTTGACCAGGAACGCTGATAGATGATGGAAGGTGGCATAGTATTGAAGTACTTGGTATTGAAAGTAATATTCAGAAATATGAAAGCAGACTTCTTAAGGATATTCATGGGCTACTTCGGTGTGGTTTTCTGAGCCTTCTGAAATTTCTCTGTATCCTCAGTATTTGCTGTATCTTTAGTGTGACTTTTTAATTAATTTCTCCTGCCATTAACTGATTAAATTTTACCATAAATTTAGTTTTAACTGTTCATTTTTATGTTGTTATTATTCAGTAAAATTGAAAAATCTTCATGAGAAAATATTTTTTTCCCTTAAGCTGTTTAAACAAGCTTGATGTGTTCCCTGAAAGCAAGCGTGTCATTTGAAACACTTGGATTGCAAAACACATTTAATCTGATAGGAAAGAGGATATAGTTACAATTAAACTTATTCACTTTTTGTTGCCTTTGTTTCACTATGGATGAGGGCAACAAAACAGACTGATTCCATTGCATCTTTTTGACTCCTGTGCCCCTGTGGTACAGGAGCCATGTAGTTGATGACATACCTGTGTCAGAACTTCCACCTCTGGCAGTGTTATTAGAAAGTAACACTGGTGACTTTGATTATACTTCCTTCTTTGTTTATTCTTTCTTCATAGCGACACACTGCTCAAGAAATTAGTATGTATAGGGCTGTTTTTTGCTGTTAAAAGAAGAGCTTCTGAGATGGAGAGCATTCTTGTGCAAACAATGATCGTATGTTTCTATCACTGGAATGGAAATCTGTTATAAGATCTTTATTTATTTGCTCTGTGAATTGATGTGATAATGATGCCCACATGTTATGTTTCAAGCAGACGTAAGCCTGCTTTTTCTGGACCCTAACCTGATAAAAAGATTTGTCAATGGAATTAGTGCTGTCCTGGGCTAGTAAACCATGATTTACAGGCGTGTATATCCTTGTGGCCTCAAGTTATGCTTTGTGTGAGAGCAGGGGAACCTCATGTTTGTTTGCCGACCTTTTGTAGTCATACTCTGAATCTGGTATTTATTGCTGCCCAGATTGGTACAGCAGCAGTTTAGTGGCAGACACTTGTAGTAGGGTGCCTACCATTGGCAGGGCCATAGATGGTCATTTGTGTTGTGCTGTTGGCTGGGCGTATGGCCAAGTGACTTGGCAATGAAAACAAAAAGTCCCAAGACAAGACGCTCTAACTTGCTTTTAGTATATGTTAGGAAAGCAGAAGTGATGGAGACAGATGAATTTCAGCATTTACAATACTAAATTTCCCAATTTCTTTTTAAACCTTCATCTCTCTGTAATGAATCAAAAGATGTTATGGTGTGTGTGATTATGATAGAAGAGAAAGTAGGGATTTTGAAATAATTGTACATTATACAGTCCATCTCCAAAGTAGTAGTTTTGCAGGATTTACCTCAATCAGAAATGACTTCAGCTGTTTCTGTCATCAGCCAAGACAGTTAATGTGACCTAAAAGAAAAGACACTGTGCTGCTTCAGCCCATGTAGGGACTGGAGATTCTTACATAGTTCAGTGAAAACTGAAAACTTAAGTTCAGCCTGTGCTTTTTGAAGTGAAAAGTTGAACTCGTAGGAATTTAGGGTCACTATGCATTAAAAAAGAATGTACAAAATCTGCAAGTGGACTGCAACTTTTTAATAATGTGATCTAATGTGTACCAAAATATGTATTGATGGTGAGATAACTTAAGTAGCCTGAATGAACCATCCTTATTACTAAAAAGAAAAAAAGCAACTGTTATAAGTAAGGAACTGGTTTTTCAGTTTTCTGTCCTAAATTGTCTCACTCTCCTATTTTATCTAAACAATGTCCTTTGGCCCGAGATCACAAGCAGAGTTATTGTCAGCAAACATTTTCTGGGAAATATGAATGGCTGGAATATCAAAATTAATCTTAGAATGGAAAATATGATGACAGCACCATTTCTAGCTTTGTTGCTACCAACAGAAGTATACTGTTGTGCCAGAATCATGCATTCATATGCCATGCATTAAGCAGACAGCTTCTAAGATTTCCGCCTAAATGACCTAAATTATATATAGACAGTGACACTTGTATATAATAAAGGATTTGTATATCTAATATACAGGAAAGGTATATGCTCATATGCTAGAGCTTTGTTGTCATCTGGAGTGTTGAGGCAAAATTATGATTTCCAGCTGGAACTTGATAATTTTAAAGCAAGTCAGTCTGCCTAATTTTAAGACCATGCAGTTAAGCTTGATTTCCATTTTCATTTGGACTTCACTTACATTGCACTCCTACTACTACAGCAGAACAGCAATTAAAATGGGCTGCTGCAGTCTCCTTATTGTTCTGGCCTCCTGTTTTATAAAGGAGCAATTAATAGGAAGGTCACAATGGCATTGCAACAACAGTATTAGAGAACCAGTGCACGCTCTGGTTTGCTTTGCTACTGAACATGCTGGGGGCTTTTGTTTGATTATTTGTTTTACTTAATCAACTTAATCAGTGTTTCTCTATATTTTTTAGTTATTGTTTTGTCAATGGTTTTTTTAGTGAATGTCACTTTTTTTTTTTTTAAAGGAAGAACTTATTTTCCTTTGAGCTGATTCGTACTGCAACTTACATTTCTTTAGAGCTGTATTCAGCACCTACTAAGATACGCCTCAGAATTAACAGTTACTTAGAATAAATCTTGGAAACAAAGTGGGGATAAATATATGAGGAATCTGTTTACTATCTCCTTAGGTTATAAGTATTTCCTGGAAGTCTCCTTTGCTCATCTGCAGGTACACATGTGGTACTAACATTAGAAATTGGTCCTTTGTTTCTGAGTAACTCATTAAAAATATGGCATTAATTAAGCTTGTCTGATCTGCACACATGGGCTACTGCAGAAATTAATGCTGAAGCTATCACTGAGTAAATACCTGAGGCTTATTAGGGGAACCGGGCCACAGAATGAAGTAGAAAAGTAGAATGAAATAAACCCTACTTAAGAACATCTACGTGTTATTTATTACTTACAGTATTTGGTTGCTCTTGTAAATATGCTAAATGTCTTCAAATTGACTTACAGCGTACCTTTATTGAGAACTGAAGATTCTGTTGACTTCTACTCTGGATATGCTTTTGTAATAATATCTAGCTCTGAAAAGTAGGACTATTCAATATATGTAAATACTTCGAGCTTCCCTTGGCTTCTAATTCTCCTACACCAATAACTCCGTGGAATTTTTACCTCCTCCGGACAAACACTGCATGTCTGATCATTTTTTGTCTATTTTTCCTTCCTACAGGGACCCTATAAAAATACAGCAGCTGCAGAACCAAATTCGTCTGGAGCAAGAAAGTGGCCAGTGGTATCGTCAACAGCAGCAAGCTGAACACCGTCAGCACACTCCCTCATCTCCTTCCTTCCCTCCTCCCCCCTCCTTCCAAGAACTTGAGTCCAGCCAGTCTGTTGTTTCTCCTGTGCCAATGAGTATTCTCAACTCTCATACTTCCCCAAGCATGCAGTCTAACAGCTCCTTTAACTACGCTCGGCCTAAGCAATTCATTGCTGCTCAGAACATCAGCCCTGCTTCAGGTTACGTGACTCCTTCTTCAGGATCATCTACATCCAGCCTTCCTTCTCCTATGTCTCCGACTGCTTCTCAAAAACAGTTTGGGAGAGTACCTGTTCCCCCTTTCTCTCAGCAGTTTGCTCCGGAAGGGGAGTATGGATGGTCTCCTTCTTCTCCATCTCCTCCCCCCCCACCTCCACCTGTCTTTAGTCCAACCGCAACGTATCCGGCGTGTGATTCCTTTCCACTTCCACCCCCTCCACCTCCTCCTCTCCCTTCCCTTTCTTCACCTTCCCACAGCCTGTCTCCAACTCCTAGATTTCCTAATTCTGGCCAGTCTCCAGCAGCTTTTCTCAGCTCCATGCTGCCGTCCCAGCCACCACCCGTTTCTGTCAACGCGTTAGGCCTCCCGAAAGGAGTGATGCCTCCGTAAGTATTAGCTAATGAGCACTTTGAGTTCCTCTGGAGATTGTATGGAAGATTATTGCACTTGTTTCATTTTATAGTTTTCTAGGGTCCTTTGCTGCTAGTTGCCAGCTAAAAGAGATATGTAAATTGTTTGCTAATGCCTCTGTGATGGAGATTTGTTAAAGTTTTCTAATCATCACAGAATTCAGATTCTGAAAGGGTACTATATTCAGAATAGCAGAGAGGGAGCATCAGTGGAGCTGATGAATATATGAAAGCAGCAGCAAAAGGTTCTACATGCCGGGGGTGGTGCATGGAGATCCAATAAAACCCTTCTCGTGACTCAGTTTTAAGACATGTATTCAGTGATATTTGCAGTCTTACATTCCCATTGCATCTGGGCACAGAGAAAAATGAAGGAGAGTGTTGTTCAAAACTCCCTGTAGCTTTGTGATACTTGAAATATAAGTTACTGAAGTATGTACCTGACAACAGAATGGTCATGATGTATTGAATTTTGCCTGGAGGCTTATTTCCAAGGAAGTCTGGAAGAGGGTTTGGGAGGGGATTTCAAAAAGGAGTGCATAAGAACAAACAGAACCCCTTCCCCTAAGAACTCCAAATGCTTGTCTTCTCCTTCTGTCTTCCCTAAAGGCCAAAATAGTATTTTGGAGCACGTCAGCTCCCATCATAGATCAGTTTGTCTTTCTGCTGGCACTAGACTCTCATTCCATCCTTGGAGAACAAAGACGTGCTGAAGAACAAAAATGAGAATAGTTGTATCCAAGGCTTATTTATAACTTTGTCTAGAAGTTTGTCTAAACATATTCAGTGTAGCTAGGTGACTTGCTCAGCTATGTACTGCTGTGGTGGGAACTGCTGTAGTCTAAGATCTGCAAAGGAATAGAAGGAGTAAAGCAGACAGATATCAAAGTAATAAATCATATATATATATATACTTTTAAAACCCCAACATTTATTTATCTTGATTTCTGTCATATGGCTCATTATAGAATCTGGCCATAAAACAGAAATAAGAGAAAATTGAATAAATTGTACAGTTTGCTCTTTCACTCATAATAGTTGATTTTTTGTCTTACTGTTTCCCTTGCACTGACTGTGTTTCTCTGTTGATACTGACTGTTGAAAATTGCATGATTGATTTACTGACAGCTTGGCAGCAGGCACAGCCAATAAAAGACTGAATCTACCCTTGATTTGGTAATATAGCAAACACACGTAGTTACATAGTTCTGTTACATGCTTGTTCTGTTGCATTGCTTAGGGCAAACCATTGTGGGCATGAGTACTGGATTCTTTTTTGAGTTCCCTTCAGTGTTTTGTGATGGTGACAGCAACAGCTCAGTCTTCTGCTGTGTTCCCTAAAGGTGGGGAGCAGTACCTTTCACCATGTTGCTGCATTCATGCATGCGTTCTTACTTGAAATATTTAGCTGTGCTCCTCTTCCTCATCCCGTTCAGTCTTTGGACACAAATAGAGGCTTAACTCTGCAAGGATGCTTCCCTCTTTACCATTTTCCTTACTCCTCCTAGCCTAGCAGCCGACCTGGTTATGCACATGATAGTGTGCCTCTCTCAGCCTCAGTTTCTGAGCTGGGCAGGGCAAGAAGATTGTGCTATTTGGACTGCATTCCCTCTGGAAATATAGTCCAGGTGGAAAATGTATCATGTTAACCACACTGAGTGTATGAGTATATGATTTATGTGTCTGTATATATATGTCTATTATCTATCTGTGTGTGTGTGTATACACATACATATAATGAATATTTGCCATTTTAATTATAACATTAAAACACGGGGAGGATGCACTGCTTGATGAAGAAAAAAAACCTGTTGTTACAGGTCTTTTGGTCTCCTCTGGTTTCTGCTACAATTTCAGTTCTTCTATTGTGTTTTTTATCATTTTCACTTTTGCTTCATCTTTTCCCTTGTCTTTTGCTCTACCTTCACAAATCCTCTTTCCTTGAACATATTTATTTTTCTGAGATGCCATACTCTTTGAGTCAGTATTCCATATCCCCAGCCTATATTCTTACTCTGTATTCCACACATCTCTAAGATCCATTGATTGAAATTTATGGTATTGACAGCATGCTGTAACAGACTGGCTGCAAAGGGTGAATTATGGTATTCAAAGTTTTGGTTCAGCTTGGTACCTAAAACATTCATCAAGCCATTTAGCTTTGTCTCTACTTCTAAATCTGTTGCATAGTTGTGATAATTGCGGGTTTCTGAAAGTAGACTAGCCACAGTTTGAAATGCCATTGATGTAAAGGAGATAGATGTATGTTTGATGAAAGACTCCAAGTGCAGTATTTGAATTGGTAGGATTTGCTCTTTAAAAGATAACTTTATGATTTATTACTATATTTTAACTTCAGTGGAAGTTGATTTATTACTATATTTTAACTTCAGTGGAAGTTGATTTGGAATTGTAGTTGCATTTAGATACGTGTACAATTTATACTGAGTGCCTGTAGCAGATAAAATGCTCTTAGTACAGCTTTACTGTCGGCCTTCAGTGTTTTTGTTTTCCTTTTTGTGTATTTGTGTATTTGAGGGTTGTAATTTACTGCTCATATTTTGATTATATGGTCTTTTAACAATGGTACCTTATACTCATTCAGGCAAAATTGCGTCCCTGATAGCCAAATGTATTCTGTGCTAAGAGGAGAATGTAGGTAAAACAATAAACATTGCAGGGCTGATGTTATAGCTAAGAACAGAATTTTTCCTTGGTTTTGTGACTCTGCAGATAATATACCATTATTTAAGCCAGTTTGATGGTATGCATATTCTCTCAATTTATAGATATGGAAATATTTAGCACTCCCAGATGTAGCCTTACAGCCATCCCTGAAGCATGAGAAAAACTGCTTATGAACTTGCTACATTTTATCTGGACATCTGAAACATAGAAAGCAGCTTTGTGTAGTTAGTACATATTAATTCTCTTTTAAATATTCTAAGCATTTATTTGCAATGGTTGTACAGTCAGTATTCCAGTTGCATAAAATATATCTGGAATTTCCAATAAGCTCTAACCACTTTGTAATTAGGGTCGTTTTCAAACTGTGACTATGATGTAGCCATGTTGGCTTAACAGACTTCAGGAACAACCATTTTTTTGTGATGGGGCAGATTTGATAAATTCGTATCTTGCCAGAACATTGTGTTACTCAGCAAGACAAGAAGTACTGGTAGAGCACCACAGCTAATTAAATACTTCAGGGAATTATGAACGCTCATCAGTTGTTTCTGAGATAAAACTTGGCTGAAGTTAGGTTGTTTGGATACAGCTGGTAAAAATCTTGGCTCACTCTTTCTACCTAAAGAAGGTTCTCTGGGTGTATAAATGTATCGGACTCGTTAGCTTTCAGTTACAAAAGGCTTGCTGGAAACAGGTTTGGTGTGTGACGGAAACCAAGAGTTGAGGGTGTTTTGTCCACACTAAAATCTGTGGAAGCTTGAATCTGACCTTCACCATCCACATAAGAATCTAAATGTATGACTTATGTCTATATTAAATGAGTATACATTTTTAACAATTGGAAAAGACAAATTCTGAGTAAGCACATACATTGCTAAGTTTATGTGGGCATAAATGAAAGCAAACTTAAAGAAAAGAGGTTTACTGACAAGTTAGTAAACAGTAAAATATAAACCGCATAAATCATGCTATGAAAAAAGCACCTTGAGGAACTCAAATTTCTTTCTAAAATACCACATACAGTCATTTATACATATACCTTTCTGAAAGAAACTCCAAATAAAAGTATTTTCTTGAAGTAGATACTCCTTAAGGTAGATATTTTCATTAATATTATTTTAGTCACAACCTGGAGGGAAAAAAAATGGTCTCAGACATAGGGTTGAATTTTGGCTGGTGCTGTGTCAAGGCAGGTGTTGGACTCAGTGATCCTTACGGGTCCCTTCCAAGTCTGGATATTCTATAATTCTAAATTCCTTAACAGGAATTCTGTGGGGATGGCAGGAATGGCAACATCAGAGAACTCTGCATGTTTTTTCCTCTCTGAATCCAGACCTGCTCATCTGTTTCTGAAGCTGTGTGCTGTGACTTGTGCATTGAATTCTTTCTCAAGCAATGTAAAGAAGCAAAGTAGTATTTGTGTTTCCTGAATCAGCAGTGATGGTAACCATTGTGAGGAAATTAACGTCTCTCCATGTTTTTATCTTACAACTTTCAACAGTCTGTTGGTACAAATACCAGCTTTCTTTTTTGACTAGAATGTATTGATATCCTATGTAGTCCTACATTTGTTTTTCCTGTTTAAGTTATTTCTGTAATTTACAGTTACAACTGTAAAAATAATTGAAATTACTTGTAGATTATGTGAAAATTGTGACATGCAAGAGGATTAATTAGTTATAAATTAAGAATTCTGCCACAAGGTAGGGAAGTCAGGATGTCTTCCTGTTGCTGAGGTAGCTCTTCTCTGTGCTGGTTGTTCATTCATCCCTGCAGCTCACTTTGGGGCTCAGGAAGCTGTATCTTAATGTGTTTCTGTCTTGGAAAAATTCCAGCAAATACTGGGGTTAACTTTTATTCCCAACTTCCAATTATGTAAAGCTATTGTTTGTGCCCATTAGATGATTTTTGTTCAAAGGTTTGTGATTTATTGTGTTGTACCTTCTTTTCTCATGGCTTGGGTCTTACTTATGGCTATTAGAGCAACACTTATGTGGTTTATCTGTGATATCAGATCACTTCTTGTTGATTATGCCAACAAACACCTTATACTGGGGATTTTGGTTTTGTATAATGTGACAATGTTATGTTTGTGCAACTGCTAGTTGTTAAATGCATATCCATATTAGCTTTTTTGAAATACGATGAATGCGTATTTGTCTCATGTGAACTTTTAAATCCAGGCTGTGTCTCAGGTCTAATCTATTGAAACAGCTCAGAAGGTGAAATCAATGTTTTAACTTATACAGACAGTAGCCAAACTTACCCAGCTCTTGACAACCATTGCATCTGGAGAACTTGATTTTCCAGATATTTTTATCTACTTCTTTTTAAAATGATGGACAGAGATGCTTAAGATTGTTGCAAGAGGACAAGTGAAGTTAACTAAGAGAACTAGTAGCTGTACTTTTCCACTGAAAATAGCATTTAATCATGACGAGTACAAGTTAATATCTTCGATATTATGATTCCTTTTCTCAAACCTGTATAGGTTTTTTCTTCACATACTTCAGTCAGTTTCCTGTTTCTTCTCAAGAGTTCAAGACCATAAGGGTTGTGCCAGTCTTCTTTATTTTCAAGTGCCGTCACTGCTTCTGTGATTTCTTCTTGACCAGTGGTTCTAGCATAACGCTGGTAGCAGTCTGAAAGACAGGTAGGATTACCAGTTACAAAAGAGTTATTGTTTTCTTCAGTTGTTCTCCAAATATGCGGACACCATTTGAAAAACAAACAGCACTTATGTTTCTGTGGTAACCAGTGCAGTATGAAGCAGAGGAGTCATTTGCTCAGATGGGAAAGATGAAACCGAACAGGAGAATGAAAAAATGGTCATTCATTTCATGAGTAGAAGTGCGTTTTTGAAGATAAGACTTAGAAAAATAAATTTGGAGTGGTAGTCATGCACTGTGTAGGTGAGTTGTTCTGTGCTGTCTCACCACGTTGTGTGATCAAGTTCTTAAGAAGGAGCTGACTTGCTCACAATATATTATTCATTTCAATCTTGATCCTATCCAAAGCTATCCAACAATTTCATAACTAGTTCTTGGGTGGTAGAAATTGGACTTTGTTACTGTTGTGTCATTTTGTACTAATATCCTCAGCCAGGACTCTGCCTTAGGCCTTCTCTTAGTTCAGGTACATTTAATGTCATGTTATGAGTAGAGCTAGCTCCTAGTCTCCACAGTATATACGACTAGATCAGGCTGAAATGATTTTTAGATGCAGCTGCTACTTCAGAGTTCATGGCCTGTTACTGTGCTTATAGTAACTTTGTTCCTGCATTAAGTAAAAAATCTGTTAAATGGACAGGAATTAGCTGTATTTTTGGAAGACTTCAGTTTAAAAGGAAAAATCAAGTTACTGTTCATTACCTCAGTACCAGAGAATTGATTTAGATTTCTGTGAAACTGAGCCATGTTGGCTGCAAACAGGAATTTGTTCTTGGAAGGATAACAACAGCTAGTCTGTTGCCCTTATTTACACTGTAAAAGGTACGTAGGAAGAGAGGGGGGAATCACATCCAGTGTGCGCTCCGTGTAATTAAAACATGAAAAGTACTGCTGGTTTGGCCTGTCTAAACAAATGTTAGGGCAAATATTTAAAACTAAGAAGAGCCAAGCATAAGTTGCAAAAGTCTTTACTGTCAAAAATCTGTGTGTGTGAATTAAGTTTGCTTGAGTTTTAGAAATTTCCTTGCACCCTTACTGGCTGAAAGAATTCATACTTGTGGGCTGTTATCTGTGCTTCTATTCATGCACTCCGTGACTTCAGTGATGCACATTTCAGAGGTGCGTAAAATCAATGTGAGTTTCGGGCTGATTCTCAAAGGCTTATTCTTTGCACATTTGTGGCTGCTATTGTGTCATTGTCTTTAATTATGCCTTTTCCAACTTTAATTCTTCCAGCGTACACTGCATCAGGCAAAGATTGAACACAGAAATGCACAAATAAATTGGCAGAACTTGTTTGTTTGATATTATCCCTAAGAGAAGATGAAAAGAAAAGAAAAGAAAAGAAAAGAAAAGAAAAGAAAAGAAAAGAAAAGAAAAGAAAAGAAAAGAAAAGAAAAGAAAAGAAAAGAAAAGAAAAGAAAAGAAAAGAAAAGAAAAGAAAAGAAAAGAAAAGAAAAGAAAAGAAAAAGGGGAGGGGGGGGAGAGGGAGGTAGTTCTAAGACATTTTGTCATTTTGTCCAATGCTCACTTTTATAGTTATATTTTTAGACTAGCTCCTTGATTAAATATTTAATGCAAGTAAAGAAAATAGAACCTATTTTCAGGCAAATTGCCTTGACTGGGTCTTACATGACATTTCCAGCTCCACTGTGCAAAGTTCAGGATGTTCTGGCACATGAGCAGAGATCTGGAATGTTGTTAAGGAGTATGCCTCTTGTATTAAATGCTACCAGGGATCCCTGGGCCATTGCTGAAACATTTGCTTACCTTGTTCTTTAAATTCCTTAGCTTCCCTGCATAACTTGTTCCCTTGTTTAACTGCCATTGTTAATGAGTAGAGAGGAGAGTTGTACACTGTGTTTGTCAAAGCTAAGTCTGCCTTTCTTCAAATCTAGTTCTCTACTTTTCATCAACAGCCATGGAGAATTACTGAATGCCAACAATTTTCTGATGTTTTATGTTTTCTTATCTCCGTTCTCTTCATTTCCTGAATAAATAAGCAAAATTTTCCAACCTTGTCACAGGGGCAGTGTTTTAAAAGCATCTTTCTTGAAGTGCTCTGTGTTATAACTGGACTTGGTGTCCAACAAAAAAAAGTAAAAGGAACTGATGAATTTTCTTGTACCGTAGTGTCCCAGAATTATATTGATATTCGTTTCGAGATAATTGCATTGTCATTCAGGTTTTAGTAACGCAGATTCTTCTGTGAAATTGATAATATGTTGGTGTTAGTTTTATTTGTATTGTTGTCAGGCTTTGAGCATTTTTCCTGAATTTCATCATCATTGCATCGCTTCTAGACTAATTATGTAGATGATAGCTGTGTAAATGACTTGCAGCCTCTCCAAGTTCAGTGTCATCAGCCAAGTTCAGTCATTTGAGAACTGTGCATCTTCTCCAGTTGTAAAGACTGAAATACTAAGTACAGCTCAGACCTTAGGAAGACCTCATTGGTTTATGTTCTTCCGATTTTATAGGGAAAAACAAATAGTTACCACTCTCTGAATGGTGTTCTTAGGCAGTTGTGCAGAAAATAATTATATAATAGAAATTTTATAGAGAAATTTTAGCCAGGCGGTGTTTGCTTCATTTGCCAGGGAACTGCTGAATCTCCTGAGGACTTACTCAGAAGACATAAACTGAAGTGTATCAAAGCTGACTCTGCCTCTCTCTGTGCCTGGCAGCCTGACAGAGAGAAATGAATGAACTTTGATTCGATACAATTTTCATTGCCTTATTGCACTACACTGCTTTGAAGTTGACTGTAATATTGTTTTCTTGTGATCGGTATGGACATTGAACTTAACTGACGGTTGTTGTTGCAGTATGCATTCCCCTTTTAAAAATATATGTGCTTGCTTAGGGACTTTCTGCTTTCAGAGATTACTGATAATGCCTCAAAATTCTTTCACTTCTTGCTTGAAATCCACTCCTGAGCGCTTAGCCCACAGTACTCAGACTTCCCTGGGTAAACTGTAAATTTGTTGTGCTCTGCTTTCTGCAGCGCTAGGCACGTCTGCTCTTCTTCTGTGATTTGAGGTGAAACAGAGGGGTTTTTTTTACAACAACTGCACTGTTTTCCTGATTTAGATTTACTTCCAGTAGCAGAGTATGAATTAGGAATTCAGACATGATGCTTCCAGTTACTGTCTTCTCAATCTGTACATTTAATTTTGGTTTTTGCTTTTGACAGCATTTATGCATTGCTCAGTTTTAGCTCATGGTGAAGGTTACCACTGAAAATGCTTTCTGAGGAATAAGTTTTATCTGACTGTGAATGATAATGAAACATAGTACTGTACAATTGCCAAGAAACTTTGTTATCTCCTTATGATTCTAGTTGAATGTCTTCGTGCTGGTAATTAAATTATCATGTTGTGTATTAGGAAGAAGTTTGCCCCTATCATGCTGGTCTAAATTTTCCATTTCTATCATCTGTGAGTTTGGCAATTTAGCTGAATTGATTCTGTGTTTCATGTAAAAACATGGGGGCAGAGTGGGGAGGCCAGACTCCTTTCAGCAGTGTGTGGAGACAGGACAAGGGGAAACAGGCAGAAACTGGAGCATAGGAAGTTCCGCACGAATATGTGCAAGAACTTCTTTATGGTGAGAGTAAGAGCACTGGAACAGGCTGCCCAGGGGGGTTGTGGAGTCTCCTTCTCTGCAGATATTCAAGACCCACCTGGGTGCCTACCTGTGCGACCTGGTGTAGGGAACCTGCTTTGGCAGGGGGGTTGGACTCAGTGATCTCTGGAGGTCCCTTCCAACCCCTACAATTCTGTGATTCTGTGTAATTCATTCCTTTATAATGGGCTGAGCCCTAATTAATTACTAAAAACAACAACAACAACAAAAAACAAAAAACAAAACAACAACAACAAAAAACAAACAAAAAAACAAAACAGAAAAACAAGCAAAAAAACCCCACTAATATTGAAGCTCATCTCCAGTAGAGGAAAATATTGTTGAGTGTTCCCAGCAGTAGAACTATGATAGCATTACTGAAAAGCATTTAATACTAGTGCAGACTGGAAAAAAATATTTCCTGTGCCATTCCATAATATCCTGAAATACCATTGGAGCTTGTAGACTGGCATGGGGGATAATTTTGCCCAGTGAATGCAGACTGCTACATGGATGCCATTCCGTTGCAGACTGTGCTGCTAAAAACTGCTTTAAGGGCATGATACTAATCCTTGCGAACGTAACCTAGACTTTGTGAATGGCTATTCCTTCAGTAATAACGTGTTGCCTTCTGGGTGTGTGTTCAGAGATATGAAGAATAAACATGAAGTTATGCATTGTGTATTGAAAGTCTGAACCAAGAAATTAGTTAATAAATAGTATAAGAAATTAATGATTAACTACCTTGTTGTACTTCTTTCTGATCTTTTTCTATATGGCACTTGGTGGGAACCTAGTTTATCTTCCATCTGTCCTTATTTGATCACACTTTTGCTTTCATGTGTTCTCTTGCTTTGCTTTCTTGCCATTGTTCATCAGTCTCCTCTTTAAGTATATGATGTTACAGCCATGGCTGTAGTACCCTGAGCCCTATTCTAACCAATACTTGACTTTCAAATAAAGCATAATTTCAGCTTTTTACTTAAACTAACCGTTGAATCAGTGATGTGAGTTAGAAGGAACAGCAAAGCAAGTAAAGATCCTAGACTTCTAATTTCAAAGACACAGTGACACATTGTTCACTATTGGCAGGATTTTATCCATCCTGAGTACCAATGATTTCAGGAAAGTTCATGAATTTGTCTGTACTGTTTTGCAGGGGATTTCCTAAGAAAGCAGGCAGAACGGCTAGAATAGCATCAGATGAAGAGATTCAAGGTTCAAAGGATGCTGTGATTCAGGATCTGGAAAGAAAACTTCGCTTCAAAGAAGACCTTTTGAACAACGGGCAACCGGTATAAAAACAGAAAATACTGTGGGGAAGGGGAGTGGATATCAAGGGTAGCATCTTAGATAAATTTATATAAAGTAAATATGCATAGAGTGTTTTTGCATTTTATAAATTTATTCCTTTTAATTGGATTTCCAGAGCTGCGTTTCTGTAAGGAATAATAGTGTATATTTAAGGCTTATCATTCATTCCCTCTGTTGCTGAGCAACTTTACTTGGATTTAACAAAGCAATAGAGATCTCAAAGGCAATGAAATACCGTATGAAGCCTTCACAGTCTGTATATCAGGGGCATTTTTCAGCCTCTGTCTGAGGCAATTTGCTTTTAACTGTGCACCTCTGCTGGGCCAAACAGCGTATGCATAGTGCTTGACCAGTCCAGCCTCCACTCTACCTTTTGCCTAGCTGTTAGACATCAGAGGGGAAAAAATGGGTGGTAAGTGAGCATCACATGGGACAAAATAGTTCATCATGAGAAACAAACCTATTAGGAATGAGGCATCCTTAGACCCACAATTGTGGGACTGTATTTGACCAACAGGATATAAACGATGCTACAGTACTAATTCACAGACTTTATCAAGCGTTAACAATCTGCTTGGGGAACAAGAAATGAGATGAAATGAGCAAGCAAATCAAACCATTGAAATGCACAGGTGTGAAGATCTCCATTATTTTTTGCACATTTTAAGATATGCATAAAAGATAAAATACTGAATTCTTCCTGCTTGGAGCTGATAAGAAGCAATTCTCTCAAGACTTGATTACAGTTACTAAGACATTGATTTAAATTTCTTTGAAGAAGGAATCTCTTTTAAGAAGAAGGTAGTGTAAAAAATGTAGACTGTCATCCCTGTTTTGCCCATGAGATGTTTTCAAAGGCATAGGCATAGGAATGACTTGGATATCTTTGCT
This sequence comes from Excalfactoria chinensis, assembly GCF_039878825.1. Classification (NCBI taxonomy): domain Eukaryota; kingdom Metazoa; phylum Chordata; class Aves; order Galliformes; family Phasianidae; genus Excalfactoria; species Excalfactoria chinensis. The sequence goes on along the minus strand of NC_092828.1, from coordinate 62,941,601 downwards.
TCATTCAAAGGTAGTATGCTTTAGGTTTCTTAGAGTTTTGCTAGTGTCTGACATCTGGACTACAGTGTTTTAATTCAAGGTAACCTCTTGAGTCCAACTGTACTCCACAGCAGCCAGATTTTGGTTCTCAGTAAGGTCAGTGGCGTGATGGTGGTAACTAGTGCTCGTATACTTAGCTTTGGTAGTTTTCTTTAGCAGTTAAGCAGTGTCACTTTCACAGTGTAGAGGTCAGTTTCTTTTTCAAAGGATATGGGCTGGCCGTAACTATCAGGCCTATTTCGGAAAGTGAGAAAGATGCTTATCCTGGACAAATGTATTGAATATCCTGAGAAAGCCCACACGGCCTAAGAAGAGGGGGGAAAAAAGAGGTGATGCGATTACATGGGAGCTTAAACCAATATATTCTGTTTTCCTTCTCGCCCTGGGGCTTTTGCCTTGCAGGTTCGTGTCTAGGGTGATTCTGTTTGTGTGTCATCACGGCTGTGAGCACAGAAGAAATTAGAGTGAAGAAAAGTTCATGAATTGTGTAGATGTTTGTAAGATAGCCAAGATTAGTACCTGGCTTTCTTGAGTCCCTGTTTTAGCAGTGCCACTTTTAAAGAACAAACAAACAAAAGAACTTCAGTAAGGTTTTTTGAAAAATAAAAGTATTAATTGGACCCAATGTCTGACAATTCCCATTGTTTCATTTTTCTTTATAATAAAGCAGTTAACCACGTAGTTGTTTGCCTTTCATTCACTGGCATATTTGCAGTGTTTGTAAGGATGTATCTTGAGTGCATGAAGTGTTATTGAATATAGAAGGAAAAATAGTAATGGTAAACTTGAATTGTACACTTCATGTTTTCCTTAAATTTGCTTGTGTAAGTTGCCACTACGTCTTCTGTAAGTTGTCCCCTTAATGTGTGAAAGGCTAAGAAAAAATAGAAGTTAAAAATCTAAAAGAAATTACTTTTCTATAAAACTGCTGTTTTATTTGTGACAAAACAATCAGACAGAATAAGTGGTATCTCCCTGACATTTTTGACAGCTTTCTGCTGTGCACTTTTAGTGTAGCAGAACAGCTAGGAGTAAGATTTGCGATGATTTGACATGCAGTTTTTTGATGGCCATGCTGATTTAAGTAGTTCCTTTTGCTCATTCCTGCCCAAGTTTCTGGCAGGAGGATAGAAACAAATGGCAGAGTCAGGACAGGGGTTGCTTAAGCCAGAAAAGCTGTTTGTAATGCCAAAAAAATGCATTGCAATCTGTGGTTGAAAACTTCTGTTAAAAGCATATTGCTGCTATCTTTTACATCACTTAAATCATTGTTTACTGTCTAACTGCCATGTAGCTCTTAATGAGAAATAAGAACCTTTATTTCTTCTTTCCCCCCTAGTCCCATTGCTCTTTGTTTTATTTTGTTTTGTTTTTGTCCAGAGATTAACATATGAAGAAAAAATGGCTCGTCGATTGCTGGGAGCAGACAGTGCTGCAACTGTCTTCAATATACAGGAACCAGAAGAGGAGCCTGCAATACAGGTGCTGTGTGACTCCACAAGTACATAGGAAAATAAATAATTTCTTTTTTTTAATGGTCAGCAATTCACTTTTTAAAAAGTCCTACATAAGACAATAAGTGTACTCAGGATAGGACAGATTTGATTACAGAAGTCTTATGTTATATATCAGTGAAGTAAGCTGGAGAACCACATGTCCATTGCTCAGTTTTTCCATGCTGAATAAGGTTGAGAGTTCTCAAATGTCTTCTGTCAGCTTTAAACTCTCCCATTTATCCTATTCTGTCCTGCCCGTTAAGTCTGTCCTGGCAAAAATACATCTACTATCTTGAAACTGGCTTGTCTTTATGTGTGTAATCTGCACATTTTGGATGCTGATCAAAAACACAACGGAAAACCTGCTTGGAAGGCCAGGTACACGCTCCCCATTGTTCAGATGCCAGAGCTGCAATTCGGAAATGTGTAGCATTTGTTTGCTTACGTTACCACAGAAAGTACCTTCTCCTCATAGACACTCACATTTCCATGAATATCTCTCTGTCTTCTTTCTGCTTCTTGATCTTTTTTTCTACTCTTGCAGGAAGCTTGTTCTACTGATGCTTCTGCAGTGAGTCCTATGGATGTTCAAAAGGTTAACACTTTCACCTCTCTGTTGTTATTCCACTGATGTTTTTTTTAAATTCTTTTATTTTTTTTTAATTTTCTGTTGTCTGTCTACTTTCCGTTTCACTGTTTTTGGTTCATAACAAAAGATCACCAACATAAATAACTGGGGAGATTGGGAATGCCTTCCATTTGTGTTGCTAAAGATGATCTCTGAGCTTAATGGATTGCGGGCAGCTTAACTGCAGTAGTGGCATGCTCCTGGACCTTTCTGCTCTAATGTTAACATATACTGATACTAACAGCCTTGCATCTAAATCAGCTGCTCTCTGCTCTTTATGTATATTTCATGATCTGATTTTATTCCTTTGTTCCTTGGAAAGTCTGCAGTTTACAAAGATATTTCTCTCTTCTTCAATTACTGTGTTCTATGATTAGTTCTGTGACCAGCCAGCAGAAAGGCTACGTGTCATTCCCAGACTAGAATCAATTGACAGAGGATAGGCATATGAAAGGAAACTTCACGAGATGCATTTTCTTTCTTAAACAAGTAAAGATCAGACACAACAGTCAAAGGTCATCTAAAAGAGAGCTTAATTTCTGCAGAGTGGGAAAGGCATTGGCTAGTAAATAAGTTTTTTTCTGCCTCAAGCTTTCTCATATTCTGGCATTACCTTTGCTATCAGAAAGATTCAAAACTGGACTGTTTTACAGACTGAACAGTTCAATAAAGTAAATAATTGTGTGTGTCACAGTAATATTTCCCAGTATCTGGGAAGTTTAAACAAGCAGTATTGTTTTACACGAGATGAAACTTACTACTCTTCTTTGTAAATCTTGAATATTCTGATGAGTAACTTTCTTTCTATGGAAGAAGTTATACTTTTGGCCAGCCAGAGGAGGAACCATGTTAACAGGAGAGAAGGGAGGCAGCTATCATGGACAGTGGTGCCATTTTCTCATTTTTACAGGCAACTGTAAACAAAATCATTTCAGCCTTCTGCTGCAGCCTCTGGTACGGTTCTGTGCAGATAGCAGATGTGAACCATATGGTCTTCTGGCCATCTGGAAGCAAAACCCACCCTAAATCTGCCTGTACCCTTAAGGAAATATTACCGTGTTGCTTTTTGTCTTTATGAACTGCTTTGGAATACTTTTATAACCCTTCTTTAAAAAAAAAAAATTGAAAGCAACCAATGGTTTTCCTTCCCCTTGTAAATTAGACCTTAAGATAACATGAAATACAATTTTTGCCTCGTACCAGATGTCTTCATTGTTTCATAGGGAAGAAGTTATTGGAGACACGGATTACAGTGTTTTTCTGCAATGAAATACAATTTCCCTTTATATTGAGAATCTTAATGGATTGTCAGAGATCAGTAGAGTAACAACAATCACTAAAACATCTTGCACACATCATGATGCAACACATCTTAATATGTTGAATCCTGACATTAATATGAACCTTTCTTATTTGACAGGAATATAAAGTCTCTAGCTTTGAGCAAAGATTGATCAGTGAAATTGAATACAGGCTGGAGAGATCTCCTGTGGAGGAATCAGATGACGAGGTGCAACATGGAGATGAACCTGTTGATAACAGCGCATCACCGTATTTTGAGATAAAGCTGAAGCATTACAAAATCTTTGAGGGAATGCCGGTCACATTTACCTGCAAAGTGGTGGGAAATCCAAAACCAAAGGTAAGAGAAGAGTGTGAACAGTTCTAGAAGCACTCTGTAGAGCTCTTTGTTATTGCCTTACGTTTAGTTCCTAGACCCTGAGGGTTGTGTTTTGCAGGAATAGACATTCTCTTTTGGTAAGGAAGATTTCTAGCTGATAATCTGGCAGTCGCTTTTGTCATCATGGAATGTGTTTAGATTTATCAGTCAAAAACCTACTATCGGGCTTTATTTCTTAATCTCTATTTCTTGAGGTTTCATCACAATTATTAACCTAGAAGTAATACTTCTGTCACTTTCGGTTTCCCTCAGGGTATATCTGCATCACAAAATGTAGTGTGAGTCTAGAAGTCTGCATGTGAGCAGGCACTGTGGTTCCAAAAGCAATCACACTAGGTTAATAAGGGTTAACTGGCTTCAGTACAGCAACGTGCTCATACAAAGATATATTGCTTCTGGTTGCATTCTTCAGCACTGCAGTCTATATCTACACACTTTAACAAGACTAGACTTCGTTGCAGGTTAGAGAAAGGCAGACTGAAATTCTGTAAACTCCCACATATCACAATAGCAAGATTAGACATGATGGTGAGGTTCAAAATGATGAGCTTCTGAAGGAGGGCTGGGCTTGGGAAGCATTTCCTTTTTGCAAATGTAATAGCACCAGCTGTGTGATGTCAGTAGTCTGGAGTAATGCCTTTCTTTGGTAGGTAATTAACCATTTCATAAATTACCTGGCAATTAACTGAATTACGGATTAGGCAAACAGCAGCAGCATCTCAGACTGCCTTGTCAAATCCTGCGTGTTCCCTCAGGTCCTTGCAATTCTTACAGTGACCTCTTGTGGCTAGGGGCACTTTTTACCTCTTGGATATCTAAGAGGTTACGTGAAGAGAATGAGAAGACATTGCCTAGAATAAATTGTACAGGAATTGAGAATAATGAACTGATTTGATATGCCTGATGCTATACATGTATGATAGTGAACAAACTGTAAACAGGAGAAATCAACTTTGTCAGGCAGTGCAGAAAGAACAACAGCTACAGCAGCTTCTACTCTAGCAAGTAGTACAGACCATGAGAAGCAAATCTGAAGAACAAGATATCCATCTCTGCGTGCATTTCAGGAGGTTTTACTTCAGACTGGCTCTAATCTCATCCTATGGACTGAAGCAGATGCAGCATATTAGATGTGTTCTTGGAGCTCATTTTCTGGCTTAGTTTCATCTGAAAGAATTCCAGCTCTGTGCTCCAAGACCACTTCACAGCATGAACCACTGCAGTATAGTAGGGGTGATCGGTGTATTCATATCAAAAAAGCACTCCTGCTTTAAACTGGAGTAGACACTGAGAAGTCTGACTGAAGCCAGCCCTTTGATTTCCAGCATTATTTTTGACATGACCATACAGAGGAGTCTGTGGTGCTGAATAAGGCTGGAAGACAAATTGTTTCATTGCTGTTAGAGGTGAGGTGTGCTCTTTCTGCCCGGAGCGTATGACTAAGTTGCTGAATGACCTCCTATGAGTCAGCCTTAGTCAACTGTTGCCATTCCCTTCTTTTCACAGTTTTCAATTACAGTGTAGTCTCACAGTTATCTCAATCTGATTTAAGACAGATGAAAGAGGATGCCTTTTCCTCCTTCCCTCACTCTCCTTGTTTTGGCATTAGCGACTGCACAGTTGGGAAACCACGTTGTTTATATTTTCCTTAAAATGCTGCACTGTGAAGGAGTATTTGATGTGAACACAATCTGATTCAGATACTGCATTCTTTTTTTTCCTGCATTGTGAAAGCATGCACGTAAGAAGTGATTTGCTTTTGCACCCGGGACTATGACCCTTCATTCCTCTCACATGCAGCTGCTTTGTGCAGTTTGTTAAGTTGCTTGGGATGAAACCAACTTCAGGTCTGTTGGAGAGCTACTTGTTAGTTGGACTTTGCAAAAGTCAAAGGCTGTGTCTTCTCTGTACCTGACGTGAGTGTGCCAAGATAGCAGTTTTGACATACTCAGTGGCTGAGGGCTGCCCTTCTGCTGTAATTTGTTGAAGCTGGAAGTGCTGCCCCTGAGCAAATTCTTTACTTTGGCAAATGAAAAGCTGGAAATCATTTACTAACTTAAAGCTCCTCCCTTCAAAGTATTCTGTCACCTCTGCCAAGGAACAGCTTTGGGAAGTACTGCAGTGTTTCTAAAATCTGGCATTCATTATGAGGGATTTTTCTGAAGAAGGGTTATTGGCTTGATTATTTTTTCCCCTGAACATGCTGTGTAAATTGAATACCGATGTGCAAATTCTGTCTCCATAAATATGACTTTTTACATCTGAGGTTCCTTTTGTTGTAACCTTCCGCATAATGTAAAACTATCATTGCAATGAGAACCTGTGGTAACGCGAGAGGAATCGTGGAGTACTTCTTTCTAATGGATAGTTCTCTTCAGAACTAGGAAAATGCCATACAAAAGGTTAATTGAGACTTGAATGTCGCATAAAGCTTGTGCTGCTCTCTCTACAGGGAGCTGAATATAATTCATAGTGATTAAAAATGACTATGTTGCTTAAGATCAGAAACCCTTCTGTACTGTGTATTCCACTGTATTTCCAGTCGTTACACATCAGTGTCTGAAAATCCGATACAAATAAAAGCAATCCAGATGCAGCGTTCAGTACTAACATAGTTTAATGGTACATTTACTAAAAGGTATCCTAGAAAGAAAATGCTTTACTACAAGGACCATTGTGTCCAACAGCGGTAGTGTTTTACCTATAAATTCCAGGCCAGGTAAAGATAATATTAAGCACCTACTACATCTAAGTAAAAACAGTTCATGCCAATGCTTTTAAATCTAATGGAAATGAGTATGGGACAACATATGCATGATGTTTGGATAGCTAGTTCAGATAATATTTGCATGTATTTCCATGTAATAATTCCTGGCAAGTCTCCTGATATTTCTGGTAAGTGCATTGTTATTGAATAATTACTACTTAATGCAGTAGATTTCCAGGCAGCATTATGACACATACAAAGCATGCAAGTTAGAACTCATTTTTTGCAGCTCTGCTGTTACCAACATCCATTATGATTTGTATATAAGCGATCAAATATCTTTTGCATCTCCAGTAAGTGCTCTGTCAGCAAATGAGAAGACATTACCAAATCTTTTGTTAGCACCGTAGAGTCTTTGCAAGCCTGCTGACAGACCAAATGGAAAACAAGTATAACCAGCTATTGAGGAAATGAAATCATTTCTTGTTACACATAATGCTTGTTAATATAAAAAACATACACGGTAATTAATTTTTAAGCGAGATTTCCATTCATTCTCTCCCAAATGTTCTCCACTGTGTTTTGGTGAAATATTAATGCTCATCCTTAATTTTATCCCCAAGTGAATGTATCAGAGCTTTGAAATGTTGCCAGATGGCAGCCCCCATGCTGGCGTCTGCTGCCCCCAGGGATGCCTGCAGCCAGGGCTGCGGGGAGTGCAGCAGAGTTTGCAGGGAGCAGAGGTTTGTCAGTGCCTGCAGGTAGAGTGAGGCTCTACCACAAAGCCACTTCCTGCAGGAGCTAACCCTCAGCCCCTCTCTCTTCATGCTTTGTGATGCTTGAGATCAGTATTACTGGGGAATTTGGTATCAACTAACGCTGCTTTAAAGAGAAGTGAGGCCTGCTTGTGACAGGAGGGTTTCAAAGGTACACCCAACACTAAGTGGTGAGTGGGTGTCCATGCAGGTGACTCTAGAAGCACGGAACAGCACTGGCTTTAGGGAGAACGCGCTTCAGGAATGACAGTAAGTGCTGGTGCTACTCTATGGAGCCGTCTGCACCTTGTGACATTCCTATATGTTCCTCTGTGATTTTTCATACCTTCGTGCATCTCTTCTATTTTTTACTGTTTTACCAGCAAAATTCAGTTTGGAGTTTTATCTTATTTTTAAAATATGGTGCAAGTTAAAAAAAGTCAAGATTGAATTTTATGTTATCATTATTGCCTTAAGTCTGAGGCATTTAAATCACATATGTGGGTTTTGTGTGTGTGTGTGTGTAATTTATGGATTACTGTTAAGATACTATTCTACATACATCATTTTTTGGCTCATCAAAACCAGATCTTGGGTCAGCCAAAGAATAAAATTATGGATCAAAAGCAATGGAAAAGGCCTCTGTTTGAGAAGTAATTTAACTTCGCTGTACAACTTGGAATTCTGCTGTTGCTGGCACACAGTTATTAAGGGCTGTCAATATACTGACTGACTAAGAAGTATTTCCCATTGCTTTATAAAGCTGCCTTTTCCTGTGGATGTCTGTCACGGCGGGGTGATGCTGTGGGGCTTGGTTTTGCCACTGCTGACTGCCTCGTGTGGGTGCAAAGGATGGGGCATCTCTGTGTTACAGCATTGAGATCAGAGTTCTGATAATTGCCTTGGTTTAAGCTTTTATTTTCTGAAAGGAAAGCAGTAGCTTCCTTAAGTTCTTCCTCCAACTTCATCAGATTTACATGAAACAAAAATGTAAAGTTATTAATCTTGCCTGATCTGGAACTTTCCTTTGCAATGACATTTATTTTCAGCTCTTTAGCTGCTGCTCTGTCTGGGATCAGCACAACCCTTATGCACATCTAAACCTGTGAGAGGGGTGCTCACGCTCCAGCCTTTCCCCCTGAGCCATTGCTATCCTGGAACTTGGATTTTATAGAAAGTGGTTCTGGAGTGTGGTTCTGCACCTCTGCGGGCTGATCAGACCCATTCCTTTATTGCCAGTCATAGAAGTTTTCAGCAGATTTGATAGAGCTGTAAATTGAGAAACTATGCCAGTGAACACCTACCTCTTACCAGCCGTGCTTTGTTTTTCCCCGCAGATTTATTGGTTTAAAGATGGGAAGCAAATTTCTAAGAGAAGTGATCACTACCGAATTCAAAGAGAACCTGATGGAACTTGCTCACTGCATACTGCAGCCTCCACCCTGGATGATGATGGGAATTACACTATTATGGCTGCTAACCCACAGGTAAATGAAGGTTTGGCTCCAGAGCAAACATGCTTCTGAACATGAATCTTCACAACCTTACGTATGCGTGATTTAATTAAATGATGAAGTCACCACTAAGTATGTAAGTTAGATCTCTGTTTTCATCTTGCATCAGTAGGGTGGGACCTTTCTATCTCCCAGAGATTAGCAACTCAACAGCAATTTTTTTTCTAAGGTTTGAGGTTTCAGAGGGGACGGGTGTTGTTGTTTGATCACTGTTCCACCATTTGTTTCTGCAGATAGCGTCTAGGTATCTGAACCAAGTATGGATACCATATGTATTATACAAGGGGAAAAAAAGTCAGGTTTACCAGAAGGAACTCAATCTGGCTGCTAAGGTTTCATTTTTCTTCTCATGACACTGCTTACTGACTGAGGCCAAGTCTTTGAAGAGAATAGCAGTACATCACACCTCAGCGTGGTTACCTCAGGCAGTGATTGCAGCTCTGTAAGAAACAGTTCCTGTGCTTATTGGGGAGGAGAGCACAGTCTTTTGTGCTGGTACCAGCGTCTTAAACACTGTGTTCTGAAATGCAAAGTGTTACCGCGTCTGTAATATTTTTTGTTCTTCACAGACCCAATACAATAGCTGAGGTATACAACAAAACTCAGTGCATTGGAGGTTCACTAAAGTTACCATTCGAGCATCCTTTTGAACTGACTTTCTCAATCCACTTTTTCCCAGAGCAAAGCAAATCAAGGAAAATTATTTGCATGTGAGAAACCAAGGCAGTAACATAACTTAGGGATATAAAGAATTACTTTCTTCTGTAGCACCAAATAGCTTGCCAAGACCAGGGCTGCAAGTAGAATTACACTGTGAAATAACCTCCATCACTAAGATGGAGTTGAATCTAAGAAGAGTATTGTGCTGTGTTATGATGTTGCTAGGTTACAGGATACGTTTGCCTTGTTCTTTTTACTGTCAGTCCTGCCCTTACTGCAGTGTGTTTCTGAGCGTGTGGGACTATTCGGAGACAAGAAAGAGCAGTGCTTGGACCCCTGATTCTACCAACTGCAGTGCTTAAATCTAGAGAGTCTGAACATTTTTCCTATATATACTAATAACAGAAATAAAGAAATAGCATATGGCCCGGGAAATTCTTCAAGCTGGGAACTTTTGTTTATAAAAGAGGAGCACTGTGTTATAGTGCTCGGTGCCATTTAAACAGTGCAAATTCACTACAGGTTTTAAAATGATGTATGTTTAGGTCTTAGCTTTTAACAAGCTGTTCTGCGTAAAGCCCGTCTGGTGACACCAGCAAACTAGTCTAGGTTATTAGCTCTTGTCATTGGTGACACAAGTTTGTCAGTGTACTAATATAAATGTGCTGAGATGGTTTTGTAATGACCCTGGTTTTGGGGATGGAAAAAGCAGTTTGTGCTTTTCATTTCTCTTTGGGAAACAAACAAACAACAGAAGCATTCTTTTCTAGATCCCCTAAACAAAACCTTTCTAATTCATCAAGCCCATTGTATTCTTTCTTCATGGCGTGCTTCCCAAACAAAGATGCTCTTCTCTGTTAGCTTGCTTTTACTACACATTTAACAGCACAATGGAGGCAAAGAAGGGCTGTGAGTTCATGTACAAGCCTCTTGCACTAAAATATCTGGATTCCAATTCTTTTAAGTCATCCCAAGTGGAAATAGTTTTGGCATAGCTTCCTAAATCCTAACGGAAAGTTGTCCACATCTCAAAGCTATCACAAAGTTAGGCACATTTGGCAACTGTTCCTTAAGAAAAGCAGAGTATGTAAACATAAGGGAGTTGACATCAGGGTTCTGATGGACCGGCAGATACTTGCTAGATGGTGCTGTGTTTTGGTCATTGCTATGAGGACTATCAAACTATACAGCAAAAAGGCGTGTTCATGACTATTAGAAATTAATTTATTTTATTGAAGCAAAGGATTTCATTCATTAAAACTGCTGGTTTACACTATCTCACTATCTGGATGAATACTACAGAATTTATTGTGTAAGATGACTTGCGGATACACCTTAGAAATTATCTGTGGTAGTTAATGCTGCACTACTGCCTACAGTGTGAAGTGCAGCAAGCTGGAATTAAGTTCTAATGCTGCTGGGGTTTGCAGTAAAACTTGCCATGTAACTTGAGCCAGAGAAAACTGATCTCAGATCTAGAAAAATATAAAATCTTGCCCAGTTCAGGCTGTTACTGACAAGTTACAACCCTTAACTGATCTCTTGCCACGAGCTCTAAGCATGGCCTCAACCTCGGTCCTTATTTTCACCTTTTATCTAATTCTCTCCACTTTGCAGTGTGCACCCAGAAGTGCCCTCTCAAGTTTCCGTACTTTCTAGGCCATTTTTCCATGAACCGTTTCCCACATCCATTGCTTCCTTCCTGTTCATCCCATCACTTTTCCAAATCTTGGACTTCCAGCTGGTGTTTTACTGTCCAAATTCCTTACAGGACTTCGTGTTTCCATTTGTGACGCCTTCCTGTGTTGAGATGCACAGAAATTATTCAAAATATCGTTAATTCTCCACCTGACAGAATGAAATGAATATACAGCAGAGCCTAAAATAGAAATCTACCTGTTCCAGGTGTTTTGCTTAAGAAATTCTGCAGGTCATGTGCACTGCTTTATATTACGGTTTTTCTTGTGGGTGAAATGGGTCATGGGAATAGAAGTGGGATACAAGGATGGTGTCTGACAGCTCAGCAGTGACGAACAGGTCGTCGCCTTGCCTTCTGAAGGCTCAGTCAGCTCAGTCAGCATGCTGTATGGCTGGCAGCCAGCGGTGCTGCTACCTCTTGGGGTTTTGTGTTGTGGTGGTGGCATTTTTTAATGTAAAAACTGGATAGAAAGTAGATGGTGAAACATTGTAACCAGGACTTTCTTACAGTCACAGTTATTTCAGTCTGTTCATTGTTAGTTGCAAGCTGATAAAACAGTTTAATATCTGAAGGTATGTTGACAAATGATTTTAAAGGATTTTGCGTGTGAAAGAAGAGATGGTATTACAGGCTTTGTAACAGATGGGCAAGAAAGAAGAGATCAAGTTGAGCACATATTAATATTGCATGAGTTCAGCACTTTAATTGTCTTCCTCTTCATCATCACTACAGGGCAGAATAAGCTGCACAGGAAGGCTGATGGTTCAGGCTGTAAATCAGAGAGGCCGCAGCCCTTGGACACCTCCTGGCCAGACTCATATCAGAAGGTACTTGATGCTTTTTTTTTGTCTCTTTTAACAGTATCTGATTTGCAGAACGGCTGTGATGAGCAATCTGAAGTAAGAAGGCAAGTTAGAAGTGTGGCATACAGGAAGAAACCTCCCCACTGCTAAAACCTCTGCAGACTTTGCACAATAGGAAACTAGTGGGCAATGTCGGAAATGCCATAGCTTTATACTATCTTTAACTTTGCTTTCTCCCTCTCCTTTCTTTGTGGTGGTCACTGTCCACAACTTAGACTGTAAGCTGTGAGGAAAGCCACCGTTGTTTCTGTGCATGTTCAGCATCTCAGGGCAGTGGGAGCCTGTACAGTGCAGCACTAGTAAGCATTCATTGACAGAAACAACAGAAATAACTGTAAGCCACAGAGTTTGTTGGTATTTCAGTGATTTCATTTCAGGTTCTTAGCAGGAATTATGAGTCAGATATAAAGCATTACACTTATCTTTAGTGAGTTTACCATTATTCACATACAGAGCTTTGGTTTACGTTTTTGGACCATATAAGGGAATTTTCCCCTCAGTATGGTTTTTTTTTTTCATTGCCCAAAGCATTTATGAGGGTATTTAGCACAGCTCAGACATCTTCAGACAATACAAAGAAATTCCTTTGGGTTACACAAACAGAGCTACTTTCAAGGGAGCATGAGGGCTCTTCTTCAGGCCTTTTGCCATAAAGGAGGGCTGTGGTTTGCTTAATGGTCACAACCACAGAGTTTCAATACTGCCCAATTGTCATAATTACCTGCTGTCAGAGTGCAGTAAAGGAGCTCAGATACCCCCTGCAACACTATGTCCTGCAGAGCTGTGACATTACAAACAGACCTCTGCCCGCTCTGATGACTGAGGGGTGTCATGAGATGAGGCTGCTGAACACATCTCATCTGTCTGACTTCTGCACTGAACAAGCCAAGCTTCCCCATCCTGATAGTGCTGCCTACCATCTTGTGCACCTGCAAATAATGGGTACAAAAGAAAAGTCGGTGTTAATCCATGAAGGGAAAACCTTCAGGGAAGAGTCAGGTCTCAGCTGAACTAGTTGATGCACAAAAGTGAGAAAGGGGAAACATTTTTAAAAGGGAGGGAAGTAGGTACGGGCAAGGGAAAATGGAGCAGCTGACACTTCTGCATCTTTGTGAAGGATAAAATGCAGACCTCCTCCTGCAGCAGGCAGAGTCCCAAGTAATAGGTGGGAGCCCTGTTCTGCGATCTTGCCAAATGCAATTGAAATCCGAGGCCGCTCACAGCTGCTATTTTGCTGTTCAATTGCTGCAAGCACTCAGGCAGTTTTGGATGGGTGTTCAGCAGACTAAGGAATTGTAAGAGATTTGCACATAGCAGTTTAATTAAAATTAAAGCAACTTGTGGGAATTCTTATTTCCTGCACAGTTTCAGGTCTGTTTCTGCAGAGGGCTCGGCACAGCACTGTTTCTGTCTCGTGGCCTTTCCCATTGCTCCCATCATCCAGTTCTGCCCCAGACTGATGAAATCTGAGCATGTACCACATTCCTGTGACAGACTCCCACCACTGCAGCTTTTCTAATGTAACAGACCACAATAACGTGCTCCGCTCTGTAATTGGTCACACGTATTTCCATACGCTTTTGATAAGTAATATTCCTGTTACATTGCAGCTTGTTTTTTATTTTTATTTCTCTAAGCTTCGTTTGCTTGAGAAACAAAAAGAAGCAATTATTATCTTAATGAACTTTCTTACTTTCTATACTGCTGACAGGCTCTTTCCTGAAGTACTAGATCTTTTACAGAGTATGTTCTGGCAGACTTCTGGTTATGTTACCGTCACTACTTCGTTGCCATTTTAGGGCATGCTTTCTTGATGTCACTTCATTTTTCATGTGGTATTTTTCCAAAACTTGCTCTGCTTGCAAAAATTACCTTCCCGGACTTACTTGGGGAGAAGGTTTTGAAACATCTGAGGTGTGCAAGGCTCAGACTCGGGCCCACACATCACAGCACTCAGTGTTGCAACACCACAGCAGTCTCACAGCGTGCAGCAGCCCAAGTTCTGAGCAGATCATCTTAAAATGCATGAGATGTAAGGAGGATTTAGAAATGTATATATATGTACTTTTTAAAAGATGTAAAAAGAAACGCGTTATTAGTTTCTTATACTAAAAAACGTGCTGATTTACTTTCCTTTTCTACCTGTAATTTGAAAAGCTGGTTAAGGAAGGAGTCAAGAAAAAAAACCTATTGTTAAAAAACTGCTTTGATCACAAACTCAGCCTCTTTATTTTCCACTTCCTCGGATGTAATTTTTTTTCCTGTGGCTTCCCTCAGTGCTGCTGCCTTGTGCAGCTGCGGCGGTGGGACAGCAGCATGCAGGAGGACTTTTGCCCTTCAGTGCCACCTGTTCACCCACTCACCATTTTCTGAGGGGTAAAGGTAACTGAGGGGCAGTGTGCGTGCTGCTCAGTATCAGAACAGCGTGGGGTTAAGTACACAAAACATTAGAAATGAGGAACTGAGGCTATATATTCTAAAGGCTGCCAACTTTAATTTGTGTTTCAGTGATTTAAAGACTAAACAAAACATTCTGTCATGTATGAATATAAGATTATTACAGGTAATTATTCTGTAGCAAGACTGTTTTCTAGATTTTTCTGGATGCCTTTTCTGATATAGTGGGAATCAATATCTTACTGTTATTTCATGGTATTTTAAGGCCGCGGTCTCGATCAAGGGACAGTGGTGATGAAAATGAACCAATTCAGGAGCGATTCTTCCGGCCCCATTTTCTGCAGGCCCCTGGAGACCTCACTGTTCAAGAAGGAAAACTCTGCAGGATGGACTGCAAGGTAAGTGCCAGGCACAGGCCAGCAGCTACCTCTCTCTAACCTCAGCAGTCAGAAACCAAGTGGGATAAGATACTTTTTTTAATGCTGTTTTACCTATTGGCAGTGTTAATAGTTTAACTGATCTCACTGCTTTTCAGCAAAAGTTGACAAATAAGCCTTACATCCTTCTTCTTAAGCAAATCTTACAGCTAACAGAAAAATGAGTGTTAGAATTCATCCCCTTTGGGCTGCAGGGGAAGCAGAACACGCTACAAAGACAGTGTGCTTCTCCACTTGAAGTCTTTTCACTGCTTCAGTTTCCATCGTATGTTACTTTCAGACTCTCTGAGTTTGATTTATGACTTTAACAGTAGGGCTTCCGTTCACTTGGTGACGGTCTACTTGGGAGAAGCTGTTTGTCTTCACACAGTACCCCATCGAGTGGCAGGGATTTTAATAGTGCAGGACTCACACAAACAGACCAATGCAATGAAATGGAGTGCAGAGCTCAATAGTCAGCTAACATCATTTTGTCTGCAAGTTTTTGACAAGAAATTAGTTCAGAAGGGAGTATTGTTTCACTCCAGGTGAAGAGCAAACGATCAGAAAAGATACAAGGTGTCACTCTACCTCTTGTTGTAATGTACTGCTGTTTAGATTCTAGCATGTCTAAACACTGATTTTTTTTTCAGTCACACCTTTAAAACACCATGGAATTCAGGGAGTTGGCGAGAAAGCAAGTTAAAGAAACTGAGTTAATGTGTAATTCAGATAGAATTAGTTCCTTAAATGTCGTGGTACACCTGCACTACCAAACCAAACCTGAAGTAATGAGTCAGGACTCCTTCATTGTTCTTGCACAGCAAATAATTTCCCATTGTTGTGTTTACACTGAAGGTTAGTGGATTACCAACACCTGATCTAAGCTGGCAACTAAATGGAAGACCCATTCGTCCTGACAGCTCTCACAAAATGCTGGTGCGTGAGAACGGGGTGCACTCCCTGATCATAGAACCGGTCACCGCGAGGGATGCGGGAATCTACACGTGTGTTGCCAGCAATCGAGCTGGAGAAAATACATTCAGCCTGGAGCTCACTGTTGCAGGTAACATATTTGTGCTGAGCACTCAAAGCGTAAATAGAAAATTTAAGAGCTGTCAAATGATGTGGTTGAGGGGTGGGGAAGGAGGTGACCAAGGGGTGACAGTGTAGAGCAGAGATAGAGTGTAGCGTAGAGCAGAGATAGTGTATCTCTAGGTGATACATTTATGTTATGTTTTGTTATAAGTTGAGTGGCATGCAGCTTCTGGGTACGCTATGAAGTAAAAGAGGGTTGTTTTCATCCTGAGGCACAGCTGAGGCCATAAACCCAACTATTTACTTCAATATATCGTGTGTTGTTTCCCACAGCAATCTGTGCAAACCCCTGTCTATCTCTGGGGCTGTCAGTATGATATGGTTCACGGGACGTTAGATTAATGCCATTCCAACCAGCTGGCAGAGTATTTCTTCTACAATTAAAGGCTCATTGTTTTATGGGAGATGAAGGAACACTGTTTAACAAGCACAGTGCAGCTAGTGAATCTAGTTCTCCAGCTCTAACCTTTAATTCTTCCAATGGCCAAAGGGGAGGAGGATGAAGATGCTTGACTAGATTAGACCTCACTTTTCCTTTATTAAAACAAGGATGCGACTGTTTTCTTCAGATGAAGTGTGGCCAGGCTTTGTAACTAATGAAAACAACACTCAATTTGCCTGCCTCTTAGTGCCAGTAATACTGCAATCTTTATTTTCACAGCTAAGGAAGTACACAAAGCACCTGTGTTTATAGAGAAACTACAGAACACAGGTGTGAGCGAGGGATTTCCAGTGCGACTGGAGTGTCGAATCTCGGGGGAACCATCACCTCAGATATTTTGGAAGAAAGAGAACGAGTCAATCACACACAATACTGACAGAGTGAGGTAAGACTGGCTGAGAATAATCTCTCTATGCCTAACTTCAGTAATGATTTGTCCTGTAATACAAGTGAAAACCTAAAAGGTCATAAGAATTCTTTGTGTGAGCAGCACATTGTAAATATTAATTAGTTCCTGTAATACTTGATGACATTTACTCACTTGGAGCCAGCAAGAGCTAGAATTAAAACAATAGTTTTGTTTTCCAGCCTCAGACTTTGCAGACAACTGCCTTTGCACTTTAAGCAAGTGGAGTTATAGTCTTGTCTAGAAACAAGACAAATGCATTGGTAAAAGCCTCGGCTCCTAGGTAAAACTGTCCACTTCTTGGCAGAAATCTAGATTCTTAACCCTGCTTTGCAGTGAAGCAAAAGAACTTTGGTGAATGGTAGTAGTGGGATGTCTGATATGTTCATACCAGGGCAAAGTAATAATGCAGAAGTGGAAGAGGAACTGAACTGTGCCTCTAGGTATTCCTTATCCCAGTTTCTGATCACTAGGAGCTAAAGTGTACTACATTTGGCCCAAAGTTGAGTTATATCCACTCACATGTAACCAACTCCTCCATGAGACAATAGCTTTATGCACACTTTTCCCCAGCATTTAGTAATTGCTCGTTCAGAGCAACTGCAGCATCTCACTGCCATCACCTCCATTATTTAGCACTCCACTTTTCCCCTTTTCCCTACTTCCTCTGGGAAAAAAGGCAGCTAAAAGCTGAGTCTAATGCTGCTATTACAACATGGGAGCTTCTGTGGAACTAGCTATCTATGGGTTAGCCTTTCAACCATACAAAAAATCCAGACATCTTTATGCGCACATACTATACAAGTAGTGGAAAAAACATCACTGAATGTATATTTATCTTGTTTCTAAGATCTATAAGTTTGTCATCAATACTTGACAGCATTTTGTAAGAATGTTTAAGACAAAATTCCTGGTATATCAAAAGAAAAGGAACTCATTACTGATGTGGCACTGTAATAAATTACTGCTGTCCTAAATAACTACAAATATTTCAGTACTTCATTTCTCAAGTCAGGTCTTGTATCCCATCCCCACAAAGTCTGGGTAAGTTCTGAAATTCCTACAACTTAAATCTGCTTTCCAGATGCCCTAATCTGTCACTTTGAAAATGAAGCTGCTCTGGGTGGTTTTTGCTTCTTTCTTTTTGATACAGGATATTAAACTGCCAAATTTTCAAGCCTACTGAAGGTTTCATTTACCACTTGCTAATTTGAGAGGAAGTTTCACATTAATTAGAAGTAGACTACATATTCAATGTCTAACTAGGATGAGGTCTGTTTATAATGGCATTTAAATGTCTGCACTGTTTTTCAATTTAAATAGTAATCTGCTGCTTCTCTTTTTTTCAGCATGCACCAGGACAACTATGGCTACATCTGCCTGCTTATTCAGGGAGCTACAAAAGAGGATGCTGGTTGGTACACCGTTTCAGCTAAGAATGAGGCCGGGATTGTGTCTTGCACTGCCAGGTTGGATGTTTATAGTAAGTGACCTCCTTTTTCATGATCTCATTAATCCCTCAAAAGCAACTGTTCTACAAGTGTCAGTTTGTTCAAAGAATCATTTACATCAGTCTCTTTTTCTTTTGTTTATAGTTTCTCCTCAATAATAATGTCCACATCAAGACAACAAGTGCTCTGTCAAAGTACTTCAACCATTTCTCAGATACCAAAACAAAACAAGCATGCACTTTATTTTTGCCTAGCATATTAAATATAGCTAATTAACCACAGATAACGGCATGATTAGATCATTATTGCCATTACTGTTAGCACTTCCCTAACCTCTTGTATTCTTTTCCACTTAGTCCTGTGACACCTGTGCACAACTACCAGAACTGTAGTATTAGGTTTTTTCTACCTAACTATGTGTTTTGTTCCAAAGCAGCCCCTCACACGGTGAACATTTTCTTAAACTGAAATTCCATTGCCAGTGCCCCCATAGCAAGAATAAATGAGTGGGAAAATGGGAAAGGTAGATGCTTTCTGGGGTGGCAGTGACAGGGAGACTTGCAAAGTAGAACCTTGGCTCAGCATTCTTCTGGATTCAGGGGGTAGCAACGGCAACCAGATGATTTCCTTTCCCATTACAGCTAATAACCCTAGCTAGAACAGGCTGACACTGTAATATTAGAGCACAGAAACACATACCTCACTGTTAACCTTCTCACTGATACTAGGAAAGGTAGAAAGCAATGCCAAAAAGGCAAGGTAACAATCAGAGATGCTTGTTTTTGTTCACCACTTTTGAAGGTGAAACTAGATGCTGAGGAAAAAAATAAACGCACCAAGAAATGAAACTTACATTTAATGTAATCCTTCTCTGTTGCCCAGAAAGGATAGGTTATGAATCTGATACACATTGTTGAAGAGATAGTGATGCCTAATTTTTATTCTTTCCTTTTTAATTTATAGCTCAGTGGCAACAACAACCTCAGACAACCAAGCCAAAGAAGGTGCGGCCCTCAACCAGCCGATACGCTGCACTGTGTGACCAAGGACTAGACATCAAAGCAGCTTTCCAGCCAGAGGCAAATCCAGTCCATCTGACAATGCCGTCTGGTTTGGTAGAGAGCGATGACCTGTAGATCCGAGCCACCACTTCCATCATCTTCTTTCAAAGCAGAAACACTGAAAGCCATTGCCTTGACCAATGATACTCCTATGTCACTTTATGCAAAGGCAAACACCTTCAAGTACAAAAGATAAACAACAAACACAATAACCATGTATTCCTTATTCAGTATACCAAATTAGAAGAATAGGTAGATTATTAATAGAAATGTACACATTGCACAACAAGTCACATTCACCATTTCCTTATACCTAAGTTGCTTCAGCTCTTTTGAATAACCCTTTTCATAAAGGCCAAAACGCATCAGTGAAACAGACTTTTCAGAAGAAAACACATTCACCACGTGCCTTCGTAAGCAGTAAGTAGATGTTACACAATGCTAATGGTGGGAGTTGTTTTATTTGAGGCCATTAGGTGACAAAGAAAACTAGGATGTACGGTAATCTGTAGTTCTAAAATGGCAATGCATTCTGATAGCTACAGTGAACAAGTGCAATATTCTAATAAAAAAGGAAGAGTCAAGGAAGAGAAATGTAAGCAAATGCTGCATCTCTGCAAACTGTTTTTTATTCTACAATGAAAATAATACGTCGCCTTAAATGCCATTAATATGGACAATGCTGTAAAGCAACCTTGAAGCCCCAGTTTTAAATTCCTTTGTATTTTCCCTTTCTGCCACCTAGGAGGAGGCTTACTTACAAACACACAGCAAAGACGGTTAAGTGTGAACGATTTAACCTCTTCAACCTAATGAAGAAGATATGTAACACAGTCTACTCCAGGTCATAAATCTTAGTAACTAAAGGAGAAAAAGTGCCGACGGTATGAAACCGCTGCAGTAGATTGCTGCAAGGGGTGGGAGGGGGACAGGGCAAGAGGCTCAGACTCCCCGTGGATTTCCTGAAGACAGCCTGGAACCTCCTCACACTCCTGCCGACGAATCTGAAATTCTAAGGTGAGCCGAAACCTAAGGAACGTATGTAGGGGCCATTTGACTGCTTAGCACTTGAGTAACGCGTATGAGGATTTTAGAAATGCATAGTAAGTAAGTGAGAAATGGGTTGAGACTGCAGTAGGAGTTTCAGTGAAAAGTAAACACCAGAGGTGATAAGCTTGCAAATCTGAGGAAAGCAGAAGATGATGGACAGAACAAGAAAATTTGCACCACTTTTTCTTCTTATCATACCTGTTTCTGGATTGATATATTTTTTTTCCACATCCTTCCTGTTGTTTGCCTACAACAGCTCTGTTAATGGGTAGGGGCTGCGTGCAGTAGATGAAATGCTACTTTCAGAATGCAAGGCAAATCCACATCAAACTGGAGCTCTATCTCGTCAGATCCGACAAGGTAGTTTTAAATTAGAACCAAATGAATTTCAGATGAAGGGGAGGGAGGGATGGAAGAGTTGCTAGGCCCGACAAGAAAAATGAGTGATGGTACGAGCATACTTTGCTATGAAAGGAAAACACTGTATTCCTTATATGAAGCACATACATGGTATCTTTCTTTCATTATTTATAATAAAAGTGTTGAAATCTTTTATCCCAGTTCAGTTATTCAGAAGTCCTGTACTTAGTTGGTTTTTTTTATTCTGTAATTGTGTACACCATATACTGCATTACTGCTATAAGTGTATTGCTTTGTAAGTACACAAAGTTTGTTTTGTTGGGTTTTTGTTTATTTTTTTTTAGTGACTAATAAACTTTTAGCACATAAGTTAGTACTATTCTATGCAAATTGGTGCAGGACGTGACCAGGTCTGGGAATAGTGCCTCTAAATTAATGTCATGCTTTGTCCTATGGGAATAATCTGATTATATCCTAGAAGTACGTCATATCATTTGCAGAATGTTTCACAACTGTGACATGCTAATTTACTTTTTTTTTTTGTTAGCTTCACTAGCATTATTTTGCCACTCTATTTGTATTTATAAAAAAAATGTACTATCATTACTTTGGATTGTTGTGCTGGTATAATGTGGGTTTAACGTCAATAAATATTACACAAATAGAAAGTTTTTCTTCTGGTAAAGACTATTAACTATTAAGATACAAGCACGCAAGACTTAGAAGTTTAACTGTTAGGAATTCAATGAAACAAGGGCTATGTGAGCATCTACACTTGACTAGAATACGTTGATCATACTGTTCTTTTTTGTCTCTCAGCCTTTTATCTGTTTAAGAGGAACACGACTCGCTGTTCTGTGAAACTTTTCTCATCATTTACGTCCGTGGAGACGCTTTTTTACCCCAGACGTTGGAAATACGTGCAGGTCTATTTCACGTCTCCAGTAATTGCTGTCTGACATCACTAATAACTGATTCTAACTGAAACCATGGGGAAAAAAAAAGTAAAATTGATTCCAAGTCCAAGTGCTGTTAAATTGGTGTAAGAGCAGACTGCTAAAAAGCGCCAAAATCAAAGGAAGAAAATGTTAAGATTTACTTGTAAAACCCTGAACATTACCTAAAACTTCTCCTTCTTTCCTGTCCGTGCAAAAATACTGAGAAAGCTGCAAGATAACCAGTTTTGTTTTTTTTTTCCTTTTAGGCTTACATTGCAAGCATTGATTACTACAAAGAGAATTATCATTACAAGTGAGTGAGTACTGACATTAATGGCGGTACTACAACTAACTGAACTCAGTGGAGTTCCGTCTGCTTACAGTAAATTTGCCTTTGGCTAAGAGACTGAAAAAATGAGACAGACTGCTCTTGTGAGCTAGTTAAGATGAGATCATCATCACTTTTTGTCTCTGCATATATGTACACACACACAAGTAGTAAATCACATCCCTAAGCAGCAAAGTTGTTCTTAAGAAAACATTGAACTGTGCTGTTCCTTAGTTACTGGGACTGTTTGCATTTACAAAGTCAGAGATAGAAGCGTGGCACACAAAAAATGACATACTTCTCAAGCCAAAAACTGACGTTCTTGGAAGCGTCAAAATAACCTTCAGCAGTTTAATCTCCTTCCCAAACTCCAAAGATAGCATTATCTGAAAGCGTATTTCAATCTTTGTATGAGTGGTAGCAAGGCTATCAGCCAGGTGTGTTCAAAGCAATCCAAGACTCAGTTCAACTGCATCTGAGGTGCTGACAGAAACCTGTCACAGAATCATTAAGGTTGGAGAAGGTCTCTAACATCACTGAGTCCAACCCTAGACCATGCCCACCAACCACATCCCTCAGCACCTCACCTCCATGGTTCTTGTACATCTCCACAGACAGGGATTCTTCACCACATGACAAGCCTCTTAAGCATGCTTAGGTTAATTTTCCATCAGTGCAACACATCCCATCCCTTCAAAAATGCAACTGGGAGGCCTTGAGATCAGAAAAAAAGGGCTCTCACTGACTTTCATATCTCATTTTCAAGTGCCTCTTATCTTTTCATGTTGTAAATGGAAAACTCAGGAGCCTCTCAGTTCTTGCTTTTAATTTGGGACCAGCCAGCATCCAATGACAGCAAATGCAATTTCCTGGTTCACTGCATGAAAAACAAGCACACAAAAACAGAAAAGCAAATTGAGAAGTCCTTGACTATTCTTCCACCTCCTTTAATATCACCTGAATTTTTATATCCTCCAGAGTCCTTGGTTCAACCAAATCTTTCACCTCCTTAAAACTCCTCCCAGCAGCTGCAACTGGTTAGTGGATTTAAAAGGTAAATTAGTGATCTATTACGATGCAAGGAAAACAGGAGCTCAAAAATATGCATCAATAAGCAGAAAACAACTGCCTAGTTTTTTCAATTTCACAGCATTCTTAAGAGCTGCAGTATCCTGAGAGATGCACAGCCTGGCATTAAGCTTGATCAAGCAAACAGGAATCAGCATCTAACTCCATCCTACGAGGCTGGTTTTTTAACTGTCTCTATTTCCAAAACTAATAAGCAGAGTTAGTAACGCAGAGCAGAGATCATGTCCACAGTTAAGCAAAAGCAGTCTCTTGCAGTTTAAATTGCCCCTGGCTCAGAGCATACAGTCCACCCAAAACTGAATGTGTCAGAATGCCTGTTACCAACCACATCCAAAATGTGGCTGATCCTTAGCTCTTTTAAGTGTAAAAACAAATTATTCACTGGAGAGGACAAATATAACCTTGTAGGTGAAATAAACTCTTGAGAGACAGCTCTTGTTAGAATATATCATTTATTTCTTTTATTTATTTCTTTTATTCCTTCTTTTAAATTGTGGTACCTGTGATTGGCCACCAAACAGCTCAGGCCCAGAAAGGCTTCAAAAGATAAAACTCCAGTAAGCCACACTGAAGAAATTAGGAAGGAAAAACAGAAGAGTGAATCTGTTCAAAGCTTGTCAATGTTCTCACAAGCACATCTACAAAATCCGTGCAATATTTAGTCACGTCTTTCCCTGCTTTCTTTTGCCACAACACAAGCTCCAGGTAGAAAACTCCTGTGACAGTGTAAAAATCACACAAAGACAGAATAGATGACATTACAATTCTTGTATTTGTTGTGTCATTTTTTATTTCAGTAGCACTCAGATGATGCTGAAGTACCAGACTTCCATTAATTTGACAGACCTACCTTTCTCTAGAGTATTTTGTCTATACATTGAGAGGGCTATTAAGTCTCCTCAGCAGCTCACTAAATAATCACGTGCTGAGGGGAGAGAAACAGACCAAGCATTCCATAATGAATTACATTTGTGCTCCTAAATTGCAACCCAGAAAATAGAGGAGGAGGAATGCCAGGAAGAGGAGGATGTGAGCCTAACAAGCCTTCTGGAAAGAAGAAATGGAATGAAGATATATTAAATGTAAATGGAATTCCATTTCTAGCATGTGGTCAGTGATGTATGAGCTCAGGACTGAACTCACACTGTGTGAAAAATAGGAATGGCTGGAAATCAGCTGTGCTACCAAATGGAAAATCTCAGAAGAAAGCACTCTACTGCTCAGCTCAGCAGATTTACATCACAAGTAAGATGACATCTCCTTTTAGCAATATGCATCCATTTTCTCATCCTAGCAGTACATACCCAATGCTTTAACTTGGGTGCCAAAATCACTCAAAGTAGAAAATGTGGGTTTATAAACAACAAAAGAAATGGGAAGACTAAGATCAAACAAGGTGCCTAAGATCCAGAAATAAAAGAATGCTCAGGGGCTAAACGTGTAATTGAGCATTTCACATTAAAGAGGCATGATTTAAAGCGATCAAACAAATGAAAACATACCAATAAAGACGGTGCATCTTAGTTGGAAAACTACCATCTAGATCTTGACCCTGAAGTGCTCAGCCTGAAAATCTCATGGGTACGCATTACTGCCAGCTTGTTTTAAATTGGCTGGAGTCAGTTTTACAGTAAGTTGTTGGTTTGTTTATTTTGGTCACAGTTTATGATCACTTTAAACTGCTAGTTAAAAAAGATACACACCATTCTTTATCAAAACTGATAAAACCATCAACTTCACTTTTCCTCAGAAAGTAACACTGAGATTTGACTTGACCCTTTATAGAAAAGTTAATTATTCAGTAACATTCACTGGCTTTTCTTGTGGATGACAGATGTCAAACAAACATCACTGTCTCAGACCACACAAAGTTCAACTGCAGAATCCAGCACACTCACTCACAGCAGAACGCATTTAGGACAAGGTACATTAGTTATCTGGTTACGCAAGTGAAGCCTACCAACTTATCATACAATTCTTCTCAAAACCACATAAAGTAGATCATGAGAACCACCAGTCAGCTCTGATTTTTGGCCAACACTACAGACACTAAATTAGTTCATGCACTGTGTATGTAACATCTGACTTCCAGTTACTGAAGCCCTTCTGTTGTGCTGTCAGCACACTTAGCTTATCACCTGCAGCACACCCAGAAACTCCAGGACAATTCAGCACTTATTACTTTCTTTAACATCAGTATTTTCTCTCTATAAATACCAAAGGATGCCAGTCATTTCTGACCATCTGATGGACAAAATTAACTTTGTAACATTCTGAACACAATATAAAAATGTGCAGTATAAATGCAGTCTCGGTGGGAAAACATGCTTTGACCTGTGCCTTGTGAGGCTGTTATTAGAGATGAGCATGCCTTATGAAGTCTTCCCATTGTATTTATTTTATATGCTATGGAACAACGCAAAAAAAGTCCCCTCATGGAACATCTGCATTAACATTTTGAAAGAGCCCCGATGCCTTTTTAGGCCACAAGTTCCGCCTGCTGCACAAATTCAGAGCCCATTTTTGAGTTACAAACTGTGCTTCCAGCATGATGAAAATGACACTTGCTGTGTCACCTGAAATAACAGACAGGAATATCACATAAGAAACCTTTATTTTTGAATTCTTACACTGCTTGACAAAAATCAAATCTTAACTCGGGTAAGAAAGCAGAAAGCTCAGTCACAACATCTTTTAACAGCTTGGCATTTATTACTTGATGGTGAGGAAGGAGAAAAATAAATCAGTGAAAGCATGTGAAACTGGGGATTCAGAAGAAGGAAAGAAGAGTGAGGAGTGTTTAAGGTTATACAGAGAACCACCCAGAATTTACGATATTCTTTGTAGAATCACGTGACATTATTTGACGAGCAGCTTTACCCGTTCCTAAGTCAGATCATCCAATCACATCCCACTAAGTCTATTTACTTGTGTTCATTTAAGTCATGCACGAACACCAGCACTCTAAAGCAAACCATTATCTTTTACCCACAACATGGTGCCCAGCACAGATGCACTAAGACTGGGAAAATCTGAAATAGTTAAAGCTCAGTTTTATTCAGAAATGATCTTTCAGTTTATCGCTGTACAAATTAAATAGTTTACCCATAAATTTTAACATTAAAAATATCAAAAGCCCAATCAGAATACATCAAAATACATCATTCTCATCTTGATACATTCCTGACTTACTTTTATATTTTAGTGCTAAAGTCATTCAACCAACGCTGTGACAACAGGAATAACCAGCCTCATGGTAATGGAAACTGTTAGTTCGCTGACTGATTTCACTGAGCATTTTTGCTTCACTGTGCCATTGAGTCCTGCCTGAGTCTCATTCAGACAGTGCTTCTTCCACAGCGTTTCCTTGGACCCAGAGCTCCCTGTCAGTTGATGTCTGTGCCTTCAGAGCCAGTGTAACACCCAGCCAGTGTAACAGCAGCAGAATGTTGGCACCTATGGCTGGAGAAACACTGAAGATTTTACTGTGGATTCAAGATCAGCCAAACATTTAAATCCCTTTCTTGTCTTAAGATAAGAATACTTACACACAGATTAATTCCTTCCATTGACATCAGTAACAAAGAATGCACTGGATGATCTAAAGCTTTGATGCAGAAAACTGCTTAAGTCAAATGCTAGATGACATCAAGTAATAATAAAATAATAATAAAAACTAATAGGTAATAATAAAATAATGGTAAAAACATTTCAGTGGGGAAAACTATGTATTCTTTTTGAACACAAACCTAACAATACTAAAAATAACAATTTGTGGCACAGGACCCAAAGAGGCCTTTTTTTCCCCACAACTTCACACAACTTTTCTCTCATCAGCTCTGAACTCATCTGCCTATGTAACTTAGAAATCATTCTTTTATTTCCCTGTAAGCTGAAGGATACAAAATCCATTTTCCTGGCAAGTTTAACTTTGGATCTGTCTCATGCGTCCACAGACTCTTCTCTAAAGAAATGAATATCCCTTCGGCAAGTCAGGAGAAAAACCCAAGCTCCTCTTTGGATTCCAAACACAGATTTGATTCTGTGATTCTGCTAAGGTATCTATAGATAGGTATCTATATACAGGTATCTATCTTGTGGTTCTCTGCCAAAGTTTTGTCTCAGCATGTTAAGCATCAGTCTGCGATCTCCTGTAGTTCCGGCAGAGGGCAATGTAATTAAGCCAATTATAACTCGCTCTTCAAGGCAAGGCAGTAACTCCTCTAGCTCCTGCAGAATTCCTCAGGTTTTGTTGTTGCTCTGGGTTTGTGCTCCACTGCCAAATACTTAAAATATCATCTTTCGATCCCAGAAAAGGTTTTTGTTTGTTTTGTTTTTATTTTTACTGCACAAATGCACAGGCACCTTCTCAACACCTGAAAGCAGCTCCACAGAAAAGTCAAGATACAACCCACTTCACTGTTATATTCTTCTTAACGTCTACCAGCCATTTGAATGTAAATGTTACGCTATGCTTCACATCCATAAGAAATCTTTATATTAACGTGTAGCTTTCAAAAGGCTCAGAGGTGCCGCCTGAAATAGATTAACAGGCAAATTGGAAACAAGTCAACTGAAAGTACACAATAAATAATATTGACTTTTCCTTATGGCCTTACTATTCACACGCTCACCTGTGTAGGTAGATATTCACATTCATATGGATAATACTGTAATGGGATAAAAAGTACAACAATAATAGTGGAGTAACACAACCCCAGGCAGCAACAAATGAGAACAAGCCCAAACACAGCAACAAAAGAAAAACTGCTTATCTTTAGAAGGCCACCAGTAAACAGGGATCTCCAGTAAGTAACCTTCATCTCCACTGCCAACCTTTAAATGAGGTCTGGAAGGGGTGGATCCTGGCTCCACTCCTCCCAGTCAGTCAGCTGGGCTGCATGAACCCAAATTCCCCTGGCTTGCCCTGCCTTCCCTCCAGGTGCTCCATCACTGGTTCAGGGCATGATTTAGCATCTCTGCTACAATATGAAATGAAAACTCACTTTCAAAGTGTGACAAAAGGAAACTTGCACTGAGATCATTCACGGGAAAGAATTACTTTACAGTATGTAAGTTTATGGATCATAAGAAATCATGAAACATTTGTAAAATGTAAATTGTAAAAATAAAAAATAAAAAAGAAGAGTTGTATTCTTCATTTCACTCCATTTGGCATTTTCAGCTCCCTGTGTATAAAATGGCAATAGTGTTTCCTGTATTCATCACCTGTGTGTGGCTTCTGCAATAACAAGAGATTGCTTTTACTGCTACAAGTCAAATGTTCACAATAATAAGACAGTCCTTAGTAGCATCTTCTTACAGAGAAAAAAAAAAGTAGCTAGAGCTTTTTAGAGGAGCAGCTGAGGAAACAAGGTGGGTAACTAGCAATAGAACTAGAGGGAATGTCCTTGAGTTGTGCCAGGGAATATGCAGGCAGGTGGTTGAGTCACTGTTCCTGAAGGTGTTCAATGTTTGATGTGATAGAAAGGAATATGATTTTAGTGGGCAACATTGATAGCAGGGGGACGGTTGGACTAGATGATCTGAGAGATCGTTTTCCAACCTTAATGGTTCTGTGATTCTACTTAATTCCGCAGTGCAGCATGGGACTTTATCTACCACTCATACCAGGAAGAAGTATTTTGTATGGTACATGCTCAGTGAACTGAAGAATAAGCCCATTCTTCATCCATCACCGATTTTCCTGCTTTTCTAGTCCTAGCTTTAAGACCTTCCCTTAAGCACAGATTCAGCAGTGCTGTGGATGCAGAGCTGTTGTGCACTGCTGTCAGACAATTACATGTGCACGAGAGCCCTGAAGTGCAATATGAGCTTATTAAGTGAGGCTCTTGGCTAAATTCCTAGCTGCCCTCAATCTGTAGAACCACAGCTGTTTCCTGTGGTGGTAATGTCTCTTTGTTCTTGTAAGTGTACAGACCCACTGCTCTAAAAAGGGAGGCATTACTTTCAGAGCAGACCTGTGCACTGGAGCTCAGAGAGACAAGGCCCAGGATCTCACAATCTGAAGTTAGCACTGCGTGGAATAGCTGTTTGAACCAGGTGACCTCCACACATTGCTTTCAACCAAAATCTTTTTATCAAGTAATTCCTCTGCAGTCATTCTCAACTGTTCCTTACAACAAATTCATTCTGTCTGTGTATGACAGGGCTGTTTTTTAGTGCACGATGATTCAGAAATGTCCTTGGGTTTCAAATCAGAAATTCATCTGTTTTTCCCCAGACTTGAATTCCTTTTGGCTCCATCTCATAAGTCACTCACATTCATGAAGTAGCTGGATTCTTGTCTGCTTTCTTGCACCTGGGATGAGGCCTTGCTCTGGACTATGAGCTCTGGAGCTCGAGAAATTAACAGTTATTAAAAGAGGCTATTTCAATTCAGAGGCCAGTTCTTCATTAATATAAATCTGTCATTTATATCAATGTACAGTGGTCTGAGAACAAAACAGCACATGTTTCTTTAAGGTAGTGAAGCAACAGCTGTATTTCTGGCTTCCTTACTGAGAGTTAGTGGTTTCGGTAATTGGGTTCATTGCTATTTGGAGCATAATCAGCATGCATTCATTCTCTGTACAGCCAGCATATAAAATCTGCAAGAGCTGCACAGAGCACATACTCAATCAGTGTAAATAACCTATCAGCCCACATAACGGACATCTGGCTACTGGACTAAAAAATGCACTTGGTAATACAGGCAGATGAGTCATGGACAAGTTTTCCATTTATATACAAACGATTATATCCACAAGAGACTGAAAGCTGAAAAGACCAGCTTTCCAGCCAGAGGAGGGGAAGATAAAGTACTCTTGCAGTATTTTCTTGTATTTTGAACTTTCCTTTGGTGCCAAGGTGGCATTTTGCAACAGTTAATAATTATTACGGACACAACCCAGTTCTAATCACCCAGAGGACCGGGCAATTCTGTTCCTTTGGCTGAGGGCTTGTACTGGTGGTGAATATGTGTAAAAAAAATCCTGTACGGAAAGTAAGTTTGGATTTTTGAGCAAGGTTTAACCATTGCAGAATCCTCCCCACCTGAATTGGAAACTAGGAAATCTTCAGTTTGCTTGAAGAGCAGCACGCAGTTGTGGATGTTGGAGCCTCTGCTAATAACTCAAGAGAGATTTCCTGGGATTAAACTGTCAGTTAGGGTATGGACCTCATTTAGACCACTGACATCAGAGTAGGGGTGTGTAGGCTGAGTATCAGCAGCTGCAAGGAACGCAGATGATGAGCTTTCTCCTTGCCAGTGAATGTCAAATCCCTAAACATTTTCACACAGCTAATATGTATTTGCCAGTCAGCAAGTGCTGTGAGCAGCAAAGCACAGACTTGAGCTCAGTTTCTTTCCCTCCTTGAATAATGCACATTTAATGAGGTAGGGTTGCCCGTTTCTATTGCGCATCTTCCCATTTGCATTTCAGTCTCACAATACTATCAATCACTTTTACTGCTTCTAATTTGAAACGAAAACTAGACCTTCTTAAGAGAAAAACTCCTCCAGTATCAATTATCTTACCTCGACTTTCCCTAGATCCTCACAAAATCTATTTCTGTCTGCATTCTTCCATCCACTCCCTCATGTCTGTCGTGTTTGTGCACCCATGTCACAGGTTAAACAGGCGCATCTTTGTGAGCACAACGTTTAGATAGCTTGAAAAGAATGCTATGGGACTAACTCATTAATGTATAGTGTTTGGGTTGTCTCATTAAGCAGCATTTGGGCCCACAGGGCAATGTTTGCTGTTCTGTTATCATTTCCGCTCAGGGGGAGCAGACAAAAGGCCTTGGTTGGGCACCCGATAGACCTTTTTATTTCTGGTAGTCCGGCTTGCCTCTCCCGTGCTCTAATCTCAGGTGTGTCTGTGTATGGAAAACCCTTCTGCTCTGATACAAGTTACAGACTTAAAACAGATAAGACGTCAAGTAGGAGCATTTTGCAGCGTAACACACACCGCTACGACCCTACCTGTCATCGGCACGCCGCAGGCTGGAAACGCGGCGCCATCTGGTGGTCGGCGGGAGCCACTGCGGGCCCACAGCGGCGGGCTCCTTAGGCCGTACGGCAATGGAAGTGCTTCGTCGGCCTTCTGGGGGCTTCGCTCCGTTCCTCCAAACCCAACGTGGGCAGCCGGAAACAGAGCAAAGTTACGCCCCACGCAGCCCCGATCCGCCTGATACTTTCCTGCCTCCTTCGCCCATAACCCGAGTTTAAATAAATAAATACACAAATAAAGGAGGGGGGATCCGCCCCTCGCACGCTCTCGGTACTCCCCTACGCAGCGGCAGTGCCCTGGGCCAGCAGCCCGCCCCCCCGCGGCCTTTCTCCCAGCCGCCGCTGCCCGCAGCAGACCGGCCGCCCAGCGCTCGCCTTGCAACGCGGCCGCCGCCGGTTCCGCGTCGTCCCGCCGCCGGTAGGTGCGCGCGGCCGCCCCGCCAGCCGCCACGAGGTGTGGGTGCCGGCCCGACGGGGCAGGGCTACGAGCGTGGGGTCGGGCCGGGGACATGGCGTTGTTTCCGTAGCAGCAAGCGCCAGCTCGGTGCTGCGCTTGCAAAAAAGGCACGCTTCCAGCTGTTACTCAGAGTCCCAGCCTTGCGCTCCACGCGCTGGGACAGGCGGAGGAAGCCCTGGAGACACTCAGGGCTGGGCTTTACGGGGCTCGGAGCACACGGTCCTGCTGTAGGTTATCTGTCCCTGTCCACTGCAGGGCAGTTGGGCTGGGTGGCCTCTAAGGGCCTCTTCCAACTCAAAGGATTCTATTCTGCAATCCTGTGTTATGTGATTGTAGCAGGGAGGCTGTGGCCCAGCCAGTGTATGTGAAGAAGAAAACTCCTGCATTCCAAAAAGCAAAGATCCAATTCTGACTTGAATACAGATTGACATGATAGAGCCTATCTGTGGATAGCACCGTCTGGAGGTGTTACTCATGGTACATGCACGTACCAGAAGCACTGGGGTTCCCATTCATTTTTCCCCCTTGGTGTTCAACTGATTGCTCTTTCCCCACAGACATGAATTATTCTCGGTTTGTGACAAGTGTGAGTGCAGCAAGAAAAGCATCTCCAATAAGAGTTCTGAGTGAGTATACGCCTGCTCTTGGCTGATCCTCTTAAGAGTATCATTTTGTGTTCTAGACTTTATAGAGGCGCTGTGACTGAAGACTTGAGTAGGCTTGAGAGAAAGCCTGCCAGCTGCCAGGTATTCACAGGGCCAGTTAACGGTGACTTCTTTAATCTAGAGACGTCAAGTGCATATAAAAAGAATAGCCTTGAACCATTTGTGTCAGAAACTCATCCAGACAAAAGAAATAGTGTTGTTGTCACTTAAAATAGTGCCTGAAAGTCTCTGCTACCACTTCTGCAGCAGGGGTTTTGGCACAGCTTGCTATGAATTGACACTCATTGTCCAATCGTCTAATAAGTAATGGAGAACAAACTGAGAATCAGAAGGCACTGAGCCAGACCTGATGCTATCCATCCTCTCACATCTGAGCTGAAAGCATCAAGTCAGCATGAACTCCTTATTGTGAGCAAGTGCACTTGTCAAGTGAGGTCTGGTCTGTGCTCATAGAGGAGCACAGATTGGATGTGAGTGATTGTGAAATTGCATTTGAAGCAAGAGTTGTCAACATTTTCTTCATACCACCTTATTTACACTGTGCCTCTGCCGCTAAAGCCACACTGCCAGAAACATTCCAGCTCCCTTATTTAAAAGCTGTAATCAGATATAACTACCCATAGTAGTAAAGCAGGACAAACTTACCTGGTTCATTATGAGATAAAGTGTGTGAGCAACTGCTGCAATAATCAAATTGTAATCAAGGTATTTTCCTTTTACTGTAGCTGAATTGATGCAAAAGTCTCCTCCGTCTCTCATCTCTCTGGCTGGAGGGGCACCAAACCCTGCCGTTTTTCCATTTAAGAAGGCTACTATTGCCACTGGACATGGAAATGCTGTTGAGATCGGGGAAGACTTAATGAAGAGGGCTCTTCAATACTCTGCCTCAGCAGGGTATCTGTCAAGGCTGTTGCACTAAAAGATGGCGGAATGAAAGAATCCTGAAGTTCTCAATCACTGCCTTAATTGATCTTTACTAAAACAGCTTTAACTTCTTCAAATTCTCCTCAGTGTTTATATTTCAGTTTTAGCAGAAGGTTCTGAGTAGATGAGCATTTCTTTTTAAACAAGACAGAAATTTCCCAGCTGTTTATATCTGATATACTCCCAAGTCTCCCAAGTATGAAGATATTCAATGAATGATGTAGCATTGAAGTGCAGTTTCCAGATCCTGGAGCATTCGTTTTGCCTTTACTTGGTACCCTAAAGAAGTCAACATATACCACTTGTGGTGCTTGAAGTGACATTTTTATAGTATTGGTATAGTATAGTATTAGTACAAAAATTGCATATGTTATATTAGTTTAGCCCTCTTCTTAACTCCCCAGTAGGCAACACCAAGTCAGGCTTATGACAGACTGGCAAAAATATGCATGTACCTACGTAGTCACATAGGGCGTTAATCAGTGCAGTTGCAGCTTCTCCCAATACTTAAGTGCACACAACTTTAGTAAACAGGCATTTGTAGATGTACTACAAGACTTTATCTTAAAACAGTTCTTCTAAAAACTCATTTCTGAATTTCTTGCTAGCTGTAGCTCACTTCCAGGAGCCATGCAAGCTTTGTCAGAGGGCTACATCTGAGTATGGAAAGATTGTTCCTAGGAGCAGAGTCTGTTTAGCCTCCACCCATTTTCCATCCTCAATGAACCACTTCCGCACAGATTTCACAGTCATCATTTGGTGTGTGTGGACTGCAGGTGCTCATCTTTGCTGCTCTTCCAAAAGAAACATTGCTATTTTTTCCATTAATTAATAAAACAGTCCAACTGCGTACTACAGTTGTGAGACAGTTAAAGCCAGACTCGGGACTGTGTACTAGTTTTGAGGAGCAGCCTCTTTTCAGCCTGTGTAAGATGTTAGATGCACCTTACCTCATTCCTCTTTCAGGATTCCAGAACTGGTGTCATGGCTAAAGAATTTTCAGAGGAATCTACACAATCCCCCCACAGTCGACTACAGTCCTGAGCAAGGACAAATGGAAGTGTGTGTCACAACCGGCAGCCAGGAAGGCTTGGGCAAGGTGGGACCAAAAACTCTGTATATTAAAAGTACTTCTTTTAAGATGATGTTTTCTTCCCTCAGTTCAGCTATACTTAGCATTAAGCATGTCTGCAAAGCTTTGTGTAGAGTATTTGTTAAACAAACATCTCAGGCTACCCATACAAGGCAACAGAACTTAAAACATGTTGGGCAGTCTCACGTCAAACATATACAAACGTTCAGATAAACCAAAAAGCCTGTCAGAAAATACTCCAAGGTTATATTTCTTGTTACTCAAGTAATCAGCACATCGGTGCCTCATTTGCTTTTCTGTAACGTGACAAACTGTATTAGTTTTCCTTGAATAATCAACCTGTTCAGTCTGCACCACTGCTTGATTGATGCTTTCTGCAAATGAAACGCTTTCTGTTGTATGGAGAGCTGTTCCCATTTCAAACTGTTATTTCCTAGCTCTGTTTTGTTTCTGAAGCTGGTTGTTCATCTGTCTTCCTCACAGACAGTAGTCACTTAAAATTTTTAGGGAATTACTGATGTGTAACCAAGACTTACAATCTCACTGAAATCGGAACTAGGAAGCATACATAAAATATTTCTAAAATAGTTTTCTTTCACAGGTGTTTGAAATGCTCATTAATCCTGGAGACAGCATCCTTTTGGATGCCCCCACATATTCTGGGACACTAGCAGCTGTAAGTATTTCATCAGTAAAAAGCTGTGAACATTAGATTTGAATGGCATTTTAGTACCTGCTCTACTTGCTTGTATGCCCTGTATTTACAGCCAAAACGCATCTAAAAGTCAAGTTTTTACTGTTAGTCCAGCTGGGTTCATAAAGATTAATTCATAAAAGCTATCCCCAGGACACAGCATCCTTTTCTAAATCCTGTGGTTTGTTCTAGGACTGAGGTCATGTTTGGGATTGGGAAGAAAGCTATCACAACAGTCAGATCAGAACAGATTTTATAAGTGGATATTTCAACAAATCGTGTTCTGCTTAAGCATGTTATAGTCTGATGATACTGTACCCACACCTAGAGAGTTTTCAGATGTGAACTAGTAAGGACTGCACAAAAATAGCAGTTTCCTTCGGAAAAAATAATTGCTGTGTAATTAAACATCAAATAAAAATACATAAGCTATGAGAAGGGTTAGGATAGATTGTGTACCACTTCATTCCAGTTTCCTCCTACACTGACAGGAATTTTGATACTGTTTGGCTAATCAAAAATCTCTTGTTAAGAACATCCTTTTAAAATTATTGCATCAACTTAGATTTTTACTTGAAAATGCTGAGCTACGTGGTACAGATTGAAATCCCATGGAGGGGAGACAGCCTACTGTTTTGTTAGTATTTTTCCCACAGCTCTTGACATACTTCTGTCAGCGTGTCACTGCAGTAGCATTATTTTGTTCTCCCATGTATTGCTGAATATATCTGCTATGAGCAGATTCTTTCCCCTTTGTCAGTAAAGAGTACCTTACAGTTTTGGCACTTCTGTTCAAGTAGAATGTCAGTGATCCACTGGAAGTAGAGCTGCAGTAAACTTTCTGTGTTGAGAGCATGAAGAGAACAATTCAAACTCTCCGCTTGCCTTTCTGCTTGCAAAAATGTGTCATTTCCTGTAGAAGAAAAGCAATAGACATTAGTTACCTTTTTCTCCCCATGTGGCTTAACGGGGCAAATAAAGAGGAATGCAGTAAGTTTGACAAGCTACATAGCAAACCTAGACAAGCTTTGATTTGAATCACGAGGAAGTAAGAGTTTTGGATAGCTATAAAGTCGGAAAGGATTATGACAGTTTTGTTCTTCCTGTCAACAGCTGAGACCTTTGGGCTGTAACATCATTAACATTCCGAGTGACCAACATGGCATTATTCCAAAAGCTCTAAAAGAAATTCTGTCTGCTTGGAGTCCAGAAGATATAAAAAATCATAGCCGCCCTCTCCCCAAATTCCTGTACACAGTTCCAAATGGCTGCAACCCAACTGGGAACTCTCTGACCACAGATCGCAAGGAGGAGATTTATCAGGTATGTATCAGGGGCCTCGTGAATGTTGTAGGTAGAAATGGGTAAACGTCCATCCTGTTTTAGCTAAGTGTACTCTGCATGCAACATTTGGGGCCATTATTGGTCCAGAATAAATTCTTCCCAGAACTTGTTTCTAAACAAAGCCACTTTCACGAGGAATCTTCACTAGCAGGCTGTATATTAGGTAAATTATTTTCTGCCTGGTGTCTTTGTCAGGAGCTTCAAAGTGGGTTTACCACAAGTATCCTTTGAACACAACTTTAGTTACGTACCTGTCCTTGCACTGCAGATAGCATGTTTACAGTTTAGACTGATGTCTGAATTGGGCGTTTGAAACCTCCTTCTGTTACAGCTTTATATATTGTGAAGGAGCAACCTGTGGGGTCTTAGTATGGTCCCGGTAATAGATCCAGAGTACATGAAGAACTGAATTTGCAGTCTTTATGTTTTAATCAGTCTTTGCTTTGAATTCGTTTCTGTAGCTTGCAAGAAAATATGATTTCCTTATAATAGAAGATGATCCTTACTACTTTCTTCAGTTTGAAAAGGTAATTTTCCCTACTATCTAGCAC
The DNA here is from genome assembly GCF_039878825.1 of Excalfactoria chinensis. Taxonomy (NCBI): domain Eukaryota; kingdom Metazoa; phylum Chordata; class Aves; order Galliformes; family Phasianidae; genus Excalfactoria; species Excalfactoria chinensis. Next base: position 62,904,778 of record NC_092828.1, on the reverse strand, counting down.
CTTCATTTCTGATACCAAAGAATTAAAGTTTGAGCCACGATCTTCTTGGATACTCTTCATGTCCTTCTTCTAAGTTAGTTACATGCTTAACAGCCTATTGCTACTTTTACTTGTCTTCTTTTGTGGTATTTTATTGCATCGGCCTTTTAATTGTGGTGGTTCAAATTCCTCAAGCCTTACACAGGACAGAATTTTCTTCATTACTAAGAAAACTGCAAAGTTTTTGCCTGCAGAGGAGAAAGAACATACCACCAAAGCAGCACCTGAAAATAGCAGCCTCCTAACGTTCCTTTCAACCCATTCAGTTCTCCATCCAGGTGAAGGTGGTCTATTCCTAATCTACTACATCTCATTTCTACCCCTTTGCCCTTTTGCCATTTATCCCAAAAGACATAGGAAGTAGTACTGTATAGGTAGCTTCCCTCCTTCCCTGCAGATCTTCCCCCTGTGGGTAACAAAGTGTTTAACTGTCTTCCCTAATGGATCTGCAGCAGCACAGTCTACTCAAGCACCCAACTTCAGGAGTAAAAAGCTGATCTGGTAAGGAAGCAAAACATTGCTAGAAGCTAAATTGCAGTGTTCAGTACTCTATTTTGAAATACATTTCTGTGGGAGGAGGCAATAAAAGTGCTTCAGTCATTCAATAGCATTGTTTAGCTTTCCTAGAGAATGAGGGGAGGGCGTATAGAAAGTACTAGAATATTTTATAAGGAAAAAGCATGCTGAACTTGGTAAAATCAAAGTTTGGACATATCTTCTAACTTCCTTTTTTGTTTAGTTTTGTTTTTTTAAGTAGAGCTAAAAGCTACTGTTCCATCTTAAAAATTACAGTATCCTTCTGTATACTCCGTAAAAACCTTGACAGAGAATTAATTTGTTTCCCCTGCTTATTGCATCATACCAAATCTTGTACTGGGCATTTGAGTGCTGATCAGAGTGCTAAGCATCTAAAAGAAACAAGGCTGATTTCTTGATGGCTTTCACAGAATATTATTACATTGAATCATAGAATCACAAGGTTGGAAAGGACTTACAAGATCATCTAGTCCAACCACCTTCCCATTACCGTAGCTACAACAAACCACTAAACCAGATCATCTCAGACAGCTAAACAGCCATTTGTCAGTAAGTCACTGCCTTTGCCATTTGAACGTTCATCTCTAAAATATTTACTATCAAAATATATACTTTAAGAAATAATTACATCTTCATAGCAAATAATTACACCACAATCCTTACTAGAAACTTGAATTTTATTTTTTGTTTTTCTTTGAAGCCATGGGCTCCAAGTTTTCTCTCAATGGATGTGGATGGCAGAGTCATCAGGACTGACTCATTCTCTAAAGTTCTCTCATCTGGGTAAGCCCACTTCAGACTCCTCAGTATTACCTCTTGAGTAAGGCACAAGACTAATATTGTGTACAAAATACAAAAGATGACAATTTTTTCATCTAATACCTGATCATTTCTGGAAGGAATTTTCCTTCAGTGTACTAACTTGTCCTGTCATCTCTTTTAAGTCATTTATAATTCCAAATTCTGATTCTCCTCTGCTTCTGATAGTTACATCATTCTGCCCAAGCAGGTCAGTCTTCTAGGCACCACACTGGCAGAAAGACTGAGATGCTGGCCTGAAGCTCTCTTCCTGGGACTCCCATTAGTCTTTTACCAGTTTTCCTGTCTTTTACCATTTCTGCAGACTCTTCCAATATATAAAAGAAATAATGGCATAATTCTCTATAATCAATCAGAGTTACAGTGATATCTTCTAGCTTTACAGTTCTTTCAGGTTATGTCCTCCTGAAAAATTAAGCTGGATGGTCTCACACAAAACAATTTATTTGTGTTTAAATTTGTTTTTATTGTTCTAATAGATATAAGAAAGTGATGTGAGTTCTGCACTGACAGCTAGTGGATTGCAACCCCATCCCCAAAAAAGAGAAGAGATAGCATGATGCTAGGTGTGATGGCACTTCCAGAAGTGATGCTACAAAAAGGCATGATGAAATTTTGTCTTTGCCAAGGACACATTTCAGCTTACTGATTGGCTTTAATTTGAAGAAAACCAGTCTGAGCAAAGACAGGTCATAGCAATGAAACATGAATAAGAACCTATTTTATCAGCCTGAATTGCATTTATCCTGAAGTGCTAAAAGAGCAAAAGAAGCAGCCTGTTTGCCAGTTCATGTATTTTCCATGGAGCTGAGCATTCGTGGCTCTTGATTATATAAATAATTCACTTCATAAGTTGTGTAAACCTGGGGTTTAGGACAGTATTAAAGATATAAATACATGTAGGAGCTTTAGTACGTTAATGAAATGATTATAGGTTTTCCGGTTACAAGTTAACCCATAACTCACATGAAGGATTTCTACCTGGCATTTCTTGTTGTAATTTTTCCATTTTCTTCTAGGTTGAGAGTAGGTTTTCTGACAGGTCCCAAGCCTCTTATCGACAGAGTTATTCTACACATCCAGGTTTCTACAATGCACACCAGCACTTTCACACAGGCAAGTACTAAACTACCAACCAAATTGTATTGAAAATTAGATCCCAAGTCAGAGGAAACTAAGAACAAGCATCTTTTGTAATGGTGCTACATTTTTCCAGTTTTAGCTACAAGAACAGATATTGATTCACCAAAAGGAAGAGACCACCAAAGAAACTGCAGACAGAACTAGAAAGCTTAGTGCATGGAAAGCACTGCTGTTTCAGCAAATATAATATAACGTTATCCATCAGATTTCAAGAATCAAGATTTAAGATGTTTTATCTCTTGCCAATGGGATCACTTGAAAAACCTCAATATAAAGCATACAGTGGAAGCTCTTCTTCCCCTCCCCCTCCTTGTTTTTCTTTATGCTTAGTATCTAAAATAACACTGGTAGCTCACAGACCTCACAAAGGTGCCATCATCAGCTCCTTTATAATTAGTAACAAGGAAAGGAGACATCAAGCATGTCTACATACAACTTCCAATCCCATTTGTTTATCATAGAGGCAGTATTTAAGCACAGTGGCTGATGCAAGTGGAAGGAACTTCTGTAAAACAGTATACCTCGACTTCCTTTTTCTCCCAGATTACCATATTCAGTTCTCCATCCATTCCTTCCTCCAGTTCCAACTTCCAAATGTTGCCACTGACCTTGAATATAGCAGTAACATGAATTGCAACAGTCTGTTGCTACTGCCACCTCCATCTATAAAGGGCTCCAAGAGACCCTGTGTGCAGTTTGTTGCCCAGGTGAAATTCTGAATAATACACAGGTCAGTAAATCTTTTGAGATTGTGGAGCAGCCTTGTATTGACAGTATATTTTATTTCTTTAGATGATAATATCACAGCTTCTTCAGCAGTGGGGAGAAAAGGGTTTCTTGGAGCACACAGACAGGTAAGGTCATGTCATATTTTGAATTCCCTTATCTGTCATGCTTCTTCTTGCCACCTACACAGAGCAGGTATCCACATGAGTATTCATGTGGCATTTCAAATGTTACAATCAGATACCATTTGAACCCTAAGCTTCCTACAGTAATGGGTAGCATGTTATTTGAAGTTTTAGTTAAAGTATGAGGGCAATAGGCTCAAAGGGTTAAAACAAGGGAAGCTATCAGGTAGTCATGACAAGTTTATCATATGATCTGTTTTTATCTCATGAAATATTGTTTCTATGTGTACCTATTACAGAAACTTAACCCAAATGCATAAATACCACATGTGTATTTTTGCAGGCATACAAATAGTTAATCTTCTGTATGCATACTTAGTGTGATGAGTACTGCAAACAGGGCTTGTATCCACCAACATAATAGAATGGATATCATTTATAAAGTGTTTAATACTGCGCTTTCTCAGACATGTAAGGATTAAGAAGCAGCTACAAAAGCACTTCATCTGTCCCATTGATCCGTGCTTTGTTGCAGACACTGGGAAACATTCAAGACTTTTCTAATGCAAATACAAAGTTTCATATACACAGTATATTGTATTGTGCTGATTTAGGATGTGTTCATATTTCTGTTAAGTGTGCATTTTGCTTGATAAGTAGAAAAGCTTTGTTTCTGCTTTTGGAAACAAATGGACTCTGAAGCACTATGAGATCATGGCTTTGAATTGATAATGTACTTTCAGAGTTGTGGAGTTCTACAGGACCCAGCGGGATGCAATGCTCTTTGCTGCTGACAAATGGTTAAAAGGTCAGTCAGTGCAACACAGCTAACAACACAGACTTTTTTTCTAGCTATTATCATCTTTGTGTTCAAGAAAAATTGCTAAAGGTCACCTCTGGACCAAAGTGATAGGTGATTGCTATGAGCGAATCAATGACATGAAATATTAAGCTTAGGATGAGTTATCTAAGACTGCAGTTGTCCTGCATTTTCCGATGGGGGACAAGTTAATGATGATGACAAAAAGGCTCACCACGTAATCACCATGTGAACCGACTTTACAGAGGGCATGTATTTCACTCCACAACATTCTTTTTACATTTTAAATCTCTGTCTTTAAAATCTCCATCTGAAAGTACCAGATTCAGTTGCATAAATTTAAAAGAAGACATAAATATGGCAGTAGTAATGGTCATTTTGTCTGAACTTAATTTCAGACATCCACTGTTATGATTAATCACAGAGCACTGAACAAAACTGCTCAGCAGCAATGGGATTACAGTTAGTGACTGAAACTGCTCCTTTAAGTCAGTCTGCAGTGGAATCAGCAATAATTATTTAGGAACTGCCCACCTTCTTGAGATGCTTCCCTGGGACTCAAGTACCGTATGGTCATCAGGGTACTTGTGATTTCCAGATTTTAGATACAAATTTTGTCTTCTTTTTCTACATAGCTCTGAATGACTACGGATTATTGACCTTTTTTGTCTCAGTTCCCCATATACCAATACAACATGATATCTCTGGGTTACCTTAAGCTGCATAGTGAGAATATACTCATGTATAGAAGACTATAAAGTCTTCCTACTAGAAGAGAGTAGTCTGTTCTAGTAATGGGAGCTGTATTAGCATGGAAAACAGCATCCTAAAATGCTATTTTTGTAGGATCATAGAATGGCTTGGGTTGGAAGAAAACTTAAATGTCATCCATTTATACTCCCCTAAAGTAGGCAGGGCCACCAACCTCCATATATATAATACTAGAACAGGCTGCCCATGGCCCCATTTAGCCTGGTCTTGAAGACCTCCCAGGACAGGGTGCCCACAGCCTCCCTGGGCAGGCTGTGCCAGTGCTTCGCCACTCCCTGAGTAAAACATTTATGCCAAATGTGTAATCTAAGTGTCCCCTCTTTTAGTTTAAAACTGTTCCTCCCTGCCCTATCATTACCTGCTCACATTAAAATTCAGGCTTCCTCTCGTTAATAAGCTCTCTTTTAAGTACTTGAAGGCCACAATGAGGTCCCCACAAAGCCTTCTCTTCTCCCGGCTGAACAAGCCCAGCTGACTCAACCTGTCCCTGGAGGAGAGGTGCTCAAGCCCTCTTTAGAGATGTATTAGTTAAACATACTGGTGTAAAAAGGATGTTAAATAGTTTTTTCAAAAACATGTCCAATACCAGATAATTACTTCTAGGTAAACAACAGGCACACAGTACGTCTGCAAATTCTCTCTAATCCATCATCCTCTTCATAACTCCTAGATTCCCCTTTTCTTTGGGCAAATATTTATAACAAATTAAAAAATATATATATCTGCTTTATTACACTTAAATCATATTGATAGTGAGCTACTGGGAGAAGATGCATCATAAGAATGATTTTTGATTGTTTGGAAAAGTTGTTAACTTAATCTCAAAGTAGTCAAGACATTTAATTTGTTAACACTTGGGTTTTCTATAATTCAAAGTCATCACTTTCACCGAAAGTACTGCAAATATCAGCATGCATGCAGTATGCCCTCACAGAGTGGATTAGTACCTAAATCCATATTCCCTTTGAGTTCACAGAATCATAGAATAGCGTGGGTTGGAAAGGAACTCAAGGATATTCAGGTTCTGACCCCCCCTGCCACAGGCAGGGTTACCAGCCACTACATCAAGTACTAGATCAGATCAGTTTCCCCTTGTTCTGTCACTATCTACCCATTTAAAAAGTTGATTTCCCTCATGTTTATGAACTCCCTTTACATACTGGAAAACCACAGTAAGGTCTCCCCACAGTCTTCTCTTTTCCAGGCTGAAGAAACCTAGTTCCTTCAGCCTGCCTTCACAGGAGAGGTGTTCCAGCCTTCAGATCATCTTAGTGACCCTCTTCTGCATGCTCTTGGAAAGCTCAACATCTTTCCTGTGCTGGGGGCCCTGGACCCCTGGAGCCTCATGAGGGCAGAGTAAAGGAGGACAATCACCTCCTTGTCCCTGCTGGCCACCTCTCTTCTGATGGCACCCAGAATACCACTGGCCTTCCAGGTCAGTGCAAGCATACACTGCTGGCCCACATTAAATTGTTCATCAGCCAGGACCCCTAGGACCTTCTCAGCAAGGCTATTCTCAAGGAGTTCGTCTGCCAGTCTGTATCTGGGATTACCTTGACCCAAGTGCAATACCTTGCACTTTGCTTTGTTGAACCTCATAAGGTTCACAAGAGCCCATCTTTTGGCTTTATCAGGGTCCCTCTGGATGTCATCTCTTCCTTCTGCTGTAACCAACCACACCACTCAGCTTGGTGTCAAACTTGCCGAGGTTGCGCTCAGTCCCATCGTCTTTGTCACTGGCAAAGATGTTCTGGAGTACCGGTCCCAAGATGGAGCCCTGAGGGACATTGCGTGTTACTAGAAGTTCATTCAAGCTTGAATAAGCTTGAATGCAATAAATTTTGAAAGCAATAATTTTTTTTTGAAAGCAATAAATTTACATCACTTACTCTGTGTATCTATGTATGTATAATACTCTGTATGATGTATCAAATTACAAGAAGATTCCCTATTCTTTTTCTCTAGGCTTGGCAGAATGGCATTCTCCTGCTGCTGGCATGTTCTTATGGATCAAAATTAAGGGAGTTTCTGATACACAGCAGCTGATCATGGAAAAAGCTTTGCAAAAAGAAGTATGACCTGTGGCTTATGATATTAAATGAGGAAATGACAAAATAAATTCATTGTATCTATTTGCACATAGGCACAGACCTGTAAAAGCAGGGAACTTGGGTCCACAGTCATCACTGAGTCTGAGGAATTGTTCTGTAATGTAGTGTGTCATTAATATTTTCTTATATGTATTCAAATGTTGATATTTGATCAGCTTAAATTTACATCACATATATATGGTTCATATTGTATATATTATATACAATATATTCGTTGTATATCTAATAGTATATTTTTAGTGCTGTATGTGTAATAGAGTGGGCAGCCATCAATACAGACTCTTTTTGGTATGAAAAATGAAGTGTGATTTTATTTTTAAAATTTAAAAGAGACAATGCAGTGCACTGAGCAAACTGTGACCACTGTGCTGGTATTCTAAACACTGACAGTAAACCAGACCTGGTTATGAACCAGCCTAAGAGCACTTTGGTTTTGTTACAAGAAGTCTGATACCAGTTTGCTTATTTTTGACTTCTCGTTTAGGAAAGACAAAATGTATCTGCTCACATTCTGATATCAGTAGTGAGCCCTCTCAAATTTAATATAATGTGGTGTTTTCAGCCTGTACAAGTGCTTATAACTGAGTGGTTCACCGCATTTTTGTAGGTGTTACTAGTTCCTGGAGGAGTGTTCAACATCGATAGTTCAGAGCCCAGTCCTTATGTCAGAGCTTCTTTCTCTCTGCCTTCTCCAGCCCAGATGGATCTGGTGAGACTGGGGTTTTTGGGTGTTTTTTAACATTGTTATCTCATGTAATTATGTGATGTAATGATATTGTTACTTCTTTGTGTGTTATTTTTTATTTGTTAGTGTATTTGTTGGACTACTTAGGCACTAAAGTGGTACTTTTGAAGCAGCTGTTTCTTGGGCAAGATACTCTTATCCAAATTTCCTGAAATGTGCCAAATTTTAGGACTCCTTAATTGTTTTCCATGTAGCTCATACATAAAGATCCTTACACTTAATCATCCCAGTTATTATGCAGAAGAGTTTCACTGAGGCCAAAGTTTTGCTAGTTGTCTTAACATAAACAAACAGCGTGTATTTTTATTTCCCTTATTTTCCATTCCTGAAACTGAATTACCTTTTTTGTGTGTTTTGCCAACTCTGTGTAAGGAAGAATATCGATTTTCTTTCCTATGATTCACTTACATGTTGCATTTCATTTCTCAAGAAGTAATCTCTGTTTTATAAACAGTTCAGATGTTATTTGGCTGTATCTGTAAAATCAGTGGGGAGAAGGTCTAGGAGATGATAACCTTTTGTGCAGATTTGGTGATCCTCTGATGCAGGTGCTCGGAAGTTCAGTATCTGTAGCTTTACTTTCATTCAGCTACTTGGGTATATAACAGATGTGCTTCTATTGTCCTTCTGTGTTTCTTCTTTCCTCTTTGTGAAAGAGGAAGTAATTCCTAACCATACTGTGGACAGTCAGATTGTACCTTGCCGCCACTGTACTTCTGTATGCTCCTCTTCTTTGTTTTCTTTCAGCTTTGGCATCTCTAGGGCTCTATAACAGGTTAAAAGAGATACTCTTCTAGGGACCACTAGTTCTATTAAAGCAACTGGTTAGCTTTGTTTCAATTCTGAATAATCACTGAGCATCAATAAGTGTATTTTTCTGTTTCAGAAAAAAACTGCCTTCCATTTTTTTATCAGATGAGTAGAAATTTTTTCTCGTCACAACATGTTTTAAAGCCTGTGTATGTCGCTAAAAAAAAAAAAGGGAAAACACAATATCAGCAGAATTTTGTAGTATAAAACAATGAGTTCATGAGTGAGCGTTAGGGTGGTCTTAGTAGATGTTTAAGTAATGCACATATGTGAATTTAAACCATCTTTTATATCATTGCAGGCTTTCCAGAGACTGGCTGACCTTATAAAAGAAGCTGCATGGAAAAAATGAATAGAGCTCATGCAGCTATCAAAATCATCTCAAGAAAATACAAATTAACACTGGGATTTTGTCAGAACACTTTAAATCAAGTGGAGTACCATGGATGTTTCCATTGTTTCAACTAAAAAACAAACAAAAAAAGAGCGAAAAATAATTTGCTGAATTTTTTTCTTTGTCAGTACATTGCATTGCTAAATATATTCTAATCCAAAAATGTTTGATATGCTTAAAAACAAAATGTTCTGCTTCCTGTCAAATCCGTAGTATTGTTAGAGCTTGATTTTGGCTTTTGCTTTCTGTTTGGGTTTGGAAGCAGGGAAATCAGTCATTTAGGAAGTTACACCTGAGATAAACTTAGGCATTCTTAATTCTAATCGATGCATTCTGCCAAGACCTTTTGTTGGAATTGCTTTTTTATTTTGCTTTCTTACTTGTCCTACAGTACATTGACTGGTTTTGAGAAGATCGGTTTTGGTTTTACTAAAGTTTTGTCAGATTAAAATGAGGTTGGGATTTTATAAATTGGAAACTGACATAGCAAAATCAGCCTACGATTACGAACCTTGGCTAAGGTTCTTTGCAATTAGCAGTGGTCTTGCAACTAATTTTTCTGGCTGGTGGGAAATACTGGTGATGGGTGGACGGCTGGACTGGATGATCTCAGAGGTCTTTTCCAGCCTTGGTGATGCTATGATTCTGTTTGCTTGTTTCCACTTTGGTCTGCGTTAGAAAATGGCTGGTAAGCAAAGGCATGTGGGTGTGCCAGTAACAGCTGCAGATGTCTTTTTTATTAGAGAAGAGCTTAAGTAACTAAACTGAGCACACACTGGAATGAACAATACCTTGACATAGATGTACAAAGCAAGCAAAATACAAAAATAAAGATGTTTTGATCTTTGGTCCCTCTATTATTGTCATCCCAAATGTTAGATTCTTGGCACCATGTACAAAACTTTCAGAAAGTTTTAACTGCACGGATTATCCTAGGCTTCTCAATGCATTACCCTGCAACCCAACCCACATCCCTAGGTTTCTCTTCAATCCTCACTGCAGGCAGGCAAGCTGGTGCCATGGGTGAAGCCAGCCATACCACAGAGTTGGACTGGGCTTGGGCACAGCTGGGCTCTTGGGGTGGGTGGTACAGCCCTGGAGGAGATTGTAGTTGTTTTTCATTCTGGTGGATGAAAAAATTGTCATGAGCCAGCAATGTGCTCTTGCAGCTCAGAATGCAAATGGTATCCTGGGCTCCATCAGAAGACGGGTGGCCAGCAGGGACAGGGAGGTGATTGTTCCTCTATATTCTGCCCCTGTGAGGCCCCATCTGGAGTACTGTGTCCAGGCCTGGGGCCACCAGATGTGAAGGACGTGGAACTCTTGGAGCAGGTCCCGAGGAGGACCACAAAGATGATCAGAGGTCTGGAGCATGTACCCTACAAAGACAGACTGAAGGAGCTGGGCTTGTTCAGCCTGGAGAAGGCTACATGGTGACCTCATTGCAGCCTTTCAGTACCCAAGGGGAGCCTATAAAAAGGAAAGGAGTTAACTCTTTGCAAGAGCAGATAACAGCAGAACAAGGGGAAATGCTGTTAAGTTGAGGGAGGGAATATTTAGCTTGGATGTCAGGGTGAAGTTCGTTACAGAGAGAGTGGTGAGATGCTGGAACAGGCTGCTCAAAGATGTTGTGGATGCCCCATTCCTGGAGGTATACAAGTCCTGGTTAGATGGGGTCCTGGGCAGCGTGGTCTAGTATTAAATGTGGAAGGTGGTGGCCTGACCTGTGGGGGCGGGGGGGGAAGGTTGGAGCCTCGTGATCCTTGAGGTCCCTTCCAACCCGGGCCATTCTGTGATTCTGTGTAGTCCTGAAGCTGTGCCCAGGGCACAAACACAGTCTTAGAAGCTGCAAGCATTTGGAAATGAAGCTGTCCATTCTACACTTTTTGATGCTGCTAATGAGAGGCCCAACTAGGAGTGTCCTCTCTGCAGAGCTTCTTAACAGCAAATGTTCAGCTTTCAGTTCAATTTTGTAGCTGCATATAGAACTTTTGAGATTGCTGGCTTTTCTATCATCAATAAAGCAATTTTATTTTATTTTTTACCTTAGGTTCAGTTTAGAAAAACATTTTATACAGCAGAATGAGCAGGTCTGCTTAATGAAAATAACATCACTGCTATATTTCACAGTGGAATACATTGAAATGTCATTTAAGACTGATTTGAGTTGTCAGGAAAATTGTGATGTCATTGACCACTGTAGGTTTTGTCTCAGGGGAGAACAGAATGATTGCAGTGCCTGAGCTGTAATCATTCTGAGTGAGGAGCACTCTGCACATACAAAGAAAAATCCATTCTCATTACTGTAGCATTGTAACTAGGAACACCAGTACCTCGCTTTTCTCATAACAACAGTGGAAGCTTTTATGTTACACTGCAAAGCTCATTCGTCACTACGAGAGGAAGGATAAGAATCTTGCTAATTCTTTCTGAGAATGAGTAGCCCAGAAATCTGTTTACAAATGTGACTGCTGATACAAGATTCCCTGCTAGCTCTACAGAGTTTAGAAAAACCCTCCAAAATCTTGCTTTCCTTTTACTTTCAACTTAAGTCTGATCTGGATTGATACATACATGATACAACCTGGAAAAAGTTAACTTGTAGGTACTTCAGTTTCTTGATTTGCACAGAACTTTGAACTGTATCTTGCTATGTTTGGCTAATAAAGAACTTTGAGAGGTTTAGAAGAGGATTTTCCTGCACTTTGCTCCAAAAAAAATCAGGCATTAACAGATGTGGAATATCATTGGTCTGGACTGGGATTTTGGTCCCTGCATATTGAATGCTGTGATTTCCAACATCCAGCTTGAGCCACCAGCCTTAAAGCCCTTGAATGGTGAATACCCACGGGAAAATAAAAATTAGACAAGTTTCCATTTCATCCATACTAACTCTGCTTACTTGTATGAAGTTAAACAGGAGCAGATTTACAGAGCTGCCAAAACAGAACAACATGTGGAATTAATACAGTGCCAGTAAAGGAAAATGTTAAAGCAACAAGGCTTTTCTTTGTAAGTTTTACAGCATTAAAAGCATGGTCTGTAACACCTATATTAAAAGAGCATGGATATGTAGAGCCTCAGGGCTCACAATAAAAGAAAAAGTGGTCCGGAAAGCCCCGTGGAGGGGCTGAGCTTCATTACAGAGGTCTAAGAACATTACTCTTTCTGTGCTGTCACTCAGTAAAGGCAAAGAAATGAATAGCCATCACTCCTCAGTCTATTGACAAAATGTTATGTTCCATGGACATGATGATTTTTTCTGTATTTAGTTTTTATGTGTCATGGTGGATGACAAAGAAAATAAAGGCAGAGCTACATCACACACTGCAAGGCACATATGACAACATGCAAGAAGACAATAATTTAACCCACAAAGATGCACAACTTAAGTGACTCATCAAGTTTCCAAAACATGACAAAATTTACCTAGCAGATTCTAATAAAGAAACAGCACAGCCTAATATAAACTACTGTATTATTATATAAATTACTGTATATTTTGTCTTGAAGTGTTTTTTCATTAGGTTGTGATAAAGCTTTATTAACAGGTCTCAGAGACACACACACACAGTGACACACTCTCACACAGGCAAGTATTACTGCATCAATCACAATAATTTAAAAACAAACAGAGTTTTTCTCTCGATCCATGCATGACATCAGAGCAAAAGCTTGCTTGTTTTCAGGTAAGCAAGCAAACTATCCTATGCCTGGCTTTACAGTCCCCTCTGGATGTAGGCAGGCCCAGAAAAATCATTTCATTTCCAGGACACCTTACAAAAATTTGTACATTTACCACATAGCTTAATTATTTTTATTCCATGATTTAGGCCACTGAGACACAAAAACAGTGGCTTGTCCAAAGTTTCTCATGAAGCTGGTGGTGGAAACCTAGACCTTTTACCTGTCAGGTTCTCTGATTCGATCATAAGACCTTCCTCACTTTGTTACTAGTGGTACATTAAAGACCAAAGTCTACTATAACCAGCAGTTAGAGCACATGTAATAGACTACAGAATTTGGCCTTGCCTTTTAATGTAGTTGTAGATCATACTATGAGAAAGATCTATTCCCCAAAGGCTGCATTGCTCCACTGCTGGATGTGAGCAGGCTGGACTCTTGCAGATTTCAGATATTCTGCTGTTCAGGCAGTGGTTATTCCATCTGCATTCAATAATTAACCCATCAGCTGCCACTGGTCAGCCACCAACTTTGCTGTTTTTTTAAAGCTTGCATGAAAAAAAACATCAAAGCTTCCTCTGAGATAGCACTTAGGATTGATTTCAAATGAAATTATAGCTGAACACAGCAGGCGGGGTACTAAAGAATGACATCTCTGTGACTGACTCATGTCTTTGCTGTGCTTTGAAATCAAGAGCCCTGATTTGTTTATGCTTCCACTTGGGTTTGCTTCCAACCTGAGATTCTCCTGGGCCCAGTAAGAATGCTTGACATAAGGCAGATAGCTGAAAGGTCAGTGAGCACAGGGCACATCTGCAGCAACTGTGCTGCTGCTGTATTTGCCAGAACCCAGCAAATGCAAGTGAGAAAATAATATTTGAGTAAGCGTTCACCTGAGGTTCTAGCTCAGCCTTGTGAGAAACTTGTTAACTTGCAAGTATACATTCGTATGGAACATATCCACATCCCTCTAAGCAGCGTCTGACTTTTCTACTCTTTGTTCTACAGATTCGTGGTGAGCACAACCCTAGATTTCTCTAGACTGATGACTCTGTCCAGTCCCACATCTACAAGCACCATGACTGATACTGGCTGCCACTGACAGACAGCACAGCCTGGCAACTCCTGTGTAACCAACTTGTTAGCAACACTCTATGCAAAATTTGTTTACTCTCATTAGGACACTTAACCTTAATTTGGGAAGAAATACACAGCCATGTGTACCAGTCTTTCCAATCTGCCTATCTTGTAGTACACTATCTTTTATTAAGGCAGAAGCAGTGCCAAGAGAACTTAGTACAAATTAAAATGCCCAAAGCTTGATGGGAACCAGAGAATCTCATTGAATTTACAGCAAAATTAACTTATTTTTTCTTGTAGCAGAGCTACAATGATGCTTTAAAGACAAGACAGTGTCTGCTGTGCACGTGTGTGCTGTCTCATATTACTTTGGATTCTATGCTTCCATTTGTATTATAGTATCAGAGAACATTATTGACTGACTTCAAGGTTACTGCAAAGGTTTCATGAGGTGTTACGATTTCAATGTGTTACGATTTGATAATAAATAGCTTTTTTCTTTTGTTTTCTGCTTACATCACAGCAAATAACTAACAGGACTGAATTATAAGTTAGAGCAGCTGGTAAGAGCTGCAAGTGTAATCAGTTCACAGCAGCCATGAGCCACAAAACCAAGTGAGGGAACGAGGTGATGCAGCAACCTGCTTGCCATCGAAATGGAGAGTCTGCATATGTATGCTCACACCCACACAAACAAACTGTGTAAAAAAGGTCTAAATTAGCACAACCCTTGCTGGCTTTGTAAATTCATGGGTTGCCCTTGCTGTACCACCTCATCACCATGACAGAAGTTAGCCCAGTAGAAAAGCACATCTTCATCTGGAGCACAAGGTCACCCTTGCACTGAGCCCTGGGGCCACCTCCTCTGGAACAGGCAGATGCTACAGGCTACATCTGGATGACCCCCTGGACAGTTTTCACAGCTTTCTTAATGAGAGAATTAGGGAGATTTCAGCTAGGAGCCAATCCTGAAAGTGACACCCTACCGTTCATCTAGCACCAAAAGTAAAAAATATAAAAAATAAAAGGACAAACAGAAGCAATAAACAGAGAGCTGAAATTGCCCAGGACATCATAGACTTCAGCTATCACCCACAGCTTTACCTGACATGAACAGCAAGCATGGCACAGGCAGGAGTTAAGGGCTGAAGTCCATTGGACTGCAGTACTCATAAATGGTCGACTACTGCAGCAATGTCATGGGGCTCAATAGTGAAGTACCCTCAGCTCTACTGGGGCCTGTCCTGCTCTCTGTCAAAGACCAGCAACTAGAGGCAGTTCCAGACAAATATTTTGCTTAATGGGGATATAAAAGCTATTCTAGGTATTGCTGGGATTTCAGAGCTGGGAATTCAAGGAGAGGGAAACACCTGGCAGGACCTAGCTTTGGAGGCACAGAGCTGATGGGAAAGAACTGCACTTCACTACATACCCAGCATTCATTTCTCTGTGCATATGTTGTGACTGTTCCAGACAAAACATAAAGTATAAGCTGATTTAGATAGACTGTTTTGGTTGTAAATCCAAACTATTGCTTTTGGCAAAGAACTGATGAGAAAGAAATGGTCTACCTTGCAAACCCTGCAGCCCATGCTCAGAACAGCAGGTTTATGCCTGTCCTGCTGCCCTGGGAGGTATGAGCATTGTGATGAGAAGTGGTTGAAATGCATTTCTAAGGCAACTGACCGCTTGTTTGCAGGCTACAGACTTGCATAGACGATGCAGTACAGAGCATGGTGAGTTCCTTTCCTTCAAAGAGACATTTATCCCACTGAAAGAGTCCATCTGTAGAGCTTAACAGCTGAAAAAATATATTGGGCAAGGCAGGTCTCACTAAGCCTACTGGATTTTCCTATTTTAATGTTGATACAAATATTAAAACTATTTAGAAAGCTTTCTGAGTGCAACAAGCAGCCCTACAGTTCAGGCTTACATTCAGAGCATGTGTTTACTCACAGGTAATTATGCAAGACATATATGTTACCAGAAGCTGTTTTGTAATGGTGTCTGTTCTATTTTAAAAACAATTGCCTTGTAAAATTGACCTGGTAAGCTGGACCTTCCTTAGAGCCTGTTCAGCTTCTTTGGCAATGAGCAGAAAATGGGCAAGGAGGAAATAAACCCTCTGAGGGAACAATTATTTTTCAAACAGCTGCATATGCTGATAATCAGAAAGCACTGCCTATGTAACACGGCCTGGAAGACTAACCATAGAAAGGGGCCTAAATTGTTGAATGTTTTTGTTCTGTTTCCTATGACTGTCAATGAGCATACAGCCCACCACTGAAGCAATTAAGTTGCTTAAGAGAACAGCAAATGAAGTTAGCAGAACTTTAATTGGAAGGTGCTGGCTGCAAGCAGGCTGCATGGAAGAATTTTTTCAAGGAGATGAACAGTTTCAAAGTTACAGCTTTCATGGTGAAATTCTTGATAGCCTGCTATCACGATGTGCTGCAAGTGATATAGGATGATAAGTGATATAAATGCCTTAGCAGAGGTCACATATCACATAACCAAGTGATGGAAAAAAGTGTTATACCAAGCTGTCAGGCTCTGAATATGAGTCTAAAGGATCTGCACGTGCCCAGACATATGCTGAGCAGAAAGAGACGAAATTAGCATGGCCATTCCCCACGCAAGGAAAGCATTCCTGAATTTCCTTACCTTTTGTGCCAGTGTACATCTGGCAATAATGGAGGATAAGCATGAATTTTTACTATTTTTAAAAGCATTTAATTAAAAGTAAGTGTTAAGTCATGCTGAACTGTGTACATCACTGACTTGAAATGATCACTGATGGACAGAGGAAAATCTAACCCATCACCCAGAAAACAAGAGAATTGCCTGGTCATCACACAAAACACAGCCACAAAAATTGTGTAGTAACTTAAGACAAAACCTTGACCATCTAGAAACTACTTTCAGTATCACAGCATCAGAGAGCTCGTGATCAATAAACATCATTTGTATCTTCACTTGTGCTGGGCTTGGCAGAGTGGAGCTGTTCTTCCACTGGAATGGCTTTGTGGAGTACAGTTAAGTTGATCACAGAAGACATGGAGAGAAGAGTAAGTAAAACTATCCAAGGAAATGTTTTCTTTTTTCTACAAGATATTTTGCCTGTACTGTGACGTTCTGTTGCTCTGAGCGTGTTGTGAATTATGTGATATTGGTTCTTGGAAGACCAAAAAAGAAATCCTTTATTCATTATTTTTTCTTTATAAATACTGGGAATGTTATATGATTTACAAACAGCATGGAGGGGAAAAAAAGGAAAGAAAAAAACAAAAACCAAAAACACACACAAAAAAAAAGTGGAGGGGAAAAAACCAAACAGCTGCTCTACAGTCTAAGAAATAACCTTGCAAAAGCTTTAGCTACCGTGTTACCAAGCCAGTTTCTTCACTACTTTCTTGGATAAAACTACACACACCTTCTTAATCCTACAGTCACTGTGGATCACTTTTCAATTAGAGAAAAGGACTCTATGGGATTTTTTCCATCTACTATACATCCTCCTTCACTGTTGTACTGTCAAGGAGCCATTCATACAATACGCAAAGCAACTCTTCCTCCACTCCTGAACAGGAATGATGGTTGTAAAAAACAGAAAGACTCCAATTATTTCTGTAAATCGTTGTGTGGCTTTTTGCCAGAATCTACACCAAAACATTTGCTGTTACTTTTGTGAAGCTCTATCAGGCTCACATTAAGCTTCTGACACAAGAAGGCATAATCTCCAAAGATGGCAAAGCAGGTATAGCCATTACATCTCAACTTGTCAGAAAATAAAAACAAAACAAGAATGTTGCAAGGAAAACTAAAACTTATGACCAAGATGCTTAATTTGCATTCTTCTGAAGTCCATCAGCCTAAAAGCAAACAGCTGCATCTGAAATAACATAACAGATGTATTTCACAGGACAGTGTTAAAAGTTTCCCACACCTAAAGAAGTAAAGCATATGATGTAATGCAGAGATGTCCCTGCTGCTTTGCAATGCCTTCAGTTCTGACAGCTCACAGCTTGGCCCTGACAGCCATCCCTTGCAGCTCAACCAAACCTGACAGCTGTGGTGAGTCCATTTGCCCTCTCTGTTTTTCCTATTTTGGAGGACATAAAATAGCCATTTACTTATCAACTGTAATACTGCAGAAAGCTAATAGGGAGCAGAAATACTCTCCACATTATTGGTGCAGAAAAGTAAACTTTTTCTGAGCCCACATATGACCAAGCAGCTTAGTATTTTTGTCTCATCTCCCCCGGTCTGTGATAACCCTATGGTTAGTTACTTATCACCTAAAAACACACTTCAAGCATTACAATACTGTAGCCAGTTCTGTTTACTTTGAACCTGGATCTATGGAAGGAAAAATGCCAAGTAGCAGTGAGATTATCTCTAGCTAGCAAATCTCTTAAAAGCTTAAAGCTCATATTGTGATCCTGCATGTCAGCAACTACATGAAATAAGTCAGAAAGACTTAAGAACCAGCATCCGAGCAAAATGAGGAGCAGCATTGCTTCTGCTTGTTCAAGTTTGCCATAACATTGGAATGATGGATATTTTTGCAACATGACTATTACATAGATTCCTTTTTCAGCTGGAAGCTTAGAGAGCAAAATCCAGGGGGATTATGCACTCCTAGGAGTATTTCCTCTTTGTTGCACAAAGGGATCTGCAGCCTGGGGCTAGGAACCCTGTAGCCCATCTGAAAAGAAAGTGGCTACAGAGCATGGAACAAGTCCCCAGATTAGCCGAGGTGGTTTGTCTTCAGAACGGCAGCAGGGAAGCTACTTAAAAGCAAGAATGTTGCTGTTTACACCAAACTACACAGCCTGTGTGCCTAAAAGACTTTGAGCTGTACAGACTACCACCCCTGCACAATTTTTATACAAAGCTATAGGCTTTAATCTGAGCAGAAAAAAAAAAAAAAACTGTCTTGTGGAATAACAAAAGCAAAACTCACCTTCAGAAGTGAGTATGGGAAGAGTGTGACATGGAACGGGCCTGCAGCAATTAGAGATGTTGGCTCTGATGCCTTCAATGCATAATGCTCCCAGAAGCACAGACAAAACAGTGTCTATGACTGACTATGCTGAAGAACTGCTTTGTACCTCTCTGCTACACAGATATACAGGGAAAGAAAAAATGTGAGCTTAGAAAGCCAGGGAGAGCCTGCTACTAGGCTATTCCCTGATGCCAGTAGCCTACCAGCTGTGAAGTAACACAGAGAGAAAAGGACAAACTAGCCAAATGTGAGCCCAGGCTGCCCCAGCACCTCTTCGACACAGTATCACCCACAAGTGACATGCAACATGGATACATGCACTGCTTTCCTAGAACAGCTTCTTGTTGTTCTATCCAGATGCATTCTTCTCCCATCTCCCTAAATGATCCTCAGGGTCCACGCTCAACTGGAAATCAGACTCACATATGTGAAATCTCCTGTCCATAAAAGCAGCTATGCAACATCAGCTGCCCATTGAGCTCCTGGCTTTTCTGGCCATGCAGAGACCTGGGAGAGCAGAGGACTCCCTTGCCACCCATCTCTCTAGTCCTAGGACACAACTGAAAAGGAAGCTGAGTAAAGAAAGACAGATTTGGAAAGCTTTAACAGAGAAAAGGTTGGTGGCACAAGAGAGAAAAGAAAAGCCCTTTCTTTTTACACATTTGATGCCTTAGCCAGTAACTCACCATCTGAGCACTTCAGAAGTGCACCTCCCCTGAACAACAGGAAATCATTCTTTCAGAAGAGAGAAGGCCCTTTCTGCAGGTAAAACTTCAGGCACCCCGCTCCCATCACAATTATAGAGGCAAAAAACATTACTAAAAACTTCCCAGTAGATGGCAGGGTTACCTTGTGACATAGCTGAGTCTTAAGTTGAAAAGGCTGCTAGATAAGGACTTCAGTACGTGAACATTACATTTTAAGGTACTGAAAAAACTTGAATCTCATCATGGTATTAAAAATAATCTTTGTTAAAAATGAGCTTCTTTGGATAACTGCTAAGACAACAAAATAGTTTGTATGAGGCAAAACCTACAGCATTTGTTCTAGAAATTCACTTGATAATGAGACTACTAGAAGTGTCTTTCAGGACCTAAAGTAGTACAGCTGGCAAGTGTTCACATTTTTCTAGACACTGAACAAAAGAACACCCCAGAAAGGGAATTCTGCATGGCTGAGAAACAGTGAATGCAGCAGGTGCAGAACTTCATTAACTGTAAGGAGTTCCCTCACAAGCAACTGGAAGGAAAGCCAGATGTTCCCCGAGGAGCTCAGAAACATTTCATTACAGGTTAGCCCAGTGGAACTTAATAGCTGGCTGTAAGTGGCCGAGGCTACAGCTTCTCTGAGAACTGTAGCTTTGAGAATCATAGAATTGTAGAATAACCAAGGTTGGAAAAGACCTCCGAGATCATCCAGTCCAACCATCCACCTACCACCTATATTTCCCACTAAACCATGTCCCTCACTGCAACATCTCAACATTCCTCAAATACCTCCTGGGTCAGTCACTACACCACCTCCCTGGACAGCCCATTCCAGCACCTGACCCACTCTCTCATATAAGAAGCACTTCCTAACACACAATCTGAATCTCCCCTGGGACAATGTGAGGCCATTCCCTCTTGTCCTATTGCTAGTTACATGATAGAAGAGGCTGACTCACACCTCACTACAGTCTCCCTTAGGGTAGTTGTAGAGAGTGAAAAGGTAGCACCCAGCCTCCTCTTCTCCAGACTGAACAATCTCAGCTCCCACAGCTGCTCCTCATAAGACTTGTGCTCCAGACCCCTGGAGATCCAAAGGTCCTCTCCACCCATGGAACTGGGCTGAACCAGCCAATTATCTGCTGACAACACTGGCCTCAGCCAAGGAATCCAGCCTGTCCAGGTCCCCCTGTAGGGTCTTCCTACCTAACACTACCTGCCAACTTGGTGTTGTCGGCAAGCTTACTGAGGGTGCACTAAATGCCCGCATCTAGGTCACCAATAAAGATATTGAAGGGGACAGGTCCTAGCACTGACCCCTTGGGATACTCATGACCAGTCACCAGCTGGTTTTAATTCCATTCACCACCACTCTCTGGGCCCAGCCATCCAGCCAGTTCTTTACCCAGCAAAGAGTGTACCTGTCCAAGCCACAGGCTGCCATCTTCTCCAGGAGAATACTGTGGAAGACAGTATAGAAGGCTTTGCTGAAGCCAAGATAGACCACATCAACAGCTTTTCCCTCATTCACCAGGCTGGTCACCCAATCACAGAAGAAGGTCAGACTGGTCAAACAAGACCAGCCTTTCATGAACCCATGCTGGCTGGACCTGATCCCTGGTTGTCCTGCACATGCCATGTGATCTTCCTCCATAACCTTTCCTGGCACTGAATTCAGGCTGATGGGCCTGCAGTTCCCCAGACCCTCCTTACAACCTTTCCTGTTGATGGAAATCACAGTGCATACAGTAGTAATTACGCAAAAGTGTATAGTTGTAATTATACAAAGGTAAAGTAGGTGGATAGCTAGAGGTTATATAGGAAAGACTCACCAGTGTTAAGGCTGACTGTAGAAACTCCACACAGAAACAGTCTCCAGAAAGAGATGCTACATTAGTGGTGGTCAGCCCTCAAATGGGATCTAGGAGAGGTGGAGTCAAGCTCTACCCCTTCCAGGAGCACAGATGAATTACCTTCACCTGTGCTCCCGCAGCTGACTCATCACTTGCCTCAGATGGTTAATCAGAGGTTCAGGCTGTGATTAACAGTTTCCCTTACACAGTGGCAAGCATCCCATCCTTTGGGACCTCTCAGGTTGATCAGGAATGCTGACAGATGATGGAAAGTGGCTTGGCCATCACCTTTGCCAGCTCCATCAACATAAATTTATGTCAGTATAAATTCTGCATTTATTACAGCAGCGCAGTTAAGCAGTGCTATCCAACTGCAGACCAGGTAGAAAAAAAAACCCTCTTTCCACTGACAAACAGTACCTCCAAAGTCACATTTCCTACTTGCAGTTGCTATTATGACCACAAACAATATACACAACTTCTTCTGGTAAGTGCAGTGTCACTAAAGATCATAGCTTCACACTATGTTACTGGAAAGAGTTTCAAGGGTTTTTATAATTAATTTCATAAAATCCATAATAGCTCATCATCATCATCTTATTTTTATTTCTACATACTAACTTACACATTGTACATGATCACATTATACTTGTAAGTTTCCCACACACAATAGCCACTTTACTGAAGATTCGCACCTACTGATTCACCTTGCTTCTGAAAGCATTTGCTATACTTAAAAACAAACAGAAAAAATACCTCTGTCCCTTGTGCTATTTTACATTCATGACATGCAGCTGTAGAGTGTTTCCATGGTGGTATAATGTCTGACAGTCAGTTCATGCAGTGAATGGTAAACATCGCTTTTTCAAAAGCCAATTAGAGGTGCAGATTTGTTTTTTATTGCCCTCTCTCAGTTTATTGAGCTAGAGAGCTCAGGAACAGCTAAGGTCATCGAAACTGATGAGAGAAATGATCACTGTTTCATACAATAGAAACTTGAAATAAGTAAGATCATTTGGTGTAGAAAGGAAAAGAATTAAAAAGTGTGAGGCATCTGACATTATTAAGGTAACCATAAACCAGTTGCTTTGACCCCTAGGCCTTTGGCTTATCCAGGACCCCCAGTAATCTGCCTGTCATGCAATATTGGTCTTTGAACACAAAAGCTCTCTTAAGCATCAGCAGAGTACTGAGAGCTTTCCATCCCTAGGTCAGCGGCTCTTTATTTCCAGCCTAGAGTTTCATTTCATCACTGTCCCCTGAAGCAATGCCCTGCCTCTAGTTTTCAGTAACTAAAAGGAAACATATAGGAAACTGGGGCCACAGAAGGTGGGGGGTAGCAGGGCAAGGGGACACAGAAAAAGGGGAAACCAAAACTCTTTGGTCCATAATGTGTTTTCAGCTAGCATCAACTTACTCACAGCAAGTTCTCTTAAGCACAGCTAGGCTTTCTGCTGCACATATCATCAAGGCACCTGAGCAGTAACACCTTCAACACAAACGTACACACACATAGAACTGTTCACACACAGTCTTTGTAAGATTCTCTTACAGTACTGACATAATCCATGTTTTTGTTTTACCTGCAGACTGTGTCTACATCACAGTTCAGGAAGGATCTTCCCTCAGAAATGAGTGATGAAAATGGATCACTGCAGACAAAGTCTGCCTTAACAAGAATTCTTCCTCCTCTAAGAGGTACAAAACCAAGTTACTTCTGTGGTCTTACAGGTTAAGACATAGGGAGGAATAAAATGAAATTGGTCGTTCCTAAACTTACCTTTGTAGAAGACAAGGGCAAAACCAACAAAACTGGAAGATAACAAATACAGAATGTCAGGAGAGAAACAGTTACTGCTGCTTGATCTTATGAGGTCCAGATAAAGGCCACTGTAAGACCAAAAGCTTGATACCTAATCTTTTTAAACTTATTTTGAATTATTTCAAAAGGCAGAGAGGAGGAACAAGAACAAAACACAGACAGTGATTAAGCCTCAACACTCTGGGACGTGGTTCAGAGCAAGGTATTTCCAAAAGGTCTGGTAAAAAGTAACCTCTCTCCTATCAGTTACCACAAGAAGCATCCCTGTGCATGGAGTTCACATGGCAAGTTGCTGGCAGCAGAGGGGCTTCAACAGGGCTTCCTGTGGGAGGAGAGGTAGGACAGGGGCCTCTCTCCTTCTCCCCCAGCTCCCAGTGCCCCTGCATGCCCAGAATGCCCAGGCTGCTCCCGGATGAGCACTGGCAGTAGATGAGGGCATGCACTCGGCACTGATGACAGTGCTTGGCTGGTTTTGAGCCTCACAAACATTCCAGAGGCCACTTTGGCCAGGCCATTTGATGAAATCCTTAGCCTCAATGACATCCTATATCTGTCCCTCTAGACAACAGCATCTCAGCTCTTCAGCCAGATCCAGTTCCTAAACCATAGGGCAATGCCACAGGTGTGGCTGTGGGCAATGGTTATCCACCTTTCTGGCTGGATTCTGGTGCTGTCCCAAAGGGAGACTGCCTGGATGTGCTCACAGGATGTGTTTTTCCAGCCTCTAGTGGTTTCCTGTGATAGAGCCCAACTGGAAAAAGTGCAAAAGCTGCCGATGACAGAGAGCTGTGTAAGTACAATATCCCAGTGACTGTGGTGACAACAGGTATGCTATCTGGGGTTGTGATGCTTTGCATGGTGAACCAGACAGAAGAGCAAGCACCAGGACAAGTCTATACCAGAACACCTCCAGAAGTCTGTGCACTACCTGGTCAGACTGGGATTTCAGAGCCGAAGCTCGCTTCCCTCTCTCCTCCAAGGAGAGCTGCCAGTTAGTACTTCCTATACACCAAAGGCATCAAACTTAGCCAGTAGGGTGCACAGTCAGTTCAGAAATCACACCAGTCTCACATTGCCTGAGGCACAAAGGACAGAGAATGTGTCTAACACTGGCAGCACGGGCAGGATCAGACCATTCAGAGCCTGGGGAAGACAGCCTGACCTGTGGGAGGGCCCTTTCCCACAGAAACCAGTTTACGGTCAGACAGCAGCTATGTAGCATGGCTGCAGGAAAAGGTAATTCTCCTTCAAAGCTCAACAGTCTTCCTAAGGGCTGCTATGTGCTGGCTGCATGAGTGAGAGTTGGGGGGTAGCAGAAAGGTACAACACTTAGGAAGTACTGAATTGAAGGGAACTGCATGATATCAGCATGCACCACTGCTTTTAACCACTGCACTGGTTGAAGCCCTTACTGCCTACCTGCTATAGACCACAAAGACCAATAGGAGACTTTGCACTATAGTCCACATCTTCCTTTTGAGTTAGCCACAGAGCAGCTACAGTGACTGACGGGACAGGCACGGGGACCACATGAAGCATCGAAGATGGTAATTTCCCAGGAAGGGGAGCAGAGCAGAGCTGGGCTCACAATCAGATGTGGAAGGGAATACAAAAACCCCAGCAAAACTGCTCTGGGGTGGTGGGTCCAGGCACAACAAGTCCAGCTTCCTTTAGTAAGCCTTCCCTGTGTTTTCTGGACTACTGCTGCTTTCTCCCTCCACTATGCCTTATGTGGGCTTGCCCCAGCGAGCACCATGGTGCACCCACATACGCCCTGCCCCACAGAGATGCAGACCCAGGTTTTCCCGCAGTTCCAGCAAGTGCTCTGTGAACTGATTACTCTTCACAGGAGCAGAGGATCTTCCGTTATTAGTGCCCTGGAAGCAATCTGAAGAGGATATCAAGAGCAGGTGCCAGACGGGGCTGCAGGAGGATTACAAGCAGGTGGAAACAACCTCACGCAGCTTATCCCACTGGCTTTAACACTCAGCCCTCCATCTGCCCCAGAGTCAAGAAGGTGGTACAGCAGAGGGGATGGGAGGACAGCAGCAGCACACAGCTGGTCCCGGCCGACCTCCAGCCTCCGGCTCCCGAGTAGCGACATCCACATCCAGGCAGTGACAACCACTTCAAACTAAGGGCCAACTTTACCCTCTCGTGTTACGGCACTCGGGGTCAGACGTCTACCACTCGCAGCCTGGGACCTTCTCAGGCTGGACTTCAGCCGGAGTCAGGTGCTGTAATCCCCCTAGGAATGTAGTCCCATAGCCCCGAGTGGACCCCACGCTTGCCGCTTCCCCAAGCACGGCGTTCCGCTTTACAGGAGCGCCAAACAGGTTAGGTTGCTCTTCCCCTGCCTTGCAGTCCTTCCTCCGCAGCCCTCCCTGGCAGGGAAGCGGTGACAGCCACCCCCTCGCCTCCCGCCGCGGCACGGTCGCTGCCACCCCCCGCACCCCCAGCGGGCACCGGAGCCGCCCCCCGGCCCGGCCCCGAGCATGCTCAGTGCCGCCCTGACCTACTTTCCCCTGCCAGAGCCGGCGGCGGCGGAGGACAGCGCTGCGGCACAGCACGGCGCAGCGCCCCGTGACCGCGGACTGCGGCAGCGCCGCGCTGCGCTCCGCCCGCCCGCCCTCGCAGCGCGCCCCGGGCCCGGCATGGTGCTGCGCGGGGCGCGCTGAGAGGCACGGCGGCGGGCGCTGCCGCAGGGCGGCCGGCGGACAGGTGAGCGGCGCTTCGGCGGGGGAGGGGGCGGCGGCCGCCTCGCCCGGCACCTGCCCGGCCCTCTGCCACTCGGCGAGGGTGGCTGCGGAGCGAGCGGCGCGCTGCCGCCGCGAGCCGCATCGGGCGCGCCGTCCCGCAGCGGGGGAGTGCGGGTAGGCGGCCGCGGCGCTGGGGAAGCGGCGGCTCCGCAACCCGCCTTCCCGGCACGGGAGCCGCAGCGGGGAGCGGGAGGTGCCGCGTTAGGAATTCTGCATAGGGACATTTTCTGTAGAGCTGACCTCTTCAGAGAGCTGAAGTCGTGCTGCCTTGCATTTAAAATAAAGGTGACCCCCTGCTTGTTCGCTGTAATTACCTTTTTATCTCAGAGGACGACCTCACGAGGTAGAAGTCAGTTTCCAAAGTGCCCTGCAGGAACTGCAGCCTTACGCTTCTGAGCGATTTGGTAGAAGGAGCCAAAGTCGAGAAGCACCAGAAAAGTGGGCTTAGAGATCAGAGCGCAGCGCTGCTGAGCAGGCGCTTGTCCGGTGCATTTATTTGGGCACCTGGTAGGAGAGCGTGCTTCCCAACAGTGCTCAGTGAGCTGTTAGCGTGAAGCTTCTCTGCTCCAGAAACATAAGTACCTGCAGAATAGGAAGTGCCACATGCAGCTTCATTTGGTTTGGCTGAAGAACAGTGAGGTTAGTTCATAGTGATAAACGCAGAGGAGTTTACAGGGGAAAAGTGGAGCAGTTGAAATGTTTGGAGCCAATGCATTATGGAACAGTTTCTCTCCTCGCTGCAGCAGGACAAAATTGGTAGATCTCCATGCAGTGGAGGTGATGTTTGCATGGCAGAATCTTTTGTCTGGCTTAGTGTGCACACTTAGCAGCAGCAGCACCATTGCAGTACTTGTGCTTGGTGCAGTAGGGATCCTTTTTAGTAGAAAGGTTTTGTAGTTCAGACTGCAGTATTGCCAATGTCCATCAATTAGGAGCACAATTCAGGCAGCATGAGTGCACACTGTATATGTGCCATTTCTTCTGAAGAATATGAAGCTGAAAGTTTAGACAGACAGCAGACAGTCCACCAAGAAATAGTTTGCTTTCCACTTTAGTCTGTGGTTAATACCACAACACAAGCAAGTTTCCCATTGTGAAAGCTTGTATAACACAGATGTGTTAACGTGTCACCAGAAGGCTGTGGTATAAGACCAAGCTCCTTAGCACTTCTGGGATTTGTCCTTCCTGCAGTTCTAAGCTGCTGCCTGGCCTCCCAGCTGGGCACCCTTGTAAAGCCCTCTCTGTAGCCTTAACTTGGTTACTTAGTTGTGCTGACTCCAGCAGTGGCATTCTTCATCCACATACAGACCCACCTTGGAAACATCGTTTCCAAGATAGTGGGTGTACTGTTATTTTTTCCCCAGTTACTACGATTAAAATAAATCATAACAGCATTTTAGAGCATCAGATCTTCTGTCTACCAGAAAAGAGGTGAGAGGCAGACAAAACTTGTATGTGTTCGAATAGCTGTAGGATAGAGTGATTCAAAGAGATGTCATGATTTTTACTTAGCTAACACAGCATTAGACAGCGGACTGTCTTACTTCAAAGTCATGAGCAGGAGCAGTGCTTCTTTATCAGAAATCAGGAGCTCTGTACAGGCACATAATTCTACTTTGGAAGAAGACCACAACACATGGAGGGATTACATGAAGAATAGCCTGTCTAGGTGGGCTTAACATTTAATGAACACGTTCTGCCATTCTGAAAGTTGTGTACCCACAAATGATTTCTGCTGATGTTTTAAAGTCACACAGGGACAGGGCATCTGTACTGCACTGCAACCACACTGCTGTGTGTGCAGTCCCCACTCACATGCACACAATGTGTGGCACACGGTCCGACCAGCACTGCTGCATTTTCTTCAGTAGGTTGTGCCTGTGGCTGGTGGCAGTGGTGTGATATGGTACAGCAGATCGCTCTGTGTGAGTTACATTTATAAACTCATTTCTGAGTCGTGTTGCTGCATTAGCTGTTCTGTGCATTGTCTAATTGTGAGCAGCTTGACAAAAGATGCTTAGAAATTTCTGTTATATTGATGTTTATATATATATTAACCCAGAGCAGATATAATGGCACAGAAGTTATAGAGATCCTTCAATAAACTCTTGATGAATTCTACCTAGATTATGTCACAACAGTGGCCATATGAAGACGCACTAGCAGAGGGCGGTATTGATTACATTTGTATACAAGCAAGGCTCATGTTTCTGTCTGGTGCAAGGCAAACTCCTCTGAATACCATTTCCTGTTCCTTTCTGATACTTGTGGAGGAAATAGGCACAGGCACTTTTAACCTGAAGTGATCCTTTTCTATTGCAGCCAGCTGTGAATGGATAGATTCATTTAAATTCCCCCTTTACAAGTTTAATCCTGTCCTAATCACAGCATCCACATGTAACCTCTTTGCACTGAATCACAGAAACAAATACATGCTTAAGCCAGTCATTAAAAATGGGTAAATATATGCATCTTGCAGTTCTGTGAGGACACAGATGAATTAGTCATACTCCACGCTGTCTTCTTCCCATTTTTCATTCTGTTTTATAAATGGGAGCCTTTTGTTAAAATACTGTTTCTAATGGAAACTGTATGCAGTGAATTGAATACACTTACTGAAAGCATGTACAAAATTTAGAATTTAAAAATTAGGGAAGTCTTCAGTCCTGCAAGGGCTAAATTCCCCGCATCTGGGATTTTTAATTCATTGTTTGGAAAAAGAAAACACGTAGACGTAACTAAGGGATGGTCAGTTTTGCCAAAAAGCTCAGTTGAAGAGAAAGCAAAGGGAAATGAGTTAGACCCCATTCTGCATTGCCGTGTTCCTAGCAGTAAGGACAGATAAGCCGTCGCTAGAGCATGTGAGATCTGTTGTTTTTGCCGACGTTGGTTACTTAAGCTGTTAGTAGAATAATACCTGTGGAGTGCTGGTATAAATAGAAGGTAAGAGGTGAGTAAAAAAAAGGGAAGATAACCCAAAACTTGGTGAGGCCAGGCAGTGTGCAGATGCAGAGTCCCACATCTCCACATGCATCTTCTTTGTTCCTTTTATCTCAACAGAGGGAACTTCTAGGCATTGACCCATCTGTGTTTATTGCCAATAGTAAAACAGCAGCTGTGCTGAAAGCTTGCAGGGAGCTGAGCCTCTTAAAGCTATACAGATGTTTCTGGAATAATAGCTTTGCATACAAAATGACACTGAGTAGCAATTATACAGCCTCCAAATAAATACAAATGCTAAGTAAATCTAAATCATCATCATGAAAGAAGTATTTATTTGGAAAATCCTGTCTCTCTGACACTGATAGCTTTCTATCTATTTCTTTAGGATCCAGGTAGCCCACAGCTCAGTAGAAGGACATTTCCACTGCAGTACTTGTGTTGATTTTAAAAACAGCAAGCTTCTCTACTAAACATAAAACGTTGTCTTTGCTGCAGTCATTAAAATACCTCCAAGAGAAAGCAATCGAATTGCTCATTCCATATAGAAATGTGCATACGTGCTACATCTTATCTAATGAAAAGTTAAATGTTCAAGTTGTGTCAACAGTAAAAAAAGATTTGATACAGCAGAGATGCCAGGATTATAGGAACTGCAACATCAGAGGGGAACTTTTCAGAGGTTTGGCATTCTTGAGGTACTTTTAAGTAATCTCTCAGTAATTACCTAACAACAGCCTCTCTCTGTTCATTTTTAGGTTAATGGATTAGGGTCTTTGGGCATTTGTTGGAATGAGGCAAACAGCCACCAGATCACTTAAAAACATGGCCAAATCAATGGAACCATTCAAGTGTTTAAAGTGAGGAGGGTTTAAATTCTCCAGGATTTCATATGTTGGCTAGTTTAGCAATACTGAGGCATGAAGTAGAACAAAGAGGAACAATGAAGAGAGCTTTACAGTAAAGAGACTTATTTGCAATAAGGCTCCTAAAATATTTACATGCTCGTAAAGGCATAATCTGCAGGATATTTTTACCATCTCTGAATAGAATGACGCATCCTTCCTTCACTGCTCCAAGGGTCTGCATTTGCCATGTAGGAAATGCTTATCTAGATAGGATATTTTTTACCATATAGAACGTGGGGTAACCATATTGCTTGTTGCTTTCTTGCTGCAATTTACTGTATGGTGCATGGTCTGTGTGAAACTACTGAGCACTCAGGCTTCCAGAATCCTGAAATAAATTAACAGCGTCTCTCCTGAGTGTGTGATGATTACTTATTGCACACTGGGCAATAAATGTGCTTTTCAGACAACAACATGAGTAAAGTGTGATTGTGAAATTAGGGGTATTGTTGTAGGCGTTAACGAGGCAGAACCTTGTTGTATTTGGGAGGGGCAACAGGGTATGTCTCTCTGTTAGGAGAGATCTTATAGAAGTCTGGTAAAGACATGATCACACTTTTGAGTTGAATGTCTGATTGCAAATCCATACGTTCTATCTGAAAATCTGCAGGTAATGTGTTCATATTGACTGAAAATGGAGTCGCAAACATAAATCCTTGATTTTTTTTTCAGCGACCTTGAAACCCATTGTCAAATTCCTGTATCAAAACACAAGGTGCATATTTTTTGCTGCTCACAGGACTGTGTTTAGCCAATATATCGAAACACTCACAATTATTTGCCATCACTTGAGTCAGTGCTGCACACTGCCTCATCTCAGGCCTTGGCTGACCTCCCAGTTTAAATTTTCTACACATATAGCCATAATTTCTGTTGTAGCGACTTGTGTCCCTTGTCTGTAACCTGTGAGAGGAGCCTGGATCTGTGTCCCCCATACCCATGTATCATGTGCCTGAAGGCAGCAAGTGTCACACCAAGTCGTATCGCCAGTATGACCAGAGCAGTGTCACACAGACTTGTCAAGTTTCTGAAAGGTTCCCAGGCAGCTGAATTCAGCCAAAGAGTCTGAAACATGTAGCTGGGAGTTGCTGCCCAGCTGGAAGCTGCAGTCTAGGTGGGCAGAAGGAAGCTCTTCAAACTACAAATGCTGCCAGTGTGCCACCTATTTGACATAGCCAGGGAAGTGGAAGACAAAGGAGTTAGGAAGGACTGAAATCCTCCCAGAAAGAATACAGAGTGCCTCTTTCAGAACCAAGCTGCAGTATTTTATGGACTACCAGATGACTAGAGAAACAAATCAGGAAGTTGCTGCAAGTTGTAAATGAGTTATATTTCTCTTCATTTGCTATCTGGACCCTAGTAGCTTAATCGTTTCATTAGGTAGTTTTCACTCTCCTATGAACTGGCAATGAACTTTCCAGCTTTTGTGTCATTATCAAACAGCATCCCTACCTTTGCATTCGTGTTCCAGTGACACCTGTTAGCTCTTACTGTTGCCCACTTTGAAAAGATATTGCCCATGGCAACTAAGAGAGGGATTGGCCTGAAGAAGAAATGTAATAAGTAGTTTAAAAAAATAATAATTAGCATTAATTTTGTTTTGTAGCATCAGCCCTGATGATTGCAGACAAATTAGAACTAAGGTAGAAGTCATTTCATTTTCTTGGTCACTTAAAATCTAAGAAAGACAGCACTGAGATGTTAAAGTTGTATGACTACAATTTATGCATTGAACTGACTTCTTTTGCTTCACTTCTGAATCGAATAACCTCACAGTTAATAGGATTACACATTATTCCAAGTACAAGAACAGGCAAGTCTTACAGGAGTAAGCAAGCCAGGAAAAAGTATGCATCACTGACTTCTGTTCTTTTGTGCTGTCGTCGTGTCATTCTGCACAATTGCAGTGCTTATAAATGTAGCACCTCACTCACTGCGCTTTTTCTTGGCAGCATTAATACTGGAAAGCAAACTCATCTGTGACGTGAAAAAGCAAATGGTCAGTCTGAACGTTTCTCTGAGTCATTTATGTTTCCAGCCAGTCTGAGCTGAAAGTGTCTTCTATTAAGACCATCAATGGTTTTGGACGGAGAAGTTTTAATCTCAATTTTGCTCCATTTCACAGTCAGGAATAATACCATCAGCCTGCGGCTGTGCTTGCTCTTGAGCCTATCCCAGGGAACTTCTCTAGATAAAAAAGGCAGAGAGAGCACCACAGAGACAGCTGTCCTGTCACTTAGAAGAAAAGCCTGTTGCAGTTCCCTCTCCTAGCTCATTTTGTGCAGTTTTTCTTGGAAGTTAATCCTGGGAGCAGCACTGTTACTTTCAGATTTTCATTTTATACAGTGTGGAAAGAAACAAAAACCAAAATAATTGAATGTAAGGACCCCTGGTATCTTGCAGTAGTGAATGTTGCTGCAGTTCCAGTATCCAGGGGAAGATGTCTTTGTGTTAGATGATGGAGGAGAATTTGGACATTCCTCTTACATCATCTTAGAGGTATGCCTGTCCTTCAATACAGCTTTGGGTGGAAGAAGTAGTTCAGAGTATCCAGGGTTGTTTCTTTTCCTTTTCATGCACCACAGTTTAAATAAATAAATAAATAAATAGAAGAAGAAGAAGGAAAAATAAGTGTGTGCAACTATATTAAACCTACTATAAACTTCTGGTTTTTCAGGTAGCTCGTGTGTTTTTGGGTGGATGACAGAAAGGGATGCATCTATTCTTTCCATGTCCAGAAACGTAACTTTATATTAATTCCCATCCTGTGGTAAAAGTGCTCCCAGAGATTAAGTCTGTTCCTTCAGAGCAATACTCAGTATTATAATGTCCCCCTTCATGAGTGTTCTGTGTTACTCTCAGTCTTAAGGAATTCTTGCAGGAATCTTTGTTTTAGTCTAGCCAATCTAACTGTTCTCTGACTAAGGGCAAAATTAGAAGGTTAGACATCTTGGCTGTCTTAATAGTTTTTATTATGGGCCACAGTTCAGTAAAACCTGTCATGGCCAAGAACCAGAGCAATTAGCACTGTGCCCACTTCTCCCATACCCTGCATTCTCATGCGTCTTGGCCAGAAGTGGGCTGACATCACTAGCAGTCCTGTTTCAATACGCTTAGCCTGCCTTTTAGTCGTATAATTGAATCATAGCCCATTGTATCACTTATGTTTAAGAAAGTAGCTGACTCCCAGAGTTGTTTTCCATAGCATCCTCAGGCTGCTACTGCATATATGGCAAAAGCAAGATGGAAACTCTCAGGCAGTTTCCATTTGCACCACAATCTGGTGTCAGCACATTTTCTACTGTTTCCAGTTCTTCTTCCTTCTTTGCAAATCTGACTACCATGTTTTTGGTTCTGCGCAGCAGCTTAGCACAGGGTCCAGAATGGGTGGATCTGCAGGTGAGTGCCCTCTGTCTCTTATTAGGTGGAGCTGAGAAAAACTGGTTTCTTCCTTTATTATTATTATTATTTTTTCAATCCACTAACAGTGCATAGGAAATCTTTCCTTTGGTGTGTATTCTATCACTTCTTTGTTGCCCTAGGAACATTTGTCTAAACTAGCATCTTAAAACACTGTTCTTCAGAGAGATTTCTCTCTAACTCCTCAGATAAAACCAGAAGCCCATCAAGAGCCCTTCCCTGGATGGCATGTGAAAGCAGCTGCCACTCCTCCTAAGCATTCTGCTTTAAGATTCCTGCCTGGTTATTGCTCATAGCAGCCATCAAACTGTATTTATTTCAAGCAGGTACACATCTGTGGAGGTATTAATATTCTGCGTTCCAGGAACATACATGAGAAAGTACACTCCCAAGAGTAACACAAGTAGATATTAATCTCCCACGGTAGATGTCAATTACTTCATCTCTATATCTTAATTTTTACTGCATATATATATATGATTCACTTGTGTTGTGCCAGAAGGAGGGAGCAGATGTTATTTTCAGACAAGTAAATGTCCCCTCTGACCATGTTAACCAGTCAGATTTGTTACTTCTACACAAAGGTGCAGTTTGTGATTTCAGGTGCTGTGTGTTAAGCATGGGTAAACATACAGAATGGGTATCCTCACACCGTTACTGCCACCACACACTTTCCAAAACGTCCATCCATAGCATCCCAGTACCGTAGGGACTCACTGTGCCACCAACCAAACTGAGCTTCCCAATAGACTGGGAGTCCTTAAATGTTTTCTGTTCACCTGCTGGGTGATGTTTCATTTTTGTGTAGAATTCAGATTACTTTCTCTGCTAAACGACAGTTTGAATTGCTACAGATTTTTCTGCCATCAGAGAATGTGCTCAAATACAACAAAAATAGGCTGCAGTCAGTAACTCGTAATAAACGCTTGAGCAGTTTATGTTGTTCCTTTGCCCTTCCCATTGTCTTAAACCATCCAGTCTTTGTTCCTCCTTCCCTTTCCAGAAAGTGTGACATGCCTTTTGGCTTTTCTGTGTGGTGCAATGCAGATCTATCACACTGTACAAGAGCATTTTATAGACTGAATAATCATAAAGAATAGCTGTCTCCAAGGTTAATGGAGTAGTAGAAGCTAGATGTAAATAGTGACTGAAGTGACTGAAGTACTTTTTCCAAGGCAAAGATTTAGACGTACTGTGCCTGCCTGTCTATAGAGAATGTCTGGAATTTAGACTCTTCACAGTTTGAACAGTGGGAAATGGATTTTCAAAGTCACTGTTCGTATGGCTTTATATGACAAATGAGATTTTCATGTTAATTTAAGATAAAAAATTATTCTGTCTCTTCACAGCAGATATCTCCACATTCGGTATTTAGGAAAACAGAGAAAATGAGGGCAAACTGGAAGCTATGACAGATATCCATACCATTCATGTAGCTTCTCTGAAAAAAAACATAGCTGTTTGTTTCCAGTAATGATCCATCCTACAGGACAGAGGAAGCTAATTTGCTCTTTTAATAGCAGCTGTATCCATTTGTACAAAATCAACTTCGTAGCATTTCAGAGAATAGAGAAGAAAACAGCCTAAGACAAAAACAACCAGTGAAAGACAGTAATGTTGTTTTCTTTTTGAATAAAGAAGAGGGAAATTGTTTGCTTGTTTTTATTTTAGTTATTCTTGTATGTGTGTAAGTTGCCTAGCCTTGTCCAGCAGTCATTTCTCCATGCTAAAGTAGATGAGGTATCATGACATCAAACAAATCTTCAGTATAATGTAAACAGTTTTGCAAGTGAAATATTCACTTGTGGCAAGATGGCTGTATACTAACTGGGGCCTATTTTTAGATTTCAGATAGATTGCTCAAACTAATAAGGGTCATTAAGTTTCAGTTATTTATCTTACAAAAACATGAGTTAAACCAATGTGGTTAGATATTCTGATGTGATTTTAACGTATTTTGTGGCCTTTAGACTCCAAGTGAAATTTTGAGAGGTGCTCATCTTGAGGCCAGCATTGTGCCATCAGTCAGTAGCGAATGCCTATTGTGTTCACTGGGAACATAATAAGGCCAATAGAGAGCACATTTGTAACTCCCCCTCTGTCTACAAACTGAAGTCATTGTTAATGAAAGGGCTCATTGTAGATGATTAGTTGAGGAAAAATATTGTTGTGAGAGTGTGCAAAAACTGAACAAGCAAAATACTTAAGGCCACATAAGGAATGGAAAAGTCCCAGCTTCATTTGTACCTCAAAGAAACCTTGCCCATTAGTATGTTACTAGCAAGTATATTTCTTTCAAAATCTGCTCTGCGAAATGATTTCATAAACTACTAAGTACCCTCTTTTACATATCTCTTCCATGTTACATTTTATCTCAGAAAAAAAATTTAAAAAAGAAGCGAATGGATGGTTTTAGATGTTTTGTTGTATGTCTTACTGTATTCAGACAAAATTGTAAATGCTAAGGGCTCTAAAAGCAGCTCCAAAAACCCTTCCTGGAGTGGTTTCTTCCTTCTGACATGTTCCACATTTCAGCTAAGACTGTGCGTGACAGAGCTGCAGCACTGAACTGGTAGTGACAGCTTTAATGTGCTGTGCCTTTGTTCGCCTGTTGATTTTGCAGATGCAAAAAAAGAAAGAAAGAAAAAAGAGAGAAATCTGTAGCACTTTCAGAATAAAATTGTAGCTGCTGCTGCTGTAGCTAAATTGCTGCTAAGTGTCTAGGTGATAAAAGCCTTCTCCTACGCCTGCCTCTCTGAACAACAGGAAAATGTATGCATCTTTTTCCAGTAAGAAAAAGGACTGTGATAACATTAGCATTTAGACAAGACATCGAGCTGATGATTGTGCAATGCATTAATGGATGTGTCACTATTTTAAAGGAGCACATCTAATGGATTGTTTATACAGGCCATCTCATTATGCTTTTTTTTTTTTTTTTTTTTTTTTTTTTTTTTTAGGGTATTTAAAAGAAAAAAAATTGCATGGATCAAAATAAGGCTCTCTTGTGACCTCCTCACCTCAAGGGCCTGCATTCTACAGAACCAACCCAGGTTTCCAGCCAGCTGCATATAGCACTGAAGGAAAATGAACATATTGAACAGCCACCACTTTTTGTGCTTTCTGCCTACCATACGCCTTGTCATCTTATTAGCAGCTCTGACAACTGCTGAGGATGTGACTAATAGCACTTTCAACCGCACTGGCACAAGCACAGGATCTGTGCCTGTGGTCATCTCCCACATCGACCATATCATAGTCAAGGAGGGGTGTAGTGCCTTGATTGACTGCAATGTCCAAGGTAGTCCCAGTCCACATTACAGATGGTACAATTCCAACGGCCGCCTGCTCCAAGAGGAAGAGAATAAAGGTAAGATTTTAGTATTCTCAGCAACGTGGCCTGTCCTGAGACACTTCTGATTTCAGCAGGCTAACTAAAAGCCTTAATTTAATGGCCTGCAGGAAAATATACAAGTCATCTCAGCTATAAGTGTTATATACATCTTGGAAGAAAACAGTTTTTTTTGTAATGCGTTATTTATAGCAGAACATAGCAAGAAGCTGAGATGCCTATGTTTTAGGCAGGCTTCTTTTCACTGGAAGACTTCAGGTTTGATCCTATTATGCATTCTCTTCTCTTTGTTCTTCTCTGACACCAAAGAAGACAGAAAAGCTGTTTTCCAACTCAATGAGAGATTCTCTTGGCATATGGGAAGAGTTCATTGGAACAGTTTCAAAGAAAATGGAAACTGCAAACCCTCCCTGTCTTTATGTACGGTGCCATGTGTGAGAAACAGGAGATGCCCAGAATGACCAAATCTATGCTGGGGCAGCAGTTAGATGGACAGGTTAAGTCTGAGCCATTCTGGCTGCAGAAAGACTGTTGTATTTGCCAGAGATGTTCATTTCACATGAGCCTGTTTTCCTTAAAAGGAAGGTTTGATGGCTAACTGTAGTTATACTTTTAGGGAACACTTACTGGGGGGAGATGAAATAAACTCGTAGTAATTCCCAATAATTGCAGGACAGCTTGTCTAAACAGTAGCTGAACTGAGGGACAGCTCTATTATTATGGAAATGATTGACCCAACTGTAATTGCTACAACAGCATATCTATAACAGCTTACTATGTAACAGGTTATATTTTACATTTCAATATTTTATCATTAAAGATAATAATAGATTAAAGATTTTATTTATTCTATGCATGTTTAATTAGGAAAAAATAGTAATAATTAAAAAAAACAATACAAAAACATGATAAAAGCCCATACCTGCTCTGTATTAATTTTTTTTTTTTTTTAAAATATTATTATTATTTTTTACTACTGAGTCTCAAACTTGCCCAAAGATTCTTCCTGGAATGAAATTAGGTAGGAAATAGAAGAATCTTTACAACAAAAGAACAGGAATGGTTTGGGGTTGTGTTAAAGAGGTGGAGAATGGTTGTGTCCATATCTCCATAATTCTTGTTTTTTTCAGTTTACATTAACAGAATTACATAGGTTACTGTAATGAAACACCAAAAATAGCCCAATGAAAACACAATAAAATGCACTGCCAGGGAACAAAACAAGGAGAGTTTAGTAGGTTTTTCTGTCTCGTAATGTTGTTATTATTGTTCTTTGAGGATGCGTGGCATGTGTTTGGGAAGCTCTCTGGGATAAGCAGCCATCCATTTATCTGTCTATAAGATGTCCATAGATGTCATACATATTGACTGATTTTTATGAGACTTTTTTAAGACATGAAATTATAATATATTTGAAATCAGTGTCAATGATTTGATAGCCTAGCTTGGATCTCAGAGGGAGAAAATCCGTTGTGATGGCAAATTCTTTGTTTTCTCATCAATGTTATATCACTTCTCCAAAATCTGAGGCCAGTTTGACAAAACTGATGCTTAAACTGTGCTGAACATGTGAACGAGATACCTCTAAGTAAGTGATTCTGTTCTCCTTTACAGCAGGAAAATGGTGGTTTCTTGACAGTGGGCAACTAAACATTACCAGCGTGTCTTTTGAAGACAGAGGTAAATACACGTGTGTCGCATTTAATATGTATGGCAGTGTTAACAATACTGTGACTCTGAGGGTTGTCTTCACTTCCGGAGATATGGGAATCTATTACATGATTGTCTGCCTTGTGGCTTTCACGATTGTTATGATATTGAACATTACGCGGTTATGTATGATGAGCAGTCACCTGAAGAAAACGGAGAAAGCAATCAATGAATTCTTCAGAACAGAAGGAGCTGAGAAACTCCAGAAAGCCTTTGAGATTGCAAAGCGTATCCCAATTATCACTTCAGCCAAAACGCTCGAGCTTGCCAAAGTAACACAGTTCAAGACCATGGAATTTGCTCGCTATATAGAAGAGCTTGCTCGGAGTGTGCCTTTGCCACCTCTCATCATGAACTGCAGGACTATAATGGAAGAAATTATGGAGGTTGTTGGTCTGGAGGAGCAAGGACAGAATTTTGTACGGCAGACAGCAGAAGGCCAGGAAACCACTGAAACTGATGAGCTCTATACGATCCCAAATGCTTTGAAGCGCAGTGACTCTCCCACAGCTGACTCTGATGCATCATCACTGCATGAGCCACCTCAACAGATTGCAATAAAAGTGTCTGTTCACCCACTGTCCAAAAAGGACTGCATGGATGGTCAGTCACAAGAAAGTGTGCAGTTGGACACCAAGGAAGAAGACCTTCCTCAAACACCAGCACTTCCAGCAGAGCCCTCTCCTGAGCCTTCTGCCGAACTCAGTTCTGATGACACAGCATTGGCAAATGACACATGTGTTATATATGAAAGCCATGTATGATAGTTACTCCTGAATCTATGCATAGCAAGAAAATCAGGTGGAGCTCTTTTAAAAATACATATTGTACTTGCCGCTAAGCCTTACCAGGAGACTATCATAGCAAAGCATGTATGTGGATTATTGGCACTTTCTTCTCAATTTGACTTTAATTTATCATGATGTATGGCAGAGTAATTGCTAATACATTAATACTATTTGCTCTTTTCGATTAGGAGTATTTCCAAGAAACATTTACCTCAGCGTTTTCTAGGCTGGAGTCATCTGTAGTGGCCACCTGGTAGTATTTGATGTAGAACACTTGAACACAAAACTGGTTTTCATTTTCCTCCTTCACATTTGTTATTTTCCATTATTTTGCATATATTGTCTTGTGAATTTGAATTATTGCCCAAGAGGCAGCACTCCAATAGCCAAATAAATTCCTAATAGATTACTTTTACAAAGCCTGTTTGCTGAGCTGCATTGTGATTGAGAAGGCCATTAAAGAAAGTTAAAATGTTTCCATTTCATTTGAGACCAGCCTGCTTAGGCACAAGGGAAATAGTTTTCCCTTTTCCACTGAATGAAGATGCCAATAAGTGGGTGGGTTTTGTTTTGTTTTTTTGTTTGTTTTCTTTTTCCTTGTCAAGAAACAACTTTAAGGTCTATTTTAAAGATAGGAAAGTCATTCAACATCTTACAAAAATTTGCAGTCAGAGCCCTGCAGGTTTTTTCCTTGCATTTGTCTGTCTGGCTTTTCCTGAAGTTTGTAAGGAAAACAGTTGCAAATATGCAAGATGCTGTGCTTTGTAGTAACTTGGCAGGAATACGTATGTGCAGTGTTACGAGAAGACATGCAGGTGCATTAACAGTCCTGCAAACTCCAGTAATCAGGTGATGTCAAAGGTGAAATGCAGAAGGCGCTTTTACTGGGATTCTCTATTTTGTGCAGATTTTTATTATGGGGATCAAATCTAAATTTGTCTGTGAGTGTAAGTTGGAGAATGTTTTATCTAAATTAAAAACAAAACGCAACACAAAACAAAAACAAAAAAGAAGTGTACTGTAAAATTACAATGCTGGTCACAGAAGCTGTTTACTGTGTTATAATTTTTTGGGTGTTATAAGAACCTCCCGCATAAGGTAGGATGTGTCCTACTCGAGAACATGTGACTCTATGACTCTATCCCAGTAAAACTTTAAGTATTACAGCAATTGGGACATATTAAATAAAGGATTAACGTTTATGTCAGGAGTGCAAGGAAAGTGGTTATTTCTATTGCAGACAGGCAATTAAAAGGACCTTCTTTGGAGCGAGTCTGGAAAAAAAGCTCTTATAAGAAGTTTCTTTAGGGTTAATAACATATTACTTCATTATCTGACACACATTTAATTCAGAACCAAGGAGCTTTCTATTACCCAGTAGTTTTTAAGGAAGACCGTAGTATATGTACAGATATTCAAATCTGGAATTTTGGTATATTGCAAAAAAAATAAGTCACTTAGGCCTATGGAGAGGTGATGCATGGATAGCTCTCTGGATATATTATTGAACTAGGCACATCTACATAAGGCATTCTTCAGAAGTAATCAGCTGTGTTAGCTGCACAGCTCATCGAGACCAAGCAAAGTCAACATGGCAGCTATCTAAAAAACCACTCTGATAACCGAGTAAGGTTATATTTGCATTGAAGTGCAGAGCTTCACTAGCAGTGTAATGCAGGAACACCTCATGACTAGCCTTTCTATGATTATTTTTAAATTGTTTAACAAAGGACTTCAGATTTTGCAATAAACTCATGAAAGCGACAGCATTTAGTTGCCTAATATTTGTGCTTACAACTGTGGTAAGCAATTCTACAAAAGGAACTTGCACATATCCAGAAGGAGACATGCAAGGGCAAAATCCCTTAAGGAATGTGGCTGGAAACATTTTAGAGAGAAGTATAAATCTAGAACGTGGGGTAAGAACACCATGAGGAACCTCACACCTGACTGGTGTGATTTCAGACACATGTGATGCAAGCTTATTTCCTTGTCTGAGTCCAAAATACATTTCTGTTCACTGATCATATCCGTTTTTCTTCAAGTCACTCACTTTGGTTCTAGTTTGAAAGAGTCTGAGGGCAGAAAAATAAGCAGGAACTTGTGGTAAATTCCTTTCATTCACCTTGATCTCCTGAAAGAGGCATCTTGATTTTTCTGCCTGCCCAGTATTTACAAATAGTGGTAACACAGTTTATAAATTAGCTGCTTGGTGCCCAACTAAGACTGCTCAAATGATAAAGAATGTTCTCCTTCAATAACTTTGAAATTACATTTAAAAAAAAAAAAAAAAGGTTTCAAAATTAAACTAAAGTATTTAATTTTATTTGCTTTCTAATTACAAATTTTTACAGTGGAGACCAGACCTGTTCATGTATTTATGTGCTGATTAGTACTAGGCCACTCTGACCCTGACTGCCTGATCCTGTTTAGTGTCTCTGTGTAAACTTCCTTGAAGATACAGTTCATACTTTTTTCCAAAGATTGCCCACAAAGAGCATGTGTTTATATACAAATGTACCTTGGCAAACGCTTGCTTATGAGCAATGGATACTTGGAATAGATGCATGCAATAGGTATGGTGCTGAATTTCTGCTGTTGCAAGGTCAAAGGGAACTTCTCAACTGGCTTTGCTGGAGCTGAAGTCACTGATTGCCAAGTGTTTACAGACAGTCTGCTGCAAAGCCTTTGGACATCAAGCTTGGTGGTACTACTGGAATATAAAACAGAACGGTGCTGTACTGAAAGAAAACACCGGCTGTAATGGTTCTGTTTTATATATTTCTTCTCTTTTATGTGTCTACTACACATAAAAGCTTTTTCAATGCTTTCAGGTACTTCCTTTATGGGAGATACGTGGGCTGCAAGATCTTAACCCATCTTTCCTCTTCCAAATTTTCTGTCTGTGTTCTCACAAAGTAAGCATTTTTTTTATTTTTTATTTTTATTTTTTTTTTAAAATTTTTTTGCAATAGTTCCTAGGGAATGGATATTTTATGTCCTAAGAACACTATTAACAAATATAAGATTCTTGATGGTTTGATAAAAACATTAACATTTGCATTGTTGTGTATATTTGTTCACATTAAGTACTTCAGGGACATTAAGTGATCTGTTGTCATATTTGGACTCTGCACATCTTTTGCTGTACTGTTTTATTTATTATATCTTCAAGCAGCAATTGTTCTCAAAGTGCTCAGCACATGGGAAATACTGTCCAAGGATATTTGCATTTTAAAAGCATAAGGAACACCAGGCCTGCTCAGAAAAGAAATGAAATTTGCAGAATATATTTATGTTGTTTAAAACATTCTTGCTGGAACTTCGTGAAAGATGACTAGATTTCTGCAGCACAATAAATCAATGTTGGATTGGATTTTTGACACTGTTCTTTTTGCACTAAACGTAAGATTGTATTAATCAGACCACTTGAACACTGTGCTCACTATTTACTGACAGCATTTTCGTTCTGATCAGCACTTGTTTACTGCTGACCCTCTTCTGTTTTCTGAATGAGGATGCTTGTGATTAAGTCTCTACCCTTCGCTCATTTTTAAAGACTGGCATTTCAAAATTTTTAGAAAGTATAGATCAGCATTTTATGCAGGTTGGCTGGCATTAGGTGAGGCATAGCAGTTTGCTCCTGTGCTTACAAATGACTGTGTAATCATCATCAGTTTTGCTGAATGGCATATATGGGCAGATGTTGATTTTTTTTTTTCTTTTTTAATGGTGCCTGTTTTATTCTAACAGATACGAAGTCAGTTCCTCAGTTTGCAGTTACCTTTTGACAAAAGTACTGTAGCATAATCAGGGCTTTCTGACCTTCCGTTTGATTCAGAGCAGTTAATTCTGAAACGTATTAAGTGTTGAATTTTCGAAGTTCTCATGGCCTATCCTGGCAGCATGCTACTTTAAGAGTATGTCGTACTTTGTGGGACAACTGAAAGCTTCTTAGATGGAAAGGGAATGTTTGCACTCAAGTATCCTGTTATATTTCATTTGTTATGAAATCCTTTTTAATTTTATGAGAAATATAAGATAATGATGTTCTTTGCAGAAGCAGCTACTGTATTTTGATTTAAATAACTGCTACA
The DNA here is from genome assembly GCF_039878825.1 of Excalfactoria chinensis. Lineage (NCBI taxonomy): Eukaryota > Metazoa > Chordata > Aves > Galliformes > Phasianidae > Excalfactoria > Excalfactoria chinensis. Next base: position 62,861,610 of record NC_092828.1, on the reverse strand, counting down.
ATTTTATAGTTTGCAGCCATAAACCACAGAGACCAGTTCATGCTCCAATGGCAAAAAGAAATGTGATCCAGCTTGTAAATTGGTCATTGTTTCAATAAAGAATTTGCACTGACTATGCTGAGTTTGTACACACTCAAAAAGATGGCAATTGCCTTATATGAGTACACCAAGGCTACAGTTCAAATGAAAGTAAACAATAGCTTTCATTGTACATGTGCTAATATATCAGAACTTTGATCAGGAGAAAGTTATTTGTCTAGACATGAGTTTTAATAAAGCTTTGAAAGAGAGCTGTTGTCATTATTCAGAATATAGACCCAATTGTTGTATTAATAGCCTACACTGCTCACATCTGTAGAATCTTCCCTCTGGAAGCATGTTGGCAGTTCTGCATGTAATCCAAAGGACTTTATGTCATCTGTCTCCTCTCTGAGCACTGTCATTGGGCCTTGCAAAATGTCTTGCTGCTCTTTCAGAACTAAGACTAAGATAAAGTGTCTCCTCTCCCAGAGGCACCCTACAGAGTGTACCATAACGAGATAGAAGTATGGATTGCCATACCTGTTGAGGTTCAATAAAGACAATTGCAAGGTGTTGCACTTGAGCCAGGGCAATCTCAGGTGTTTATACAGACTGGGTAAAGAACCCCTTCAGAGCAGCCCTGCAGAGAAGTTGGAGGTCTTGGTGGATGAGAAGATGGACATGAGCCAGCAGTGTGTGCTTGAGCGCACCTATGGAAGCAATAGTACAGCTTTTGAACCTTGTCTTTCCCATGCCTACCCCTCTCCCTTGTTTTCCCATTGGCTGGGTACCCCGGGTTCAAAATCTTATCAATGTTTTACATTCATTAATTACATTCTGACACTTGTTGATTCATGTGCTATCTTGTGTCAGTCAGTCACCATTCTGCTGTTTCCAAGATGTTTCAGTACTTTCCTTATCATGCTGGTATGGAGACTCTCTCCAAGGCTTCTTCCATTCTGTCCAGAGGATGCTTCCTTTGTTAAACAAAGAGCACTGAGGGGGGGATTCCAGGCCTTCCTGATGCCTCTTCAGGTGCTTCCTTGGGTATGTCATGACTTGTTCTCTGGTTTGTGCAGGATATTCTTGCAATATGTATGACAAAATATTACATATATATATTCATGCTGACTAGACATAAATTGTTGCTAGCTATACATGTATATTACTAATTATTTAACTTCTCACCCTTAAAGTACTCGGGTCTTGTCTGTCCAGCACCAAATACTAGTAACGCTCAGATGTATTTCCAAAGGCTACAGACAGGAGTTCCAGTCTTTGTGCCTAAAACCTACTCCATCTACCTAATCTCCATGACTATAGATTACTTCACCTATATACTGAGCATGCATTCCTGGAGAAGGTTCATCTAGAAGATAAGTGACGAAAACTATCAGAGAACCCCCACAGTAAGGTAGAAATACCCTCAAAAAGAACTATGGTAGCGGAGACAATAAAATAAAAATTCTTATCTTGTTCTAATGCAGAAACAACATTTGATTCCCACAGGCCCAAACTGAGTCATTAAACTCACTGTAAAGGCTGATTCATGATTTCATGAACAAGTCTATAAGTTGGTCAAAGATAGTGACATAAAATAGCTAAGATACTAGTTTCTTTTACAAATTCTTAGTGTATGACAGCAACAAATAAATGTGATGTATATAGGGCACTCAAATTCTATATCGAGAAGTTATTTCATACGACAGCAAGAAGAGAGAAGAACGAGAATCTGCAAACAGCCCTCTAGAGCATTGGGAATATCTGCAAAACCTTGCCTATGACTTAGGAGAAATTTAACATCAGTGTCAAATCAATTTGCAGTTCTACAGCCACCTCCTATATTGAGCACAGATTCTTGTCACATCTGCTCTGACCAGACCTCTCCTGTGTGGGCAAGCACTATAGACAAGGCAAAATTGTAAGTTATCAGAAAGAGCTTGCTTCCTTCACCTACCGTACTGGAAATTACTTGCAGAAGTATTTAGTTCCATGCTGAAGGCCAGCCACAGACAGCCTTCGGAACTCCCAGCCAAGGTGGGTGATTTGAAGAAGTCATTACACAGAATATTCTGTTAATGCTAGCTTGCAACACCACGGTGGTCTTTAGATGTGGATGATAATTGTGATGTAGTATTGTAGATGAGGAGACATGTTGTAAGACTGTTCTGATTTAACAAGGCAAAAGAAACAACAATGGAACGCCTACAATGTGACAGCATCAAGATGTTCCCCTTTCCCTTCCTTCTCAGTGCATGCAGACTTCTCTAATTGTCCTTGCTTTCCACAGCAAAAGGCAAAAGGAGTGTTGGGAGGAAATAAATGACCCCCAAGGACTAATACTGAACCATCACAACGCTCCAAGCACAACAGACAGTGAAGACAGCCAAATAAGGCTATGTCTGTTGGGCAGCCACTGGGGGTGGTTAGGATAATGGATTTGAGAATGTAATGAATATGTAATACAGGTCGAAATATAACCTGTTTACAAACGATCTGGAGCACCTTGGAGAGTTATCCTGATGCTATCCCAGTGCTGCCAATAAAGAATACCTTGCTTAACAGTAACAGAACTTTGCTGTTAAGATTCTACACATCAGTTTCTTTGAATCGTGGGCAAGCTGCTCTTTCTGAAATACCTCGGTCACCTCTTGCGTAGGTTTTGATGACACCACCCAGTAAGTGCTCCTATCAACTGCTCAGGTCCAGTCATTCTCAGCTGATAATTACAAAGCTTTAAAATAAAATGCCAGCACCACTTGAATCTTCCTGAAGCCTCCCATTGTTCTTGCCGAAGGATTAGCCCAGACAGATATCTCTTGAGTTGTTTGGCTGTCTTTTAACGCCTTCCTGCCTGGTCTGGGGTGCTTCAGCCAGAAAGAGAGATAGAAAGAGGGCAGAAGCCAGAATACTAAGCTTTCTTCTAAGGAGACAAGCATGGATCCTGCCTGTCTAAAATGCTTCATTATCCTCAGTAATGCATGAAATAGCATAGAACTTCAGGAAAAGATGATAAATAAATAGATGTATTAATTAAAAGAAATATAAGATTAAAATGAAAAGTGTTTCTCCTCTCTCAAAAACATCCAGAATTGTCTTACTCATCGAAGTATATAAAATTCTAACTCATTCAATCATTTTTTCATTTGTTTTTAAAACATACTCGAAAGTATAGGAAGAAAAAGTAGAGTCGTGAAATGAATGATATTTTCACCCCCAATCCCAAAGTAAATCACGACAAAAAAATTGAAAACTATTGCCATAGAGTCTGTCACTCAGAACAGCCTGTGTCAGAAAGGTAATGCCAGTCCCTGTTTTGGTTTTGTTTAGGTGACTGCAGCTATCAGGGACTGCTGTAAGCACATTTCTTTTATGGTGCCTTCTTGGTTAAATATTGTCTGCCCCCTTTCTGTATAAAAATCAATATTCCACCAAAGGAGATTGATCTTCTTTCCTTTTTCTCCCAGGGCAGCACTCCATATTGATACCTTTCTTGTATTTTGCTTAGTGTCTTGGATTCTGTTCTATTTGCTCTAAAATCCCTCCCTTTTCAAAATAAGAGAATCCTAATATATATATATATATTTTCAGTTTGCTGTTTTGAGGCAGGATCACTCAAATCCATCTGTATAATTCAATGTTAATTATGCTGACATACAATTAAATACTGCTGGGTTGGTGCATGCTGAACTAATCAATAAACTGAAGTACTTTTGCAGAACAGCATCGACAGACCAGATGGAAACAGCATTCCCAAGGTACAAGGGAAATAGAAGTATCCTCGGGCACATACTGGTATTGAATATGCTATTTTCTTTTGTTTGCTCTCTTCAAAACAAGTCACATATGAAAAATCCCTACCTATAATACGTTTAGTTTTTCTTAGCCTCCCATCACTGATGGGCTAACACACACAGCTCCTACAATTGTACAGTAACTATCCGCTATTTGTATTTGTTTATCTTGCTCATTGAATAGCTTGCCAAGTACAAAGGCCTCTCCAAAGTATTTTTGAAGAGACTGCAGTTTGTTGATTCTGTGTAAATGATGTGCACTCCATATGCGCCGCTAAATGCTTTTTCACATTTTTGCACTGAAATGCTGTGTTTCTGTGGAGCCTGATATCTACATTCTGAGTTTCTTTTTCTGTATCCTTTAAACTAGAAAGTTTTTCATAAGTATGCAGTAAAATGACAGTAATCTGCTGCAGAATAAAACTGCTTTTTGGAACTACGGTTTCTACATTTTATAAACCCTGTGTAATCTCTACTAAGCATAGAGCACATTCTTTAATATACATGCCACAAATTAGGTGAAAGGCTCCAAATCTCTGTTATTTGTGTATCCTGCATTAGAATACTAGTTGCTTATTAGAATATATAGCATACTTACCCTGATGCTGTAACTCCTGTTGCAGACAGGAGAACTAGCCAATGTTATATGATACAGCATCACTGAGAATGACGTTCCTACTATGCATCAGTTTCAGAAAAATTGGTCCAGAGAGAACCCATCACTTCTCAGTAGAGAATGAGGGACTGAAAGCCTCTAGAGTACACTGATGTTTTTCAGTAAAAAAGAAAAAAGTAATTATTTGGGGTTCTCCTTCTAAAATTGATGAATGAGCTAAAATATCACCGAAGACAGAGTTCATCACAGCATGGAAACTCATTTCTCCCAGTAATTAGCAGTCACTTGTCAGACAGTAGCTAAAGATGCGCTCAGGGCAGTCTGTGATACTGTAGGGAGGCAAATTTTACGCCACCTAATGCAAATTGGCAATGTACAGGTGATTATAGTGACACATGACACAGTCTCCAAACTGCACTGATCAAGTGATAGTACTGCCTCTGAAATTTGAGACTGACAAGAGAAGGGCACTGCAAATGTAACTAATGTCTCTGCGCTGGGCTGGTACATTTGGAGCCTTTCCCTAAAATTCACTTTTTCCTTTTGACTTGATGCTGTGACCAATGTACCTTTATTCATTTGTTCCAGCACTTCATGTGGTTCTTCATGGGAGACTCCACACTGGTTCTTCAGTGAGGCTACAGCTCAAGACCATGCAAGTGCACAGTGGGAGGCTGTCCCAGAGGCCTGTCAGCAGTTAGGTGGAACTACTCTGTTCTAAAGAAGGATGTGCAGAAGCTGGACACCTCAACACAAATTAGTAGATTCAAAAGTACTGCTTGGTTAAGCCCTGTGCCCCTTTTCAGCTTCCTATTCTGTAATGACAAGATTCTTGTGTTTATGCCTTGACCTTCAAGCTGTATTTGAAAGTACAGCTCAAAGAGATCAAAGAGAGTAGATTCAAGCTCGAAGAGGGTAAGTTTAGGTTAGATACAAGGGAATACTCTCTTATAGTGGGGGTGGCAAAGCACTGGTTACCTAGTGCTGTGGTTGATGCCCCACCCCTGGAGACTTTCAAGGTGAAGCTGGATAAGGTCCTGGGCAACCTGATATAGATTCTGTTCATTGCAGGGGAGCTGGACTAGATGGCCTTCAGATGTCCCTTCCAACTCTAAGGAGTCTGTGATTCTATGATTTTGTCACCTACTGTTGCGTTGTAAAAGAAAGTTTTAAAAGATTTTTTAAAAACCTTTGGAGATTGAGCAATGAAGGGTTAAGAGAACACAAATTCCACGCTTAATCACAGCACTTTCTTCTCACAATGACTTAAACTGCATTTGCAATTTGCAGAACAAACACAGGATATCCTAGAACAATCAACATTTTCTCAGTGAAGGTGTTTGTCCTCAGCTTGCCTCGGGCAACTACATAAAAGGTTTTAAGGCCTTGTCAATTAGCTGTATTGATAATAAGTGCTTTTGTGAGTGGGTGACCTGTTTGGAAAGAAATTTCACTGGGAATTCCCAGTTTGTAACTGAGGCTTCTTGCCTTCCCATTAACCTACAATATAATGGGCTATAAAAGGTCATTTTTACTAGAGCAGAATCACTTAGTCTTCTTGAAGTCTGGCCTAGCACTGTGCATTTTTGTCTTAAGAATCTGCTACAGGATATAACATATACTAGAATACTTTTGTGCTCTGTCCATGCAATTTGAGAGATTTTATTCAAATACGGAACCAGAAAATAAGTATCCCTTCATACTTCTTCCTCCCAGAGATATCATCAGAGCAGCTAAAACACTGAGATGGTGGTAGCATTTCTGCCCACTTCAGCCCAGATCACACCACTTCATTAGAGTGCTGAGAATTTGCTGGCAACAGAGCAGCCAAAGCACACATTCTCAAGGGAGTGAAAGGAAAATGTTCCACAAATGCCAAGCTGGAACTTGGCACCATGGGTCACTTGGAAGATGAATGGCACTATACATAATAAACAAGCAGAGAGAAGGAGCTTAAATTCTAAACACCCTCTTGAGAAAAGATAGAAAACAGTTCTGAAGAACAGTGAACAAAAGCCATTAGAAAAATAAGACATTGGTTTTTGTCATGAATGACTTATAATTATGGCTATGAGGTTGGAAAGAGAATGGAAGATTCTGCAGTACAAAGCACAGCATTCTCTAATATACTGTGTGATATTTTAATTACGCTTCTCAAATAAAGTACAGTGTCACATCTCTTAGATCTGTTGGACTCAAAGATCATATTTTACACATTTATCCAATTATCTTCTTGCTTCACTAAGCCCTTCACTAAGCCCTAATGTGCTATCAATTAATACATTCTCCATTTAATTCCATGTATTATATATGTGTGCAGAAAAATACAGTTTGGAAGACCCAGGAATTTAGTAGAAATTTTCTACTCAAATGACCTGCTTTAATATGAAACAGATCAAACCTCAGTTTTGTTTCCACGTCTCTCATATTTTTATTATGCAGCATACAAACATTGTGAAAATATGAAAATATATGATACTAGGCTACCATGTGGCTACCTGACAAAAGAACAGATTAAGCAAGGTAGCAGGATTTCAGATTCAGTAGATGAAGAACCCTCATTTTGCCTTCTGCACGTCAACACGGTTTGAAATTAAAGGGAATCTGCCATGACTTCTATGCATGTTAGTTCTACCTTGCTTAGCTCTCAGGCTGTTCACCAGTCTTTTGTGCCTCCTCATGCCTTCAGTATCTTTCAAACTAGTCATCCAGGGTTGCTTGCACACTAAGGAAAGCTTTACAAACCTTATTGTGCACAGAAACAGAAGTCAGACTCAGACAAATTCAGCCATTATTTTAGAAAATCTCTAGTCCACATCCAGTCCCATTTTCTTAAAATAAAACTGAAGATTAATAGAAAGCAGAGAAGCTCATCAAATAGATAACTTCAGTCTTAAATGCTAAGATGAAACTACCACTGTGCAAAGCCACAAAGTCTGCTCTCTTCTGTTTTCTGGCCCTTTTGCAGCTTTTGTTTTTAGTACTTGCCTCTCTAATTTGGAAGCCCAAACTGCACCCACTAGCAGAGGAATCCAAGTCCAAGTTTGTCTTCTGCTTTTTCTTGCACTTACTTGATGGTTGAAAGAAAGCCAGTTGTGCAGTCAGGCCCAGATCCAGAGAAACACATAAACATGTGATTTATATATATGAATAGTACCATTGTAAAAGGTATTGGCTCTTTCCCAGTATTTCCCATCAGTCCTTTCTCTGCTATTGCTACTTTGTTCCACATTACTGCATGTTACCTCTCTGTTTATTCCAAGATTTAGAAATTCAAAATGGGGTGCAGGCTGTTTATGTGCCCACCACCGGAGCCCAGAGGATAAGGCTCTCTGGGACACAGCACACAAATACAACCGTGTTTGAAATACGATGTCAGAAAATTCTCAGCATTGCTTCTCATCTCAGTTGATTGGCATGGATCAGAACAACTGCTAGCTAGCTTGCTTGTTCAGTCTGAAGTGCTAGGAAGATCTCCTCAGTAGTTAGTTAATTATGGAAATATCAGTACAAGCACTGAAGATTTGTGTGATAAAATACAGTTGGGATTTTAAACACTAAATGCTCTAAAACTATGGAAAATAGTGTGGATTTACGGTACAATGAACCTATTGATATTTATTCATCTATAAGCAGTGATGTGTACTCGGAGAAAAGACCAACACATTTCCAACAGTCCCACAAGCAAAATAAACACTTAGGGGTAAGCTTCATAAGAGACTTATCATTAACATAAATTCCCCTGGGAACAATTTCATATAATCAAATTATCTCAATTATCCTACTTTAAGCTTAGGAATTTGTGTTGGAGATTCTCACATATTGAGCCAGACATTTAAAGATACTGATGAAGTATTTACTCTAAATTGCCTTGTCAGACACAGTGCATTCTCACACAGAATGATGTGAGGCCTTTGGTCAGTGTTACAGAAACACCGATGCTGGTGAAGCACTTTTAATCATTAACTTTCATAAATTCTGAGGGACCTTAACAGTGTGTCTGTCTCAAGGTGTTCAAAGCCTTGCAGTGTCAAAGTTCTGATAGACCCCTCCCATCCAAGACAAGACATGAAACATTGTAAGTCTGGCTCTCAGACATCCATTCAACATCTCTTCTACGTCTTTATCAGTGTTCAGATCAGCCCTCTGGAAAGGGAACTGGGGATCTTGTTGGACGAGAAGATGAACATGAGCCAGCAGCGTTCACTTGCAGCCAGGAAGGCCAACTGTGTTCTGGGCTGCATTAATAGAGGAGTGTCCAGCAGCAAGAGGGAGGTGATTGTCACCCTCTATTCAGCTCTTGTGAGGCCCCATCTGGAGTACTGTGTCCAGGCCTGGGGCCTCCAGCACAATAAAGATGCTGAGATCTTGGGATGAGTCCAGAGGAGGGCCACTAAAATGATCAGAGGACTGGAACACCTCTCCTAGGAAGAAAGGTTGAGAGAACTGGGCTTGTTTAGCTTGAAGAAGAGAAGGCTCCTGGGAGACCTCATTGTGACCTTCCAGTACTGGAAGGGGGCATATAAACAGGAGGGGGAATGGCTGTTCACAAGGTTTTAAGCTGAGACAGGGGAGATATGGCATAGATGTGGAGGAAGTTTTACCCAGAGCATGGTAATGCACTGGAACAGGCTTCCCAGAGAGGTTGTGGATTTCCCATCTGTGGACACACTCAAGGCCAGACTGGATGTGGTTCAGGGCAGCCTTGTCTAGTGGCTGGTGACTCTGCCTGTGGCAAGAGGGTTGAAACTGTATGATGTTTATGGTCCTCTTCAACCCAGATCATTCTATGATTCTATGAAAATGGCATAATGGTTTTTGTGAGAACTTTTGCATCGGTGAGGCCTACAGGGTAAAGGACAAGAAGCTGATTTTAGTGTAAAGGTGTATTCAGTGCTGTTGCTCTAGTAAAAATAATTCTTATTTGCTCAAAAACTTACAAAGAAAAAAAAAGCAACCAAACAAACAAACAAAAAAAAACAACCCCAAGACAAACAAAAACCAAACCCTTGACATCCTCAGGGTGTTTAAAAAACAGGCTGTGCTTTTGTGCTAAAGCTTATTCTGGATGAATCTTAAATCAGCTAATATTGTAGAGTTGACAACTTACTAAATGTTTCTAGGCAACACAAATAAAATAGCAAAAAAGGAAACAATTTAGATATGCTAACGAAGAAAAAAACTGACACAAAATACAACCTATTCTGGGATGGAGCTCCTCTCTTCTGAGTAGCATTAACTCCTTTCATTTTGTGGGTAACCAGAAGTACAGTGTCTCACACAACAAGGGGCAGTGCTTGTCAGAGAGTTTCTTGGTTGTGTTATTTTCACAGTGGGCTTTCCTGTTTCTTTTCAACACTTAAGCAGACAGTTGCTTACAATCTCAGTCAATCCCTGATCACCACCACCAAGTCTTCAGAGACTTCATTAAACCACTGACACAGAATCTGAAGGCCTGCCTCTGCTACACACGCTTCTGCCACCTACATGGGGTTTAAGTGTTTCCCCATTACTGTTCCTGTGTGGTCTACGTACTGGGGGTAGAATTCAGCTTCTGAATCTGAAGCACAAAGGTTTCTTTCTTTCACGGTACAGTTGAACAGGGGTAGATTTTCCCAAGAAAAGGTTGCCTCTTTCAGTGACACAGATCTGAGCTACATCATTATCACATTATCACTACAGAATGTCTCATCCTGCTGAGGAATTACAACCTCTATAAACCACCTCATATTTAAAATCCTGCTGGGGGTCCACAAAACATATTTTGTTTCCTCCTAACCCAGCATGTCAAAAAAACATTTCCACTTTGCTAAAATGAACTCTGTTTCATTCCTGTAGAGATGAAAAATATCTCTCTGCTAGATGAGGTACCAGGCTCTGTGCCTGACTGACTAATTAACAAGAACTTTTATCAACAAGAGGCAAATATTTTCCCCTTCCCCTTTTGATAAATTACTGCATGTTGCAGTTGAAAGCATGTCTCTGCTGAACTATAGAGTCAATAATACATGTACATTTGTTTTAAATTTCTTTTGTATTGCTTATTACTAGTAACCATGCTAACAATGTCACTGCTTTGGGCTCATAATCGATGATGAATAACCCTGATCTCCCTCCTTCAATCCTGTAAACTAATAGACATGCTGTCCTGGGATACAGGAAGGCATTTTTTCAGGAGGCTGGATTTAAATTTTGCTTCCCAAACCACTACGCTCTTACTCAGCTTAATGCATGTTGAAAATGAGTTAAGCAAAATATGAGAAAGTCGTGCTAACTATGGAATAAAAATAGCCACGTATGGTGTCACTCAGGAATAGCTGTTCTTGAATGACGCCATATAAGCATTTTTAAGGCTTTCTTTTCAGTCACGACTGGTAAGATCTCCACTGCAAAGCAACTAGAAACCCAGAACAGTTTTCCACATTTCTAAGAGCATAGGAAGCCATACAGTGCTAGAGGCAGCACAGGAAGTATCAAGTCAGTACACAGTAGGAACAAGTTGTTGATGTGAGCTTGGTGACTCAGGCACCATGGCAGGATTTCCTTCCCTATAAAAATTCTTTAATTGGTGTGGATGATGAGGTGCCTGTTCCCTCCCAGTTTGACACAGTGCAACCCTCTGTGGAAAGATATAACTGTTTTGAGAAACAGATAATGGAAAATCTTTCTGACAGAGTACAAAAGACCAAATCCATTGCTGACATCCCGAGGTAATTTTGGTGGCACTGTGGCCAAGATAATAGCAGTCTATACATCAGGTGCTCCACTGCAAACTAAAAGCATTGGAGTAATTTCACTGGATTGATTCACAGAAGCACAGAAGCACTCAGGACAGCTGTGTGAGGGTTAATGTTCCACTTCTAGGAAAATGTTGATAACTTTTTTCTCAGGAAGACATTGGTTCTTGAGCCTTCCTCCTCTTCTCTGGCTCTTCCAAAAATCAGTTTGTCCAAGTAAAGCATGGAATTAGATTGCTACACTCAGGAATCGTTGAGCTTATGTTTTGCCCAGGAGTCAGAAGTGTTTTGAAGGTAGGCAAGATGCTGCCATTCTCTCAGGTTCTAAATTGACAAGAGTTCACACGCTTCATTAAGCCACTCGACACAGATTGCAAATAATCTCCCTGAGGTGATCAGAGGTGCTGATATTAAAGACACTTTGAACCTTACTGCACTAAAATACGGAAAATCTGTTGTCAAATGATTTCTTGCACTGAAACTTGATGATTAAAAATGTGGGGAGAGTGTTTTACAAGACATATTTACATACTGATTCTAAGCTCAGGAGAAGGTTTAGATTGGATGTCATGGGGAATTTCTTCACAGACAGAGTGGTTCAGTGCTGGAACAGGCTGCCCAGAGGGGCTGTGGATGCTCTGTCCCTGGGGGCATACAAGGCCAGGCTGGATAGGGCCTTCTTAATTTGGGTTGGATATCGTCCTCCTCAACCTCCATTAGGAATTAATGATGCCTTAAACAGTATTATCTCTTGGAAATTTCATTCTACTGCTGCTTCTTGACCACTATGGCAACACTGCAGCTCTGCCCAGCCCATGTTATCAGGGGAAGACACAGAAACAGAAAGGAAGCAATTCCACAGGGACATCTTACTGATCCACACGCTTGATTCCACTAACCACATATCTGGGATTCCCAGACTTTAAGATTCCCATGGAGCACTCCATCATCCATAAAGCTTAGAGAAGACAGCAAATGTCAGTCAAGCCTCCTGAAAACTCTGCCTTTGTTTTCCTTCCTGTGGGATGTGGATTCAGGAGTAAAACTTTAATTAATCCTAGATTAATTCTGCTAGCAGAATACTGGGCTTATCAGACTAAATTCATTCTGTTAACAAAATGTTAGGTTTTCCAGACTGAATGGGAGAGAAAACTTTGCAGAATTAATGGAAGCACTCAACCTCTTCTAATTATAAACTGCATTAAACTTGTATGAGAGAAATCATACAGAAAGTGCTTCACTTTGAGTGTATTCTCAAAGCAGCTAATTTGGTTTGGTCAGTTGAATGGATCAGGCAAACAAAAACTTATCCTAGCAAGGTAAAAACATACATGCAAGGGTGAAATCTTACATTAATCTCCAAGAACAAAAATGAAGACAAAAGCTTATCACTGGTTTTAAGAGTTAATAAAGAACTTGCTACTGTTTCATTAAAAAAAAAAGAAAAAAAAAAAATCTAATTCTAAAGGAAAAGGGTTGTGCTAAGGTACTACTTCCAAGCATGCATATTTGTCCTTTGCTCAGTTTATTTATCTGCCTTTGGTACATGAGCTGATGCTGATTTTTATGTATATTACTTCATTTATTTATGCAGTCCAAACTCAGATCCATGTCCCTGCTGTGCTGTACAAACATGTACAGGATAAAAACATTAACTCTGTTCCAGAAAACAAAGAACTCAAGGGCTAAAAGGCAAGGCAAGAAAACTGGAAGAAGACTTTGAACATTCATTTCACATGTGGAGGATGGAGGCACAAGTCTGATCTTTGCTGGTATATCACAGGGATAGTTCATCACTAACATACATAGGGGCAGGGTTGCATTTTACACAATGTACCCAAAGGGAAATGGAACACCCATTGCAGAAGGGAGGACAACCACAATCTGCCACATGCTGTTCACAGATGCTGCCACTCTTTCTCTGTTTATCAGGACAAAATAATTTGTATAACATAAACAAACACATTACAGATGTGCTTTATTACAGTACATAATGTAATGTATGATTTATAACACAGTGTTTACAGTCTCTAATGTACAATACACATTACACCTACATTAATAAAAAACAACATCAAAGCCAGTAGTTTTGATGCCTGTGAAGTATTTAATAGAAACAAAACCAACCAACAGTAACCTTACTTCAGTGTACCAAGCAATTTGTCAGTGTAAATACCTGCTGGATCACTTTTAAGATAAAGACAATTTGCTGTTGCTGATTTGTGATGCTGTGAGGTCAGTGGGTAGGCAGCCACCCCTCCAGACCTCTGACTGCACCTTTGGAGAAACACCAACAGTGCACAGTAAAGCAGAACACAGGCTCTGCTCATCTGACCTCCATCCTCAAATCTGACACTTACAGAAGTCAGAGTCAAGGGGTGCCCTGCCTCACCAGCAGCCACTGCCATCCTGAGCAAACCCTTTCACAAGTTTCTGCATTAGCAGCTACTACAGAGGGACAGCTATTACAAGTCTAAAATAAAGACTGACACCTGACTGGGAAACATAAGTTTGCCTAAGCAATGACTGTGATATTTCAATTCAGAAAGAAGCTCTTTACATTTTTAAAACCTCTACTTATTTTCTTTTTTAAGGGAACAAAATTCAAACAAAACTTGCTTCTTCTTTATCCTTTTGATTCGGTGTTAGCTTCTGTGATTTTATGATGAATGATAAGAAAACATTTGAAATTAACATAATTTCAAACAACAACAGAATTCCTTATTCTAAATGTGCCCAAACTTGTCTGCTTGTTTTCAAAATGAACATTGACAAAACTAATTTTTCAAAGTCCTTCAAAGTCAGAATTACCCAATGTCCTCCCCACCAGCTCTAACAAAATCACCTGCTTTTGTGTAATTCGTTCAGATCTGCAAACAGGAGGTAACATATTTGTGCAGCAAATAAAAATAATTATTTCCCCAACAAACAGATTTAATACATTTTGAGCTAAGCTAAATTCATATCTTTTAAAGGAGAACTCCAGAAAAACTAGGCTGACTTTTCTTGTGTGAGACAATTCGCAAATCGACCTGCCTACAACAACAATACATTAAGTCCTGCTAGTCCAAATCAAGGCCTTTCATGACATTTTGTCCTTACTTTTCTCTGTCATTCCTACTAATTATTTTCTGGAAAAAACATTAATTTATTGTTAGCATCGAGGTATACGTTGCAGTAATTATTTTAAGGAAAGTACTGAAGCTTCAATTAGTATTTCATAAGTACTTATCTAGGCTTGTATTCCTAGTTACATTTCTAAAAGGCCATAAAAAAACCTCAAAAGGAAATGGGGTAGACAATGCAAATTATTTAAAGATCTTAGGTTGCAGCATGCAGTCTTGCTAGTCATATTGTTTTCTTCATTAATATTCCATCTTTTACTCATTTGTCTTGATGAAAACACTGCTTAAAATTAAAAGATCTCCTTCCTTACTACAAACTTGGCAGTATTAGAAACAACTTGAATTCAGCTCTGTTGGAGTATGTGTAACTCCTCTGAGGACAAACAAATCATGACACTTAGCAATTCTTTGATTCTTTGATTCTTTATCAAGTAGCTTTGGCAGATTTTCTGCGTAGTTTAAAGCTGCTGGCAGAGCATCATATATGAAAGAAAGCTGTTGGCTTGTATTGTACCTCGTAGAAAATGGCTTTGCATGATTTGTCAGTGTACTCAAGCTCTGTGTTCATACTTTGCACTTAGTCTCTCCATCAGCAACTGCAACTGCAGATACAGGCTAACCTTGCTAGATTATCAGCTGATACAATATAGATGCATACATCCTAATGAGCAATTCAGACATTTCCAAGGCTATGTGAATGTGCAAGCACACAACCTGCATATCAGAATATCTGTCTATCAGAATAAAGTACAGAATACTGAACTGGAATTCAGAAAACCTGAGCTCTATAACTAGTCCAGCAAATAGCCTAAACTTATCTGCATTTTGGAACTGTCATCAATGAAACAGACAAAAAAATAATCTATCATTGAAAAGTGTCATTTAAAGGCAGACACAATGCTACTACTACTACTATCATAGATAGTATTGTATTTGGGTTTTCTTGCTGAGAGGAACTAGGTCCAAACTACAAAGCTTGGATCCTTATGCTCAATTTGCAGGTCACTTTTGCCTGGCAAGATTTAAAATACCTGAACATGGGCTTTTATATGTGCAAGATACAAACAAACAAAAAACACACTAATTTTCCCTCAAGGTATAACATCTTTTAAGAATAAAATATTAGCCAGTGCTTGAGCTAAACTGCATTAACACTTCACTTAAAGCACAGACAGCATTCACCAGACACCCTGCCAGCTGTTAGCTCCCTAAAGCTGTCCTGAGCTGCTCTCTTGAAAGTCACAAGTGATATGGGAGAACATGGCTCCTACCAGCGCACACAGCACATGCTGGCCAGGTTGGTTGTTAGGAGCACTTCCATAATCCTGTTAAACCTTTTTCCACCTGTTGCTGCAGGCATACACAGATGATAGGGCACACAGTTATACACATATGAACACCTGCCTGAGTACTAACAGGACAGTATTTGCTGTTACAGATAACAGTCTGTTATTTCTTCCCCTTCCTGCATAGTGGTCACTACCTCTGAGAGCTGAAGTTTCTCATCAACTAATTTTCAACCAGTCTGCCACTGAACCTTGCTGTTACATTAACAGCATTTGCAAAGACTATAATCTAATTAAACTGTGGCTTTGCATTTACGACTGTCATTTTTGTTGGGTTTGCTCTTCAAAAATCACCCTTGGGTTCAGGACAAGAGTATGGAAGTCAAGGTCAAAAGAAAAAACGCTGCAAAGTTAGGAGTTCCTAAAATAGAGGCATGGAAAGAGAGAACTGGCTTTTTTCATTTGCTCACCAAAGGTCATGTCAAAATACAAGAAGAAGATGACTCAATGACAAGAGATTTATATATGAAATTCAGTGTCCCATGTTCTAGATTTTCTCCCTAGGCACACAGTATCAAGAGCAAAACAGGTGTTATCATGTCACCTAGATTAGAGCCTCAGAACACAGATTCAGCCTGAACAAAGACAGCAAAAGTTCATCCCAATTTCACACATCCACACAAATAAATGCTTGTAAATGGAATGTGAAAAGACCGTAAAAGGTCAATATATCAAATATGAGCTTTTATGAAATTCAGACAGTACAAAAGCATTAACAGCAGGGACTTCTGCTTCAACCACAGGGGAAAAAAAAAAAAAAAAAAGTAATTTTCTTCTATAGCCAAGTTTTATAGTTTTAACCAAGCCAGTAAAATCTATTTTTATATACATAAAAGAATTATATTTTAAAAAAAAAAAAAAAAAAGTAATTTAGGGACTATTTGTACAGTTGTAACATTTCTGTGACTGCAGTCCAGTACTGTAGCACTTGCCAATGCCAGGAACTGGGATTTAGAAAGGAAGAAAACATACTTTATAAAGAAATCAGTGGTAAAAACAGATGGACTTCTTCTGACAAGGATTTTGGTATGTGCCCTATTAAAATCCTACGCCCCACCATTTACAGCTGCAATGAGTCAGAGATGGGAACTGGGCAAGGCAGACCTCACAGAGTGAAAAATGACTCATCAGAATCTGCTTAGACTGAATTCCCTAGTCCTTGTAGTAAGAAACACTAGTTAGGGAGATATAGAGGTGATCAAATGAAGAAACGTTTGCCCCAACGTGATGACTTTTTCCTTGCCCTTCATTATCTGCCTTAGTTGATAACTCCTCCTTTGTGGTTGGAATTCCAAGATGAGGATTTCTGACCTCGCCAAAAGAGCAGGTACAATCAAAATGCAAGGAAAGAAAATACAGATAAAAGGAAAAGTTCACTGAAAAAAAAATAGCAGTTACTCGATGGTCTTAGTGAAGGCCTAACTTACTCCTTCCTATGATAACCACGTGGAGTAAGCATAACAATCCCCATCCCAGGTGGATTTAACCAGTCATGAAGAACACAAGGTATGTACCTTTCACTACTATGCAAATTGTTTTTCACATTTTGCATGAGGTTTCCATCCTATTCTATGTGCATAAAGAAGTAGATATTTGATTTAATTTATTTATAATGTGAAATAGTACAGGGTAAATGAGTATCTCATAGTGGTGAAGCTTTCCTTAATAATAATAGTAATAATAAAAATCAAGTACTCTAAACTTGGTGCAATCTCATTCATGTCAAATTCTATCTTTCCCTTGTACTCCTAGCAGTTCTTTCCAGGTACTTTACCAATTTTTTCTGCAACTTCCTATTAGGAGTGCTCTGACAGTAACTAGAAATGGAAATAATTATATTGTGTTATCTTGCATTCCGATATCATATTTAATAAATTAACTTTCCTCTTCAGATTATTGCTGCTGTTCTGTTTTTAGACCCACCTCCCATCTTTCTACCCTTCACCTTTCCCCCTTTCCATTTTCCAGGGTGTGGGTCTGTGGGTCCCATGCCCTGCTCGTCACATAACTGGGCCAAACCAGCCAGTATACCATTGACACCACACTACTTGAATTTCCTGTTGTTTATCAGCATCCTAACTGACTAAAAAGGGGGAAACAGATGAACACACCAAGTGCCTCTGCAGGAGACATCCTGTCCTGACTGAAACTGAAGGTGGACATCTGCTGAATACTTCTCTGAAGCTGTTCATATAGGCTGTGCATAAGGAACAGTGGCTTGAAAAGAAAATGCTTCTTGCTTGCTCTATTAGTTCATCCAGCATCTCTCTACTTGTTCTAAGGTCACTTGCAATACTTATTTAAGTCACAATTAAGCATTGTTATTATGTCTCAGCTAAAACTTGAATTGAAACTGAGACAACTATGAAACTGTGAATCTAATAATAACAATAATTTATTCTCCAGAAATGCAAGTGGCTTTACATACATATCACATTAAAATGTCCAAAGATGACACTAGGATTAAGACACATTTTATATCAACTCACTGTCACACGCTGCAAGCCCTTAACAAGTCAAACGTAGTATTTTTCAGGAGATAGTCTGAAATATTACAGCTTTGATGTTACATCTAATAAGTTTTCATTAACACACCAGAAGTTTAGAGTGGACTGTTGTCACTAACAGTTATTTACCTCACCATAATTACTAGCACCTCTGAAAAAGGATCAGCTCCCCTGCTAAGTAAAGTGCCACGCAAACATTCCATAAGAAGGATTCCAAGAGTTCACACCCACAACAACAATTAACAAACCATAACTCAAGCCAAAACCAGACCTGATTTACAAATTCACATGGATTAAAAAGCTGCCAGAAAACCAGTGCCATTTGATAAACAGTACTTCTTGAATTGATTTGGTACTCAGAGAAGGATCTCTCTTTGCACTAATATCTTCTTAATGATTTTCTTATCTTCTCAGCCTTCTGGAACTAATGGGTATATCACAGCCATTTTGTATTGCTGCCATACAAGAAATCTCAGCAAGTCCCATGCTTTTATTGCTCTCTCATGTATTTTCCAAGTAATTTATATGTCACGTTTAACTTCTTGCACATCACTGGCGAAGTTTTACCCTGCTGACCACCAAAATTAGAAAGAATTATGAAGGCCATTAATTTTAAAGTATATGAATCTATATTACTTTCGTTTTTGTAGGTGATTTGTTATTAAATATTTTAATTATGTCCAATGTTTTTATTTTACTTCACAGAAAACAAAACTGAATGAGAAAAATGGATGTGGTGGTAATAGTTATAGATTATGCATCAGTTCTATTAGTGCAGGAAAAAGCAGCTGTTCTATCAGCTGCCTTTGTAACAAGATGATGCTATTATTACAATTAAATGAATGAATTTAGAAACATTGGACACTGAACATTTCAGCATAATATTTTTTCCTAAGCTATTATACATCACATAAATTGATTTTATTTGGCAGTTGTTCAAACTCAGTTGAATGTTTCAAGACTGATTATGTTCTCATTTGCACTGATTTGCTCTATTTATAGCAATGAATCCACTTGTACTTACACCAATAAGAGAAATATGAATTAGTTTTTCCCTTGGTATAAGTTGCTAGATTAGATTTTGAAAGACAATGTGGGTTGTTTTGTTGTTTGTATGGACTCACTGCTATCAACCATTTTTATAAATGATATTAGTGCAAAAGAAAATGGTAACTGAAGAACTACTGAGTTACTTAAAGCTTGTTGTAGGATACCCACTATACCTACATATATGGATTTTATTTTGATTGTAACATTTATCTTTAAGTAATAGAAGATGTGAACAAGAGATAAAGCCACTACCAGTAACCATTTGCAACTAATATTAGAAGTCCTGGAAAGTAGTTGCGTGCACTCCATTAGCCTTTTTTTCCACTCATCACTACAGAAAAAGACAGTCTCGTTAAACAAATCTTCAGTTGTGAGAATGGTATAGCATGACACCTCTCCTATGAGGACAGGCTGAGAGAGCTGGGGCCGCTCAGCCTGGAGAAAGAAGGCTGTGAGGTGATCTGAGAGTGGCCTGTCAGTAACCAAAGGGGAGCTACAGTAAGGAAGAGGACAGACTCTTTAGTGGGGTCTGTGATGACAGAGCAAGGGGAAATGGCTTCAAGCTCAAAGAGGGTAGATTTAGGTTAGATATAAGGGAAAAATCTCTTTCCCTTATAGAAAAGGGTAAGAGATCTCCATCCCTGGAGACTTTCAGGGCAAGGCTGGATAATGCCCTGGGCAACCTGATGTAGCTGTGGTGTCTGTGTTCATTGCAGGGGAGCTGGACTAGATGGCCTTCAGATGTCCCTTCCAACTCTAAGGATTCTATGATCCTATCAAAAGTTGCTCTGAATTTTCAGTTCTGCTCTTCCAGAAGTTGCATTGTTTGAACAGACAGAAACTGGAACTAGTCACTGAAAGATAAATTTTGGATTGAAAAATAAAATCTTTCTGTGCACCTTCCAAGGTCAAATTTTAACTTCAGTTAAAATAAGATACAGAGTAACTAAAAATACGAAATTAAGTAAAGGACATATCTCCAGGAATCTTCATAACAGTAAGCAGGTCTACAATCAAATGATATTTAACTGGACTGGGGATTAGCAAACAAAAGAATTATTTGAGATGATCCCACACAAATGAATGATAACAAAGCCAAAATCTTGGCTTTAATGAGGTAAATGAATCTTATTATGTCTCTCAAAATTAGGGAGATTCTTGATTTGTCCTCATTTCTTTACATCCTACATGATGTAAGAGGAAGTTTTTAGCTAAACCTGTGAAATTAAATGTATAAAATCAGCTACCAAGCTGGTAGTTGAGAAGAAAAATAAACACCTCAGCCTGAAGTGTTTATTCAATTTTTCTATAGAGAAACAAGCAAGTCTAATGAGTGCTGCCATGTCGGAAAGGCTAGAGTTCCTTATTACAGCTTGTAAATACGTGTAGATATAAAATGATCTAAAGCACTTACTGAAACAAAAATAAAGTACTTTAAGTTTTGTTGAAAACATTTGATTTTCTGGTAAGGTTTCTTGACTAAATTGTTGAATTCTTAAGTAGTTTTCTTTAATCTAAATTGGCATTATCAACCAGTGAATATTTTCAACCAAGACAGTTTACAATAAGCCAAAAATTCAAGTTGAATGCATTAAAAACAAGCCCACCCAACACATTTCCTTCAAAGAACATGTTGTTTGCCCCAGTGCCAACTCCCTGTTTACTGACTCATTCTTTCTCCTGGAACAAACTCTCTCATACTTGAGCCCACAACCCAGTAATGAGAGAGCAGAAAGGACGCATCCATTCATTACTTCTTATCATGCAGATTTGATCAGTCTTTCTCCTTTCCTGTCTTTTACTCTTCCTTCGCTGACGGACAAAAATCAAGTTGTCACCACTCTATCCTGAGCAGCATGCTCTATCCTCTTCTGTCTAAGCAGTTGAGTTGCTCACCAGTAGGTTTTTAAACTGGTATTTAAATCAGTCAAGGATTTTTTAGCATTTAAGTGCTAAAAGTGCTAATTCATAGAATGTGGGTGTTTCCACTTGTGAACTAAGCATCTCATAAAAAGACTATACATAATGAGTGGATCATTATGATGAGACACAGAATGTGACACCAGTCTTAATCATTATTATATTTATGCCAGTAATACATAGTATGAAGCTTGGTGGAGAACATGGCTCTTAGAACAGCCAAAGGCTTAAAAACCAAGCTACAGTCATCTTTTCCATGTACACAGAACAAGAGAGCTCCAATCAGGGAAAGCTTTTATGCACCATTTGAGATACTCCTGAAATAGCACTGGAAAAGCTCCAGGGAAGTCTGTAGAAATTACACAAGGGATTCATCAGTTTGACAAGCCTCATCTCTGCGAGGTTTAACGTAGCAAACACAAAGACATCATCAACAAAAGTTAAAATCTATTCTCAAACAGAACTGTAGTATGGAAAATATTCCCAGTCTCTCAAAAATAAAAATAAAAAATAAAAAATAATTAAAAAAAACACATTTTGGATGCTCATAGTTGCTTTCTGGTGTCAAGGCATTCACACTGACTTTGTAAAGGTTTTCTTCACAGTCACTATGACAAGGAGCTTTCTTTAATTAAAGACTAACACTCTCATGTTTTATCTAAACAAAGCAAATTTTATAGCCTGGAGCCGCCATAGTGGTGACCCTAGGTGTGCCTGCCAAATCCATGCAGCTCATTTCACTTCCACAACAAACAGAAGCAGGGAGGAGAAACAGTGCAAAATAAACCTTTAACTTAAATTATCTGTCAGTTATTGTAGTATTCCATATAGTAAGAAACAAGCAGGGGGAAAGAAAAAAATAAGTAACTCTCTCAATCTTTTTCCCTATGGTGCAGTTATATGGCTTTTATTTATTATATTATATAAATAAATATTATAATAATAATAAATATTAAATATTTATTAATATATATATTAAATAAATAATAAATATTATATTATATACCAAAGTAACTCATTTCTGTTGTTGTTAAGTTTGGTGCATCATTAAGCAAGCTGCTAATGGAAATGGTTTCTTACACTTTTCAGTTTTGGAAGAGAGAGTTATCTTGAAGATACGGAAATTTATCAAAATCTCACCACTGATAAGTAAAGTGTTGCTCACGTGTGTCCAGATTCTGCAACTTCTCAATAAAATGGCCAGTTAAAATGTCACAGGTTATGCTCACTTCACCTGTGTAGCAGACTTGACAACTATACTTGCAAATACAACCCAGCCTCTTGAATCACTAGCACTGTAAAATTCCACTTCCTAATAGAAACTGATATTCTGTAGTGGTATTTCTTTCTGTTTTCAATGATTAATCAAAATCTAAGGAAAATACAGAAACTATCGAGACAAAAAGGAAATCTGCCTGATTACTACTACTCCTCTTAAAGCACTCTGAAACTCCCGTTTCTTTTCCCAAGGGCATGCATGAGACAGGTTACATGGACAAAGGGCTGCCACGATTCACCTTTACGGATCAGCATGACTTGAAAATGCCCAAGAACTGCTTAAGATAATCCTTATGTGACTTCAGCAAAACGGCAGTGACAAAAATAAAAGTAAAAAAGAAACATGAGAAAAAAAATTAAACGAAGGAAAGTGCTTGTTTTTATCATACTGAATAAAGGCAACAGAACTACTTTCTCTACCCGGGAACTTTGATTTGTTCTCTCATTGTACTTTGGAGGAAAAATGTATTGAGTGAATATTTTTTGTAAAGATCTCTTTAACTAGGCCATCAACTATTAAAGTTACAAAGGTAAGCATAGAAATGGCCTATTATGAGTGCAGGATGGTGAGGTTTGTGTCAGTGTAATGGGTGCCAGTTCTATGGGTCTGACTGGCCTGGAAAACATCTGGCATCTCAAGAGCTGCACTCTGCCAAGAGAAGAAATTTACTGATGATGCCTTTTATTTGAGAGTTTCAGGTGGCTTTTCAGAAAGTCCACGGAAGATGCTGACTATCAGGACCAGTGAGATGATTCAATATTCAGTGAGAATTCTAGCACAGCAAGAGGGAAGGTTGAGCGTGTCACTTATACTCCGTGAAGCAGAAAACGTTTCTCACTAACATTTAGTACTGGATGGTTTCTAAGTAGGACAAACTGACAGCGCTGCTCTAACACAACTGAGAAATAATAATGATACGAGTAACTGCCAACAGATTAAAATAAAGTCTTTTAACTACCCACTGGAAAAAGTCAGTGGAAGATGGAAACAAACTCCTACCTTGTTGAAGAATCACAGAAAACCTACTGTGCAAAAACATAATCAATTAGATCAATTAGATTGTCCTTTACTGAGCACCCTGGGCTGTATGCAGTCACTAGTCTAACACTGTTGTCTCTATTGCTAGTCCTGCATTCATGTAAATACACTAACTTAATGTAATAAAACTCTCATTAATTTAAAGAAGTTCAGAATAAAGTTCCACTTCCTATGTAAACACGGGTTGAAAGGCATTTGTAGACATGGCTGCATTATGCATCACAGTACCTCCATTTAATACAGTTGCTCAAATTTTATTAATCTTTTCCTGACTCTTCCAAAGGAAAAGTGACACAGAAAAGGTGGTAATACCTTTACCCTCCTGCTAAAATAAACATCAGCAGATGCATAGCAAAGTAAGAACAATATGCGGAAAAATATCACCAATTTCTGAAGGTGTGCCAGTAACACATAAGCTGTGTTACAAAACAAATTCAACAGAACCTGAATGTGAGGAAACTAGCACAAAAAAAGCCAAAAGCATGCCCTGATATTTAGGATCATAACAACGTGAATAAAATGTTCCACGTACAAGCATTAAGAGCCCAGTCCAACTTTCTCTGAAGTCAAATGGAAAATTCTAGTAACTAAGTGTTATAAAACCCTGAAACATGGCACAACTGTGGAAACGCCACTTGTAAGACACAGCTCTTTTTCTGACTTTGATTCTTACTCAATGAGAATAAAACTCTATATGAAATTAAAAATCCTATATTAAACCGGAGCATTGAGCATTAAAACCTATTCATATATACCAACCAGCTGAGGCTGCTTTCATCAGATTTTGTCGGCTACCATGGTAGATGGAACTGAGATGTAAATACACACTTGAAGATCTTCATCTCAGCACAGTACTTCAATAAAACTGCTTGGGTTGTCAAAATAAGATTTATTCTAAGTAAGTTATCTTTACTGCTTTTTTTATCTTCTACTTTCCTTTTCTGCAGAACAGGCAGTTCTTCAGGACTCCAGGCTGTTACCTCTCATATTCTCATCATCTATTGAAAATCTGCCTGAAGGTCGAATTCAGAATGGCAGCAGTGCTAGTAAATTACTAGCCTCTCTTACTCTGCTATTACAACTGCAGCATTAGCACAATCTAAACAGTTTATAGAACGAATCAAGCATCCCAGCTCTTCCAAATGTGTGACTGAAAGCAGATAGTACAAACGGCTCATGACCCAAAGGAGTATGCGTCTTAAATGTGGCTGTACTGCTGCCCATTGACAGACACAATCAAAACTGGTTGCCTTATGTATCTGGACCAATAAATAAATAAATAAATAAACCAACCAACCAAACCAGCCACTAATATTCATCACTTAATCTGACTTCTGAATGTAAAACATTTGTTTTTTTTTTTTTTTTCTTTTTTTCCCCTTCCAGGTTATTCTATTTCTGAATCTGATAATACAAAATATATATTATTCTTGTTTGCTCTGGAGAGAAGTCCTAAATGGCTCTGAAGTCCATCAGGAGTGCAGATATTATAGTTCACAGACACTGAAAAAATTCCGTTAGCTGGGACTATAGTGAATTATTCACATCCTTCTTTTTATTTTACAACTCAGCAAACCAGAGGGAGAAATAAAACTCCACCAACACAAACAAAACACTCAAAACTCTTTCTTTTTTCCTCTTACTTGCTCTGCTGATGAGCTATGAACATATCCATATAAGTTCACAATTTCCCCTATTATTTCCCCTATGCCCCCTGTATCCCCATTATCCTGTATTCTCCTCTAAACCAATCCGCAATTTGGCATTTCCAGGCAACCTGGATGATAGCAGTGGATGTGCAGTGTTAGGTGGATGGTTGGACTTGATGATCTTCGAGATCTTTTCCAACATAAATGATTATATGATTCTATCATTTTCTTTCATTTCTATTCATCTTCCCTGCATTTTTCTAATCATCTAAGTCAACCATATCATTTCAGAGCTTCCAGAGCTCAGCTGGGCCCAAGCAGCCTCCCTAGTTAAAGGGTTTTTTTCCCCTCTCCTTCCTAGTATATAAACGTGATACTGTCTGAACATTTCTTTTAGTGATCATCAGATCTCAGTTTTCATTTGTATTATTTTTAGTATCTGCCATTGCCAGCTTTACTATTTTTCTGTATTTCTGCCCATGATTTGTTGTTTGCAAATCCGAAGCACTTCATTTTAAATGTTTTTCTTCTGGAGATCAGTCATACACAGCTACAGAGACTGACCAAAATGTCACTTCCCTTCTGAAACATGGCATTTTATTCTCCACTCTCTTATCTTTTTGGTATTCCCTTTAGTTCAACAAAGTTAGTCTTCATTCTCATCAACCTCAAGGAAGAATCAATTCAAAAATTTCAGTGCTTAGTGAAAAACATCACTTAGGAACAATGGATTGCAGACTATTTGCATGTGATATAGCAATGGCATATTGTCAGCAAATGCTATTTTAAGGGAGCTTGCAACTCCTGCAACAGAAATGTGTTCTTGACTGAAAAACAGTACATATCAAATCACAAGAGTAACATAAAGAACAAAAATAGCCTGATTATTTTAAAAGTAGAAGCAAACTTCTAAGAATGGATTAGAGGTGTATGCTGACTGCTCTGAACATGTGCATATTTGTCTCGTAAACCATTTTAAGCATGTTGGTGTTTTGTTTTGTTTTTTTCCCCTTGCTTTGATATTGAGCCAGTGACTTCCTGTGTTGCTGTGATGTCCAGCAAAAAGCCTGCTGGGATATCACAGCTATTAAAGAGTTCTGCCAAATGAGTCAGCCCACACAGAGTGCCATGTGTTACTGCCACCATATGAAGTGATCTGGATGGGTTTAAAAAGGTACACTTGTATCACATTGCTCATGTGGCTTCTTTGGCTGTAGATGTAGTAATCAGGCTGGGTACATAAATATGTAAGTGCGAGAAGAATATATAACTCTATGAAAATCAAGCCCAGAACATATGTTTACTTTTGTCCTTTTTATACTAGCCCAGTACAGATTAACCTGCCTGGTATCCTGCTTACTATTTGTTGTTGTATTTTCTAGAATACAGAACTGTCCTCATGATTCTACTTAGCAGCTTAAGTAACAACACTTTTCTGAGACTACACGAAAAGAGGTTTTGCTTCATGACAACCTTACAAAAATGTAAGCCTTTTCTATTTGCTTCAGCTTAATTTCTTGATGGCCAAGAACTCGATAATCTAAAATGAGAGTGAATGAACTTCTAGTCAGAGATCAAATGTTATGTCTAATAGGTGATAATTTGAACTGAATATCAGCAGATGGAAGTCTACCATTAATTTATCTCACAGTTGCACTCATAAAGCAAATTTAGAAACAAGTGCTCTTTTAGCCCAAAATTCACTAAAAGCAAATGAAAAAAACCCCACAGATTCTGAGTCCATTCATTTCAGAAATGCTTCACAATTAGACTTAGCCTACTGCCTAGAAATTTCATGTGATCTGCTTAGGAGAGGTACTGATTCCACAAGACAGGCACTGGAACACAGAGCAAAGTTTTCCAGGCTGGGAAGTCCATTTAACTCACCATAACTGGATGGGGGCAATGTCACTAACTCTTAATTTCTCCTCAAGTAATTCTTACTCATTCTTTGTCAGTCCAAGGAGAAGGATAGTCTGAGCATATACTCACTGGGCTTATTTCCTACTATTTAATCTTAATAGCTGTGAAATATTTCATAGTAGCCATTAAGCACTATTCAGTAGTGAGTCCAGAAAGCAGCTCCTACAGTGAACTTGTGGCTGCATTAACTGAATGCTGGGTATCTGAAAACCAGAAATCAAAAGGTAGTTGTGAAGTCTGTCCCACAGACAAAAGAAGCAACAATAAATACAACAGAGTAAAGGAGCAACAGTGAGAATGAGAACCACGGAAGACAAGAGAAGGAAAAAACACATCTGAGGGACTAAGGGAATGGCATCACATCTGTTGAGGTATGGATCTTCCGAGGCTGCAGATACCTACTGGTCAGAAGACACCAACAGTCAAAATGGAAAGAAAGGAAGAGAAGGCGAAGGAAGGTAGACAGATTTATTACACAGGGAAGGGGGGATAATTTTAAATGGATCCTTTCCTCACTCTTACTGAGTATCTGTGATCTTCCACTCCAGGATCTTCTGTTTGCACATCATGTTTTCGCTAAGTTCATGTATGCTTAAATGCTATTGTTATTTAAGGGGGTCTCACAGAGTGTGAACCTCTTGACTAGATCCACTGATGTGCCTCATGCATGCAAGTATTTCACCAAAATTGCAGAATAAACTTTAGCTTCCTTATTCAGTCTGTGAAGTCCATGCATTTGAAAGCTTCTATACATCTATATTTTCAGTATTTTACTTCTAAAACACTACGTGAAGAACAGATTTACTGGGGGCACATAAAAGAGCTTCAGCTCCTGCTTGACCCCATTTACTCTGCACAGTTTGATGTGTTCTCTATGTCATATGACAGAAGATACGTTGTGCTGATCAATAGCACCCTTATTCACATCCTAACTGCATCCAGGCCTTATGTATAGCAGCACTGTGTGAACAGATTGCTTTCACGACAGTTTTGAAACTAAGAAGAAGCTAGTTCAAATTGCAATTCTATTTTCAACCCTTCTACAAGTGATGTATACAGTCTAAGGCACAACTGTCTCCAACATGGTGCTGTTCACACCTGTGCTGAAGTGTCAGTGTAAATAAGCAGACAGTTCTGAATGGTTACCTTGTATAAACCACATAGCTTTAAAGGGCAATTCATGACCATGGAGAAGTTTAGCATCCTAATATCAAGTCAGCAAACAATCCAGCCATTTCTTTTCAGTCCTCATCTTCTTTCTCAAGTGGTAGCAGCATAAAAACATGCCAAATTTAACAAACTGCTCCAAAACCTACATCAAGGACACTTGTGCAACTTAAATCCTGGGTTTCTAGATAACCAGAATGGTACTACCCAAAGGACTCTATAAGCTTTCCAATCATCTATTTAACAAAAATAGTTGAATTATTTTTTTAACGTTTCCAAATACAATCACATGATTATTTCAGCCTTTTGCACTGACACTGTGAAATACTCAAATTAAACAAGACCGATTACACATTCCTTCTACGCAGGACAATACTTAAGCATTGTAGTCTGCACTTTTGTTATGTGTACCCAGTGTAAAGCAGTATAATGCAGAGATACTCACACTAACAGGAAAGAACGTGATCATGATAATTACTGCAAAAATGTAGACAGTGAGGAAGGGGGAAGAACTTGGAGCTAAACTACCCTCCAGAACGAAATTTTCTTTAGCTTTCACACTTGAGCTCTTCTAAAGAGCATTAAAATATTTAATATGTTTTATCATGCACTAATTGCCTTTGATACACAAGAAAAAATGTTTATATAACATCACAGGATCCTATTAGAAAAGCTTTCTTTTCATCAACCAATTCCGTACTGCTTTACTTCATAGAAACTCAAGTCGTCCAGAGTAAATGGCCACCTGACTACACAACATCCAGGGCCTTATTGAGAACTTCCTTTGCATGTGATCTACTCCAAACAAAGTGATTCATTTCAAATGATAGTACACATTTCACTTTGAAGCTAACTGCAGTGAATTTTCACTTTCTATATGCTTTCTATTCTGACACATTAACCACAAGGAATTTCCAATTTCTTTAGCCACATGTTGCATTCTCCACAGGACTAGGACTCATGTAAAGTTTAATCCACTTTTCACTTGTGGAACAGCCCAGTGAACTCCAAAGCTACTGCCAAGACCGAACAGGAAAGAGGAAGTAAATAAATCAAATGGAAATAATAATAATACTATAATAATACACATCAGAACAAAAATTGTAGACCCTAGAGAAATGAAGTTATACAAGAAATAATGTTGACTCCTCAAGGTTCAGGAAGCATGTCATTCTCTTCTTGTGGTGTGAATGGCTGCAGTTTCCCAGTGATGTCTGTATTAAGTTACTGCACTAAAGTAACCTGGTGTGAAAGGGGTGGTGAGCCCAAGGTCTGCATCAAAGGGAAAGGCCAGGCACTACATTCTCCCACTGTCATCCTGGTGAAAATAGGGTTGTTTCCTGGTACTGGGTGTAACCCTGCCTCAGACAGTACTACTATCTTTCAGTATGCTGTAACCATGGCATTGGGTGTTCTTTTTTCCTACCATGGTACTTGTTTATGGTAGCTCACAGTATCAAGACAGGTGAACAAGAAGTGGGATCACTAAAACAGACTTGGATGTGTTGTCAGTGTTGTGCAAAGGTGCAATGTGGTAATCACAGGAAAGCATCAAACTTGCCTAGTTCCAGAACTGGAAACAGCAGAGCTGCGTCAGCACTGTGCTGTACTCGAACTGATTAAGCTTATGGTTAGAAAGCTAATGTGTTTGGGAATGAACTGTGCTGATGCTGCACATCTGTTAGCTGGGAATGGCACAGTAGAACACCAAGTTCTGCACTACTTTCTGGGGATGTTTAAGGCAGCAATCTATTGTGTTGTTGCATTAGAAGCCGTATGGAAAGGAAACCTCCAAGCAGGTCTGAGAGTAGTGCTTTAAATATGAACACAAGTCTAAAGCCAAAATTAAATTTCAGTGCTGTTTTTTTAAGGCCAATGCTAAAACTAGCTCTTGTTCCTTTTAATCTCCACTGGTTGCCAGGATGCAAAGAAAAGTGCAAGAAAAGATTTTTCTTCCAGAAGCATCTAAATGTAATTGGATTGCTCACCCTTAACCATTCACTAAATCTGAGGATGGTAAGCTCTCGCTGATGAGATGATGGCTGCATAGGGTGTGAGTGGGAAGTGTATCTGAGGGAAAGGCACCAAGCTGGTCTGAAACTCAGGCTGGTCAACATTCAAGGCATCATCAATCTCAAAGAGGTAGTGATAGATGAGGCAGACTTCCCAATCGGCCTGTTGAGGTTTGTGTAGGTGGGATCCTTGATATCCAGCTTGCAATTGCAGACGTTAAAGATGGCCTCATTGTCCACAATGAAGGAGCAGTCACTGTTCCAGAGAGGTGTGGGTGGGGAGGATGAAGTTGTAGGGTGGGGTTGGGTACGCAGAGAACTCCAGCTTGGATTTCTTGCTGTACTCCAGAGAGCTGCTCTATAAGGCAAGAAGTGAACCTTGAGCCTATACCTCCCCCCAGAGCTGTGGAAGGTCAGGAAACTCTTGGAGACTGCACTTGTCAGCCATTTTAAGAGCCCTGCCAACAACAGAATTGCTGACATCCTCACCAATAATGTGGTGCTCCCAAGAACAGTTACTAGAAGCATCTTCTTTGCCACTGATGAGATGCTCCATGTGGAAGAGTGTGTAGTAGGTCCCAGTCCTGATCTCATCAATGAAGATTTAACTTCCTGGGATAATACATTTAGCTGGACTGAGCCTGATGACTGTGTTTAATATACATTGCTGTGCTTCCTAGTAAACCAGGTAACTTATAATAATCAGTTTGTTAGCTCTAAATCTTAACTGCAAATGATCTTACTTGAGTTATAGTTCTGTATAATCACAGGTCACAGGAAATTAGCAGGATACATGGTAGGGGTTGGACTGCATGCTTATGCAATCGGAATGCATAATGAATTTTCCTATACTCAATTCAGAGCAGAAAGAAAGGCAGGTTTGGGGTTGCGGTAAAATACTACTGCCAACTTAAAAACAATAGTCTACTACTAGATACTACATCTAAGTAAACAGTGGTTCAAAATGCTGGATTACAACAATACAAAGCTGTGGGGTTTACATTCCTGTCAAGAGTTGTTATTTTAAGGCTCTCTGTATTGATGCCAAAATAATATTAATCACTACACTAAGCGGTATATGTGATTTCAAGCCCTTCACAACCATCTACTTACATCTTCATCCATGTTCTATTCTAGACATTCCCAATACAAAGCAACACGAAGCCGCTAGGATTTCTCAGGAAATAGATGGCCTGCAACATCCTTATGAGTTTTATTCCAGTGACAAGACTTTTTCTCCCCCTCCCATTGTGTTTTCTTCTCTCATTCATCCTGACATATACAGCCTACCTTGCAGAACTGCAAGGAGAGCTGGCAGCAACCCAGGACAACCTACCAGCCCAGGCAGCAGTGAGGTGGTGACTCAGCAGAGGCACTGTGTCTTTGCAGCCTGCTGCAGTACTGCTCACTCACAACCTTCCCGGAGGCAGATCCCTCATCCTTGACATTGACTGTGTACACCACAGTTCTTGCTCATCCTTGTTTTTTATGGAAGGTAGGACACATTTTACCCTGAGCCTGAAAACATGGAGCTGTCCTATAGAAGCGAATAATGCTAGGACCAGTGGCTCTGTGTGAACTAAGGATTATTTAAGGCATACATGTCCAGCCCACTAGTAATACATACACTGACTATATTTTTATATGCATCTCAGGTAAACCAGAAGGTTGTACACCCATGATTTAAAGCTTAACTTGAGGAGAAGGCTGGTAATTCTGTAAAGTAACTCATTAAGAACCAGACCTCCACTTAAACTATAATGTTAAAAACCAATTAAAAATAGCATAATGTCTGTACAACCACACTAAACAGCTGACAAACAAAAATCCAACATACTTGGTACACATGCTGAGACTGCATACAGTAAGATGAAATAACCCGAAGCTAAGAAGCAGGCTTTTTCCTATAGGAGCTGCACTGAATGGTATATACAAGGACATCAGTCTGGCCAGGAATAGATTAAGGTACTTCTTTGTCTCGGCTTTATTTATTTATTTACTTATTTTTAATAATAAGAAGAACTTTAATGGCTCCCTCTTGTGGCAAGCGGCGCGCAATAGCATGTTCCTCTGCAACAATTTTATACATTTATATTGCATGGTCTAGTCATCAGTACATTGTGGAGATCAATGAGAAGACTGTGCACACCTACCTCTTACAGCTTAGGTACCCTGTAAATTACCTAAAAATATGACTGGAATGGTTTCCTGTAAATTATGTAAAGAGCAGGAAAAACAGATGAACTATACGTGTCACACAACTAAATGGGTAATGCAGCACAGATTCTATCATGCCTCGCAGGGAACTCAGCTCTCAGGAGTCTGGAACACCTGAGCACAGACTGACAGCAAAGACACAGGAGTCTGCTTAGCATCAGGAAGAAGAGGGCTTTAATATACTTTCTTGTATATTCTGCTTTAGTTGCTTAAGCTTTGTAAAAAGTCTTTCATGTTACAGCCTTACAAATGAACAGAAGGAATGCCAATATGGCTAGTGATAACAAGTTATATATATGCTTTTCAAGTCCATGACTTTAGAAGTCAGAACTAATTATTTGAAGGTAGATATGCACAGACTGAATTCTTGGTTGTTCACAGAGAGAAAAAAAATACAACAGTGTTCTTAATAATCACTAAGTATTTTAAGCGTTTTTTTTTTTCCCCTCTTGCTGTTTTCTTTGGGAAAAGGGCCTACATGGTGTAACTGTGGGATCCCACAACCTTTCTATCTCTGAAATTCAGAGAAAAACTGATGAAGATAAAGACTTTACAGAGGAGTTTATTAAACCTTAAGTTCCAAATGCTTGTTGTGTAAAAATCTTCTAAGCTAATGCCTGAGAATAGATACCTCTGACCTCAGGAAGGTTCTTTCCGTCAAGCTGGTCATTCATAGTTAGATTGCTGAACGTACCACCAACATGTTCTCAGCTGAACTAAGCTAACTGCCTCACAGCTTAAGCCTGATGGATTAAGATTAGGCAACTGAGCCCATCTCTCCTGACCTACTCAATCCAAAATTGTTTGTAACACTAATATAAAATGCATGAGTTACACTACATATTTATATGCCTATAAATATATACATCTACAGAGAAAAAAAAACATTATTTTAAACATGACCAAACACTGTTACTCAATAATCTAGTGGCTGCAGCACTTGCCTGGAAAGCATGAGATGATTTATTATCTTTTCTCTTGCATACTGTGCCTCTTTCTTTCCCAGGCCATCTTGCAGACTACTCTTCTGTGGAGAAAAGAACAAGAAATAAACTGATCTACAATGTTCACACAAGCTGTACCTGTACCACAGAGGAAACAGCCCTCCCAGTCAGGCTTTTGAGGCCTCTGACTATGAACACTATAAAATGCCCAAGTACTAATCTAGGTGATTTGCAATTTTTTTCTGGTACAGTTCTGCTTTGTGAGGTATTAGCGTACCGAAAATGTGTCCATCACAAGTTCACTTCACACCTGTGTTGTGCCTCTCAATGCTGAGAATGCAAAATATTCTAAGAGACAAATGTTTAACTGAGGTTTTCGGGATTTTACACTTGTGAAAAGGTTCTATCTTCTTGACTCCAAGTGTAGAAGCTTTCACAACGACTTCCTTCACTTGTCTCGCAGCAGAAGTCTAACACGGCAGGAACACACACTTAAGACTACAGGCTGTCACGAGGCACATTTGAGTTACCATTCTTATGTCACTCTTGTGTTCCACTTGGAAGAATTTTACTTGTAGAACTGAGAACAGTTATTTGGAACTTCATTTTAGTAAAAATGGGCAAGAGAGCTTGAAAAGTATCTGCAAAGCTGTAGGCTTGGAGGTGAGGTAAATTAAGGAATTAATTCCTTAAGGCCATGTCCTGAAGTAGCTATCCTGAACAGCACATAAGAACCTCAGCCGGGCTGGTTGTGTTAAGAAACTTTTCCTTGGTTCTTCAGAATTCTTTGCTTTTTTAATATCTAATGAATAACAGCTAATTAATTTCACCTTGCGATCAGGAAAAGCTGATCCTGAAATGGCAATGGGTGGCAGAACTTAGCAGTGATTAGATTTAACGCTGAAATGGGAAATACTGGCACCTTTGGTGTCACTGCATCGTTTCACTGTGTAAGGTGGAGTTTGGACCAGCTAAGCTGTATATCTGATACTCAGTGGGGGGTGAAGGAAGACAGGCCTTTGTTCTCCTGAGATTTATGACCCAACTCACCTCCTCCAAGCTGCTGGGGAAAACCATTGCTTCAGGTGCCGTTCACCCAGCTTGCAGTACAGCTAAGGCCTGCTATACTGGAAACTACGGGGTGGCAGCGAGACCAACAGCAGGAACATGCCCTCAGGAAAGCACAAGGCAGCATCCCTCACACTTCTCAGAATAGTTAGGTTTGTGATTTGTTAGGGAGCTTTCGTACCCACTTAGCCTCGTGTTACACAGATAACCCATCCCTTACCTAAGGTTCACACCTGGACTTCAATATTCCTCGTGCACAGGATGCCAGCGCCTTAATGCACCTGCTGATTTAACAGCAGCTTTCACAGCGGAGGCGGGAGGCTCCGCCCGGCCGTCAGCACCGAGCCGTTTGTAACACGCCCTGCAACTCCAACCGGGACAGCGCCGCCTGCTCCCTGAGGCGGAGCAGCAGAAGCCTGTGTCTGCCCGGCATCCCGCCGTGCCTTCGGTTCTGCCCTACTTGGTACGCTGAGCAATACACTGAAGCAAGCAAGCAGACGCGCGCTGATGCGCTTTCCTAAACCGAGGACCGTGTATGTGTAACACAGCTATCGCCGGTTGACAACGGATCTACGCGTGACGGAAAGGCGCAGCAGGGCCGCACCGGGTGCTGAGGCTGCACCAGAGCCCCGTATTTCCCTCAGGCACCGCCGTACGAGCGCACACCGCAGGCAGCCGCCCCACAGCCACAGCGGAGCGCGAGGAGCGGGGCGGGGCCGGACCCGGAGGGGCGGGCGGGCGTGCGCAAGCGCGGAGGCTCCGCGAGCGACCTCGGAAGGGGCGGGGCGAGGCGATGCGGACGGCGGGAGCATGACAGGTGGCGGGAAGCGGCGGCCGCGCGCGGCGGAGCCGGCGGGAGAACAGGTGGGTGTTGGGGAGCGCGCGGGCGGGGGCGGCGGGTGAGGGGATCAGCGCGGGAGGACCCGGAGTGAGGCGGCCCAGGGCCCGAGGGTGGGAGGGAGCCCCTAGGCCTGACTGGTGGCTGTGCTGCAGCCCTCCCGTCGTTAATGGCAGAGTCGCACCTCCGTGTTTGTAAAATTTCTAGATGCGGGTTGCAGTGCCATTGGAAACGGGCGGTTTGAAATAACGCGAGGCTGAGATGAAGTGTTAAGACTGTGCAGTCCTTTGCTTGATTGGAGCACCTCCCCTACGAAGACAGGCTGAGGGAGCTGGGCTTGTTCAGCCTGGAGAACAGAAGGCTGCGGGGTGACCTCATTGCAGCCTTCCAGTACCTGTAGGGAGCCTATAAACGGGAGGGGAATCAATTCCTTGAAAGAGCAGATAACAGCAGGAAATGCTGTTAAGTTGAGGGAGGGCAGATTTAGGTTGGATGTCAGGGGGAAGTTCTTTGCTATGAGAGTGGTGAGGTGCTGGAACAGGCTGCCCAGAAGGGTTGTGGACGCCCCATCCCTGGAGGTGTTAAAGACCAGGTTGGATGGGGCCCTGGGCAGCCTGGGCTGGTATTAAATGGGGAGGTTGGTGGCCCTGCCTGTGGTGTGAGGGGGTTGGAGCCTCATGATCCTTGAGGCCCCTTCCAACATGGGCCATTCTGTGATTCTGTGATCAGCCCATAAAGGTGCTGGTCCACTGAGATCACAACACTGCTTTGTGTGTGTGAGTACGGGTGTGAGGTGAAGCACCAGTAAGGGCCTCTGTGCAGAAGAGGCACTCTGATCTATGCATACGCTTTGCAGAGTTGTTCAGTTGCACATCAGGAAGCAGCTGGATGCACTTTTCTTTCCATGTCTGCAGTGTGACAAAAACGGGGACGTCAAGAAGAGACGGTCAGGCCAGGCAGAGGCAAGCGATGCCCTCCAGCAAGAAGCAGAGACATGCTATCAGCTGAGGCTGCCTGAGGACTTCTACCAGTTCTGGAAGTTCTGTGAGGAACTGGATCCTGAGAAACCAGCTGGTAGGCTGTGTGATTCTCAATGGTTTTTGCCTTTTCCCTTTTCTAACAGCTGGAAGGGAGGCGGACGGGGCTGTGGGAGGCATCCTGATGCTGCTCTGTGTTCAGTGCAGGTGCGAGATAATTCTGTAAGTATAAACAATAACGCTGGGGCTGCTGACAAGGACATCAGTCTGCTTCAAGCTTTCTGAAATAAAATTACATAACACAAATGTTGCCTAATTCTGCCTTTCTTTCAAGCACACCTAAAATATTTAACATGGAATTAAAGCTTCCTCGCATCAACTCAGGCTTCAGGTTCCCCACATTGATTTTATTATAAGAGGATGTGGTGCCTTTAGGCGCTCCAGAAATGACAATTTGTTTTCATATGAAAAGAGTAATAATCCAGCTCTTGAAGGGGAACTATCCAGGCAGGAGAATATCTCAGCTTTTCTCATTTGCTAAACAGCACATCTGACTGTTTGGATTTGTGGAGGCTTTTGATACCTGAGTGACACAGGAATGTCTCAGTTTACCTTCGTGCCTGCCAGACAGTAAAGTAGTTCACACTCTGCTTTTCAGATGCACTTGTGTCAAGTGTTGGGCTTACACTGGTCGGACCGTATGACATCCTTGCTGGGAAACACAAAAAAGCCAAATCAGCAAATGTGAACTTCAGTCTTCACTGGAGATTCTTCTATGATCCCCCTGAATTCCAGACTATACTTGTCGGGGATAGCAAAACACAGTATCACATGGGATATTTCAGGTATTTGATTAAATGTATGCTAATATGATTGTGTGTAACTTTTTTTTTCCTCATCTTTGTTTTCCGTGAGACAGGATTTGAGAACTGCACTATCACTCACTGTCACCTGTACTGATAGGAGTTCCTTTTGAAGCCATGCTGTGAGGTTGTACAGCTGCCTAACTGTGCTTTTGTTAGCTTTCTGAAGGTGGCAGCATGGCAAGGAGGGAGATTAATCTCACTTCGGAATAGGAGAAATGGGCACAGCTTGAATATTTGTATGCACTTTTTCATAAACAGGGATGTGCCAGATGAGCTTCCTGTCTGGGTCGGTGCAAATGAAGCAAGGAAGAGCTGTCTGATTTCACAAGTTGGTGATAATGTATTTGCTGCAGTCAAGTAAGGTTCATATTTACTGTTATTTATAAAAAGTTGTATAGAAAACAAGCTATTAATATTGTAGCTATCTTGCCATACCTCTTTCTTCCTCAAGAAACACTCCCTTCCTCCCTGCTCTGACAGCAAGTTTAAAGCTGCTCTGAAAATCTTCCACAGGCTTCTGGAAAAATGTTTTCTTTTTATAAATAGAGTGCATAGGAGTTAGTTCTCTGAAGCTTAATATATATTGGAATGACTACACGGGACAGTCTCTTAAGAAAAAACTGCCCACTTTGTGTGTCAGAATACTTCATAGGTAAAGAATAAAGCATGCACTGTGCCAAACTCTCTGGCTTTTGTTCTAGTTGTTTAGAGGCCTGAGTTCCTAAGCCTGTGTATAAATAAGCCCATGACTGCTAATCTATATTACAAGATTTGGAGGTGTGGTGATTAGAAGGCTATTCATCTGTTTTCTGCTAAGCTCTTTTAAGACGTGTTTCTTCTGTTTACAGATTATTTTTGACAAAAAAACTTAAGGAAGCGACTGATAAAAAGAAAAATGCTGTTTTGAAAGACCTAGATGAAAAGCTAACAAGAAGAGCAAAAGAACTGGGTTATTCTCTGGAACAAAAAACCACGAAGATGAAACAGAGAGATAAGAAAGTATGACTTTCCTGATCCACTGGAGAGAACTGAGTTCTGTTACACTGCTTTCGTTTTTAATTCCACTTATTTGTCTGATTTTTTTTCGCATTTTAATCTATTTTCTGAATACCTATCAGAAGTAATTTTGGCAGTCAGTGAACCCAGGGACTCCTGGATTTCAGAACTTCATTGGATTTTCCGGTTACGTTAAACCCCAGTGCTTAACAGTAACTGCTGCACAGTTTAAGATGATGTCCTTGATGCTAGGTGCTGTATTTGGCTTGACCACCAGAAGTCAGGTGCTGATGTTGCTTTAATGAAGTGAATGGTTTTATGTCACAGTGTTGCCGTACAGTACTACATTCAGTTTCCTGGCTCTTTTTTTAGGTGGTGACCAAAACATTTCACGGAGCAGGCCTGGTTGTTCCTGTAGACAAAAATGATGTTGGATACAGAGAACTTCCTGAAACGAATGGTAAGTATCTTGTTTACTGTATTCTTCCACTTTCATTAGGCAGCCTCCAGTCAACTCTAGTCTGCAAGAAACAAGCTGCAGTCATATTTTCTACCTGGAGAAGATGAACAGCTGGGAAGGGGCAGAAGTTTTAACCACTGTAATGTAACTTTTTCTTAATAAATCCGATAAGAATCAGTAGAACATACTACATCTCAAGTAATAACTCCTAAAGTAGTAGCCTTATTGGCACAGCCATACAGGAGGTATTTTAAAAGAACTGATCTACATTCAGGGATTTTTGGTTTTATTTCTCATTCTGCCTCTTCTGGTGCTTTTCTAACCCAAATCAGTTCCTTGGTGCGAGTTCAGCACATGAATATCCCTCTCTGAAGGGGGAACTGAAATGGGATGGGTGTGGGGTAAGAAGGAGCTGCAAATAGAAACACTTTCACCAGTAGCTCAGACTGTGTCCAGTTAATCTTCAGTTGAGACCCACGGGAATGCATTTGACAGAAGCTACTTCGATGCGGTATTATTTATTTAAACATGAAGTCCTTCTGCTCTTATTTTTGCAGCTAATCTGAAGAAAATATGTAAGGCCATTGTTGATGCTCCTACTGATGACGAAAGACTGAAGGCATTTGCACCCATTCAAGAAATGCTCACCTACGTTCAGTTTGCTAATGATGAATGTGACTATGGAATGGGATATGAACTGGGGATGGACCTTTTCTGCTATGGGTCACACGTAAGTACTACAGAAGCCATTAAGTACTACAGAAGCCATGCTTCTCGCAGTTACGTGTTATTTTATGTGTAGGTAAGGGGTTGTTATGTATCATAGATCTTTGTTCCTAACTGTTGTTATCATACACTCGTTGCTAGGAATCATGGAAGTCTACATGGATGTTCTTCTTAATATGCTAAGAAGTCATATTTATGACACTACTCCATGTTAAATTAGAAACAGCTTCTATGAAGCCACGATCCTACAGGTCAAAAGAATTTAAATGGCACTTTTGTGATTTGAGGTGCAAATGCAGAATTCTTAATCTAGATATGCTGGATAGATACAAAGCTCCCTCTCCTCCCACCACCTGTTTTAATGGGCTCAAGCGCTCGTACTGAACTTGACCAAGAAACTGGCTGCTGGCTGCAGGCATACCAGGGGGCAAAAAATTGACCCCAGTGTCCTTTGCCTGCGTGCATTTCCTGTTCGATGGCATAAAGCCCTCCCACCAGCCTGCTGTAGCCTGTATGTTTCCAGATGTCTATTTCTGGCTCCGTGGTAATCGGCTTGCTGAGGCTATTCTGTGTACACTGACCAGCACCTAATCGCACATAAAGATTCAGGGTAACACTCCTTGTTCTCTATTAACCATCACCCCCCCAGGACTGAAAAGGATCGTGGCTGCAGTAAATGTAAGGTTTGCCAGTGGCAGTAACGGCTGCTTAGAATCGCAGGGGCCCAGTGTTTTGCTGGCTGTGTTTCTCACTGCATGCTATCAGTCACCGAGAAACCCGCTGTGGAACGCTGTGTTCCTGCCGCGGCCCCAGATGAAGCCACCTGAGCCCTGTGGAGAGGCGGGGCTCTGCCTGCCCTCCCCGCGATGCCAGGGAGCTCAGTGCTGCGCTCAGTGCTGCGCTCAGTGCTGCGCTCAGTGCTGCGCTCAGTGCTGCGCTCAGTGCTGCGCTCAGTGCTGCGCTCAGTGCTGCGCTCAGTGCTGCGCTCAGTGCTGCGCTCAGTGCTGCGCTCAGTGCTGCGCTCAGTGCTGCTGTTCTCTCATGCAGTACTTCCACAAGACCGTGGCCCAGCTGCTGCCGCTCGCCTACAGCCTGCTGAAGAGGAACCTCTTCGCCGAGGTGATCGAGGCGCACCTGGCAGACCGCCGGCAGGAGGGCCTGGACCGCCTGGTGCCCTGAGCCGGGGCAGCGCCAAGGTCGCGCTTGCGTTTGGGAGGCGTGGGCTGTTTTATTCGTTCCGTGCTGCGGTTAATAAAGCTTTCCTAAGGACCGGCTTCTCTTGCCCTGGCGACCCTCGGCGGTGGTGCTGCGCGTGCGCTGAGGCTGAGCTCTGTCGCGCTGCCCCTGCAGCTACAGCGAGGGCGCCCGGCCTGCCCCCAAGAGCCGCATTGAGGGACACAGCTTTCCCTTCTGCCGCCGGCACGGGGCAGCGGCCTTGGTCTCATTGATGAACAGATCAGAAAGCAGCTAACAGTGCTACGTTATAAAATGATTCCATTGGATTTCCTTACCTTAGTATGTTGACGCTGTTTTCCAATATTTTCTCTATTTTGCGTTTTTTAAAAATAGAACCAACGTGACTTAGAACAAGATGCATGTTCATAAGAATCATGGGCTCATTGCTCTTACATCTTGCTGCACTGGCAGGTTTACTCTCAGGGTACTGCTTAGCTAGCAGCCAGCACCAGCTGTGCAGTGCCACCTTCCCTCACTCCTGGGCATAGGCTCAGCTCCTGCTGCAGCACGTGGTATAGCAGTACACACACACACACACACACACACACACACACAATAAATAGAGCCCATGTTTCAACTCCAGAGGTGTCCTTACATTAAGAAGAGTCATGTCTCCCCATTAACTTTCATGGAAACCACAAGGGATACAAAGCATGACAACACTGTTACTTAATAGAGCAAATTCTCAGCTGCTAAACTTTTTCAATGCAGTCACCATAGTTGCCTCTGCATTTTTACCGGTGATGAAGAAGAAGCATGCCATGCTTCTAACGATTGCACCAGTGGAGCTGACCCACTGTCACCACTGCTGTAACACCACCTGCTGCCTCGCTGTGCTCACAGCCACTGTTCAGTCTCCACTAACATTCAGCAAGCATCAAGAATGACAACTGGTGCCATTTTTTCCCCTCATGGAGGAATTTTTAGTGACACCACTTTGCTTGATACACACTTCCAGATATCTCTTCACACAGCAATTAAATGGGCTGGAACATTGGTGGGAAGGTACAGCCTTTACAGCCATACCATGAGCTGGTGTTTGTGAGTTGATGTCATAAAAAGGAGGCATTACTTTTGGAGCACTCACAGAACTGTGTCACTCCGTTTAGTTTAACATACTGCAAAACCATAGGCCATTTTACACCATAAAGCTATTTGCTGTTCTCAGACATGCAGCATCTGCTTTTCTAAATCTGACAGCTCCCCCCATTGGGATCAGCATGGAGATGTCTCATTGATTCCAGCAGTAACACGAGCAGACATGAACTTTTTCATGGGCACTGAGTCCTGTTTTATAATAAGAATAAATAAAAAGAACATCTGCAGAAATTCAGTCCTCCTCCCTTTTCAGGTTCCAAACAGAAGACACTTCCACATCAATGCCCTGTAAGTCACACAAGCATTCACCTTTCACATCATTATTTAGTTACGAACATCTCTGCAAAAAATGGGGACCTGAGTATGTACTTTCTGCTTTTAGCTGTTCTTCTCAGTGTGAGGTTAATGACTAACACTATCTGGAAAAAATACCCCAGTAAAACACATTGCAAACAGGCAGCTAACAACCGTACCATATTCTTTTTAAGCAGAAGGACGAAACACGCGCTGTAAAGAAAATACCTGTTTCTGCCTTTTGGACAACATTAGCATTGCCTGCTTTTGAACCAGGAAGCCAACTACTCCACAGTAACAAGGCTGAAGCAACTTTGGAAAAGCCTATGTCAGAGATGTGTGGTTTTCACCAGTGCTGTATCTAAAGCCTATGGCCGTTTATTTCAGGGAAATTAAATGCAAAAATCCACAGAAATACTGCTTGAGAAAACACGACTGAGTCGAAGCAACAAATGGTCATACAGAAGTTTTTAATGTTTGATTAAGTCATCACAGTAACGGGATTTTTTACTGTAATGATATGCAGCTCTACCACACTATCATAAATAAAAACATTAAGATCAATCAATATTAAATACAGCTCTAGGCAACATCACAGATTAACAAAGTATGCATTCTTCATCAACCAGTAACTGAATGGTTTAAAACAAAAAGAATAATAATAATGCTGACACTTTCACCCTCCCATCCACCACGTTTTGTTTTCAAATCAGTGACTTGAGTAAGGCGCTGGAAGCTTAACATTAGAAAAGTTTAGTTGAACAGCACAGGCACACATACTTCAGTATCAGAATTTCTAATGCGTGTTTACGAGACGTTTTACGTGTCAGTGGAGAAAGCTTAGCAGGTAAGAACGGTAAGCAGAGATGCACCACTTATATGCAGCACTTGGGATCCATACTAAA
This sequence comes from Excalfactoria chinensis, assembly GCF_039878825.1. Classification (NCBI taxonomy): domain Eukaryota; kingdom Metazoa; phylum Chordata; class Aves; order Galliformes; family Phasianidae; genus Excalfactoria; species Excalfactoria chinensis. Next base: position 62,818,801 of record NC_092828.1, on the reverse strand, counting down.
ATCATAAAACACAGCAGGGGCATGAGCTGCATTGTATTCCAGACAGGACAGTCTGTAGGTAGGGTCAGGTGCAAACTACTACAGTACCTACACTGCAGCGTGTTAGGATGAGGAAACCATCAGAAATGGCAGAGGCTTCAAACTGATTTAAAGCAAATTCTTTTCTTTTTTAAGCTGTACTGCATTTCCACTACAGAGAAAAACAAACAAACAGCAGAGATCAGCCTCACAGACAATTTCCTGAGCTGTCTTCCTTGGATGGGCCAAATCCTACTCTTTATAAGGTTTCTGCAAGCTCACACAACCTAACAGAACAAGCTTGGAGCCTTTAGCACTGACACGCTTGGAAGAGCACAGGTAGCTGCTGCAACACAGCAACCTGCACACGGCTTGGTTCTCTTTCAGTTCCAAAGCTGCTTTCTGCACAGGGGCTGATGCAGCCAGCCCACCAACACGTCAGGCTTTCCCCTGGCTCCAGCTGATACAAGAGGTGAGACAGAGGTGACAGCAGTTTTATATTCTGAAAACAGACAAAAATTCGGCAGAGCACTTGAAGCGCTGGCACTGTTTTGGAGCTCGCCAATACTACCAGAACGTTGTTTGGAGCACGTTGCCATTCTTCAAGATAAAATCACACTGAGCACTCGGCTGAATAAAGCTGTTTGAGGTAACTGTGATGACAGCATTACAGATGCCCAAGATTTCAGCCATTTAATCAAGTAAACTTTTGCAGTCTCATGGGCGAATCTGTTAATAACTGAATTTTATTTAACCCCATACTGTAAGACAAGATTTTGTCAACCATATTTCTTAGCTTTTTTACTGCAGACTTTCAGCACGCTACCTTTGTCTCCACACGTGTTGGTGGTGGTTTGAAATAGTGAAGAAAAATGGACCTGGTGGCTTAAAGGTGAAATACGTCAGGAATGTGTCAGCTCACCTGGTGCATGTGGTGCTGCTCAGCTCTGAAGTCCTGCCAAGCTTTCAAGTACTGGATTCGATTCTGCCCTGCTGCTCATCTTCTGTGGCCATGTATCATTTACACCTCTGTGTACCCAGAAAAACAATCTAAAGCAATCTAATAATTATAGTTGCTTCCTATTCGTTTTAAAACCCTGATTTTTTAAAATATTTTTCGTATTACTGTTCCAGTTATCTGCTCAGAAAGGAAAAAGGAAGTCTTAAGGTAACGGCAGTGAAAGTTACATCTGAAAATCATCGTATATGCATGTTGGACTGTAAAGAAACCATTTTGTTTAAACCCTTCATCTAGTTGTAAACATTTGCTAATCCTCCATTACTCGCAGAGGATTACGAATTATTATATAAAATCACATTAAAAAGGTAATTAGTTATGTGAGACATTAACTGATTTGTATTTAATAGATTTTTTTAATTCATAAAAATATAAATAATGGTAAAACCTCAAGAAAAATAATATACATTAGTGCAAGTTATGAGTTACGTTTCTTCCTACCATGTCAGCAGTGGAACGTCTTTTGTTGAGAAGAAAAAATAAAAATGAGCGATCTCAAATTTTACAGGGGGGAAATATCTCCAGTGTTGTAGCATGCATTTATCCACATACACATATACAGAATTGTTCCAGCTCTTAACTAGTAGAATAGCAGTACTCTTCGTTATACTGCACGACATTGGTATATACCCTAGTGTTTCGACAATACAAAAATTGCATAAGATCAGGTCACATTATTGATATTTTCTGCAGCAAAACCTGTATTTTTCTCTGCAACTCTAGTTTCTTTTGTTTACTTTTCTCTTGTCACGGCAGATGGGCTGAAAGATGTTTCACATGGCTCGTGCGAGGTATTGCCTGCTCGGTCTGCTTTTGTCGCAGTAGATCTGTACTGCCCCAAGCACTTCTTGATGTTCAACCTTACACGTTTAATGGCACAAGAAAAACCTCCCTTCTTGTGATCCAACCTCAGTAACTCACAGTACATCTCAATATGAGAAACAACTACTTCAAAAGGGCACACCAATTTAAAGAGGCTTTGTTACGGCTCAGGAGAGAGAGAAATAAAGCTCTTCTGGAATGTAGAAAGGTGACGCGCAATAATTATACATTTCATGAGTTAACACAACAGTTTTCAATGGTAAAAAGGGCAAGACCTTTCAGTCTCCGTAAGATGGCTCAATTCAGAAGGATCCCTCCAGAAATAGGGACTAGTAACACATCTCTTCGATGCTGAAGTACCAGGCTGGGGCTGGAGAATTGTGCTACCTCGCATGGCTCTCCCACTGCACTATCATGGCAGACCGGACATCTCAGGACGCATCCAGTGCAGGACAGCAGCTCCCATGCTCCCAACAGCCTTCCTCCTCTCCACATATTCCCCCAGACCAACTCCTGATTTCCAGCAGCACTGTTACACAAAAACCCAGCTCTCATTTCTGATTTTTAGAAGTACCTCCCGGACTAAAGTGTTGTGCTATTCAACAAATGAACCTCCTCTTCAGTTTCCTCTCTCTCCTCAGCTATGGGTTTCAGTTGAACATTATTGAGGCGGGGTCTTGGTTTGCCGTCTGGGCCATATGACGGAGGATATCTTTTTTTGTTATAATGCCAAGGAGGCGCCTGAAAAGGATAAACAAAGATCAGTATTAACCCGAGAGGGGAAAGCAGTGAAGCAGCACAAATCTGTAGCCAAGTCCTTTTTGTTGACAGGGACAGAGCACAAGTAAACAGCCTGATTTTCTTATTTAAACAAAAGCATCTTATTAATCAAAATATTTAGTAACCACCAGTTTGTGAAAAGACAGCAATGCTGAGACACCATACTGGATGGTCTCTGACAGCTGTAATCCATTTTAATTAAATATAAGCATATAGAGCCCGTGACAATTTTTGTTTAACATTTTGTTTCCACAAAAATGAAATTTGGTTAGCTATGCCAACAAAAAAGTAAAAAAGAAAAAACAAAAAAAACAAACAACAACAACAAATAAATAAATAAGAGAAGGACAAAGAAAAAAGAGGTATGAAAAAGAAGTGATATTAATCCCATTTCATAAGGGAAGTGTGTTCTGGCCAAGCCATCAGAAGTGACATACTGCTCGATGGCCCCAAAATCCTAGCAGCAAATCAGACTCCCCTCCCCTTCTTTCTCAAAATCACAAGGGTCTTTCCATCTGACACACTGGCTCAGACTGCATATATTCATAGGAGCACACCGTATTAACCATGAAACTTTTGCAAAATAAAGGATATTTAACCAGGTTTTAGAGCTCATAGCTTCAGGAAATCAATTATGAATAAATAAAATAATGTTTTCATTTTCAACTTTAGATACTGTGCTCTTATGACAGCAACTAAAATGCATTGAACAGCAAAACTTTGTGAAACATCAAAAAGGGTGAGACTGTCCAAAAGGATAATATCACAGGAGAAGCAAAGAGCAGAATGAATGAGCTGCTGCCCTTGTTATTTTGGTTAGTATATTTTGGTTTGGGTTTTTTTTTTGTTTATTAAAGGACGCATGAAATACTTGTGAAATATTAGCATTAAATGAGAACACAATTAGCATGTTTTGTACATAAGCAGCTAAACTTGGTGGCTAGGTTTAGCAGAGATGCAGCTATTGCAGAGCAACCAATGTCCAAATCAAGACAAAATCTATCTTACAACTAAGATTAGATCACAACATTGTACTTAGAACAGTACATAGATCCTGAAGTCAACAGTAGATGTATTAGAGTGCCATTTAGTAGTTTAGGATCCCACTGGAGTGCACTGGTTGCTCTAAGTAACAGCAGCAGAACCACAGGACTTTGTATAAAGTTAAAGGACTTCATGAGATTTTTAAAATTACTCTTATTTTCCAGTTGATAAAATGGGGATTACAGGGAAGACCTAATGCTGCAAGACATTAAGAACATGCTTGGCTTTGCTCCTCAAAATATATGATGGTTAATTAGCAAGTTAACAGCTATTTAAAGCTGTCAAAATCAGCATATAGAAATATATAATTTACACTGTGGGGGAAAAGGTATTCCTAGCTATGTGCTTTCCCACCGAGGGAAATCTAAGGTCAACTAGGCGGATCTACGTGATCCAAAGAACAAAATACCAAATTCTGTTTTTATCTTGCTTTAATGTTGTGACTAACAGACAGTCCGTAGTAACTGCTTAATTTCTATAAGAGGATTTTGCACATATTGTTTTCTGTTATAGTTTCTTTAATACAAATGTTTAATACAGGATTATTTCTTTGTTCAGCTGATGTCATAAAAGTACTGAACAGTTCACAAGTTTCATGCTTCCTGACTTCTAATGTGTCTAATTATGAGATCTGATATAACTAATCACCAAGGGTTCGACGTGCTGCTTTAGTTGCTCGAGATGCTCTAATATGTTCTTCTTTGTGATGATCCCCAAGACAATCCTGAAACAGATCATGTTATGCTAATAACTGTGTGTGAAATCAAATAAAAAAAGTTCTAGTCACAATGAAAAAGATTTAGAGTAGTGCAAAACTAAAAAGGAAAATGGGTTGCAAGAAAGTTAATGAGATAGTTACATGAAAAATGGTTTGAAACTCAGCACCCTTTCCCAGACTTTTTTTTCCCCCTCCAAATATCTCCAACAACCCCACAGCAGTTTGCTTCTCTACCACACAAACAATGGGGAAGCATACTTTATCCCTTCTCCTCAGATTCTAATTTCTTGAGATTTCAGAGGCAATGAAACTAGAATCTACTTCATCTCCTTTGATTACTAGTTATTTCTCCTCACAAATACTAATCACTACTCCCATTATAACAAGCTACGGTAAATTATCAAAGTAGTATCTGTAAAGTCACAGAAGTTGAGGTCTGAAGCCTCACTACACAGCAGGGTTACCTGGTCCCTAGGAACAGACAAATTCAAACCTGTTTCTCATTTACAGTAATATAAACAAAGAGCAACACCTTAGAATAGACATTCGGGTAAAAGCTAGAAAGAATCAGGCTCAGTCTTTATATACCTCTGTATCTAACAGCACCAATTTTGGCACAATTATATTATTTGGCAAAATATGTATAAACATATAACTCTCTATGTTTATATCTATATTCAATGTGCCTGAAATTTGCCAAAATTTAGACAGATTCTCTGGGTTGCATATAGCCAACTGGACCTCAGGGATTAACTACCCAAGCTCATAATGGACAACATTCTCATGGAAGATCAAGAGATTATAAACTGAAGTGGAACAAGAAACACAAGCATCAGAAAACAACAAATCAAAGTCCCCCCTACTTGCAGCTACTTTATAATGAAATAATTAAAACCTTAAACTACAGTTTGACATATCTGTACAAGATCAATCTCTTTAGAGTCAGTTTTCACACCAGTGTTAATGTTTGAGCACTCAACCACAACACAAACTAAGAGGAAAACCCACTGTAATAAATATCTATCACTGAAGTTTTACCAGTTCAGACTTCCCTGCATGAAGTAGTTATAATTGTGTTGTCTGCACTGAGTTTGAAGTGTCAGACCACGATGGCCTTTCTCTGGCAGAGAAAGCCTTTTTTAAGAGCTATTTATGCGTCTAAAAACATCTGCTTGCCATTCCACACAAAGATGAATAAAAAGCAAATAAAAAAAAAAATCAGAAAGCAACAACGACAACAACAAAATAGGAGCACATTTAAGATACATTTGTTTTAGAAGACATCTTAAGAAACAGATTTGGAAATGAGTGCACTATTTCAATATTTGCCACTTAAAGCAGCTCTCCTTCTGTCCACAGCAAAAATAAATAAAAACTATCTATGTTTAAGGTTTCTTAGCTTTGTCCCATGGACATTGGTACTAAATAATGTGGATGAGCAGACAGTGCTTCACTTCTCACGTGACTTAAAAAGATGCTACAGAGAAAGCAAGATAACTGTGGTAGAAGCTGCAATATCATGTGCCAAGTGCTTATCACAAGAGATACAGGAAAGCAGAATGTTGAAGTAGAACCACTCAAAAGAAGATATTGTAAAAAAAAGAAACAGTCCAGGTAAGAGGCAATTATAACAAATATTTTTCTGTTTCCACACCTAAGGCTGATTTATTAAATGGCGACCAGGTGATGACCCCCGTAGTCAGATTTACAAACGTTCTACATCTCCAAGTTACTTTCTTGAAGTAGTTTGAATTGTAGAAGTGAAGGCTGCAGACTGAAGTTTCAGAACTACTAGCAGTCACACTGTTTTCAGTATTCCAAAACTAATAGCTGGAAGTTAATTGCCATTACTAAACTCCAAAAGAGGAGATATTGAATGGATCTTTTTTCTCCTTTGCTTTCTATGAACCCAGTATTTGTAGATGTTCTACAGCTGATGTATCCCAGTTTTTAACTTTATTTTTTTTTTAAATAAAACCTTTTAAAAAGCAACAAACAAACAAAAAAATCCAGAAACTACCTGCCTGTTTACTTGGAATACAGGGGAGGAGTAAGAATTTAAGATACGTTCACCTTCTTGTCACTGACATACAGCACCAAGTGTATGGGTTCAAACACAACGAAAGCTTTGTTTCCAGAAGTGAAACTTACTATACCTAACAAAAGAAGCAGTATTGCTACACATTACTCACCCGTTGTGTGTCACAAGGCACTGCCTCAAACCCAACTTCCGGAAAATATCCACCACTATTTCCATAGGTGTATGGTCTGTCACGGTGAAAGGGCTCATGTCAAGTATGCTTCTAAGTTTCAAAGGCCGAGGGCTTTCTGCTGGAAGTGATGGGGTATGCTGGGCAAAACAGACCCTGGAACTGCCAACAATCCCTTCCTGCTTCTTCCTAGCACTTTCTTTAAGGGGAGAGAGGGAGAAGGAAGAAAAAAGCAAAAAAAAAGCAAAAAAATTTGCATTACTGGATTAAGATCATTTAGTTCAAAGTTCATTCAGCACTACCAGGCTCTGATGCTGATATGCTAACACTGTGTTTCCATAGTCGGTTTTATTCCTGAGATGTTGCTTGTGCAGAAATCACAGAAGCTATCTACCATACAGCTTTAGTCATCCTTCAGCTACTGCCCTTCTCAGTCCAACAGCAAAAATAAAACGTGTTTACTATGGAGAGGTGGAAATACTGAAAAGCTAACATGCAGGAAGCACGCAGCAGCTAAAGCAGCTGTCAAAAAGAAAGCTGATCCAATAGCTCTTCTATAAGAATGACAAATACTGGTTTCAAACCATCACTGATTACAAACCCCTCATTTCTGATCTCCTTGAGATTACTGTCTTACTTATACAAATGTATTTAGCTTTTTGTGAACTTGATCTGTATCCTCTTCCTTTTCAAGTTTTCAATACTTTGGCTACATGAGCAGCTCTCCTTGTACCCTGAGCTGTCTCACTGAATGACTCCAAGACAAAGCAATATGAAACATGCACTCTCTGCAACTGAAATAAGTTTTAACTGTGGAAGTGTTTTATTAGAACAATATTCTGCTATTTTTCCATATAGCCTTAAGTAAATACAAACTTGAAATCATGAGATATCTGTAATACCTTTCAAGTTTAGGACATTTATATACAGCCTGCACAGTGCAGGAACACAGTACACACATTGTGAGCCCGCAGGCAAAAGTTTTACTTCAGTACTTGGTGTTGTGTTCCTAAGAACTCCTTTTTTCCCTGAAATTTTCTGAAAGAGGAAACTGCTTTCTCAAGTGTCTTTCCTAAGCAGATACTTGTCGATATACAACCATACAAATTATGAAAAAATACGAGTATTTTAAGATATCATTTCCATCACTGATTTTATGTACAAATAATTCTTAAATGATAATTCTATTTCCCTTTGCTGGCAATAGTAATTTCAAAATCCACACTTCTTTTGCCAATGCACAAAGCACCGCCCCAGTTATCAGACAGTTTCTAACAGTCATCCCGAGAGAGGGCCCAAAAGGACTGTGTGTGCCTGGTGCCAAATTTCACAGCACACAGGCAAACTAAAAAAAGAAACATAAAATATTTCACTCATCTCTCCACAGTACAATCTCAGTCACTGGACAAAAAAAGAAAACAACAACAAAGAAATGACAGCAAATAAAATACTCCCAAAGAGAAGCCTGATACTCATTTACATTTTGCAATGACTTTGACAGCAACCCTGACTGAATTCTGCTCTTTAAAATGGGAATTACTCAGTTTTGAAAGTGGTTAATGTAACATGCCCTTAAGGAAAAGAACTGTCAGCAAGCACTACAAAACAAACAAAAATATTGGAACAGATGCCAGTCTGGCCTACTTCAGTTTGACAAGTCTTGTTTTTATGACAAGCAAAAAGATATTAACATTTTATTTTAGGGTCTGCTATTGAAGATAATCAATATCCTTCAGTAAAGAAAGAGCCTATGCAAGGTATCTGGACCTTAAACCTGAAATATGTAGAAACACATAATATATAATATATAAATATATAAATATATATAATATATAAAATATATAGTCAGAAAATATTGGGAGATCATTACCTATTGCAATAGTTAAATCTCTTCTTAAAGCAAAGCCCACAAGTCTCTGTGATTCTTTTGACATAATAACAGGAAAACCATTATAGCTGGTTTCGTTGATCAAGTTTTCTATGTCTTCAACTGTCATATTATCCTGTGTTAAAACAGCTAAAGGTGGGTCGCTTCTTCGAGGTCTCATAACATCAGCAGCCAGTGTTGTGTGAGTAAATTCCTCCTTTGCATCCAAGAAGGGATATCCATTCAGTCGGATGTGTGCCTCATAGATTCCTTCCCGACCAAAGGCATCTCCTACCCACTTACTGGTCATGACTGCAGCCATTAAGGGCACAATATACTCCAGCCCTCCTGTTAGCTCAAAGACAATAACTACCAGGGACACAGTCATCCTTGTCACACCACCTGCAAGAAAAATGACAGCCAGTAATGCTTCAGTGTCAAATAATACTGAATTTACACTTCCTGCCTTCCTGTTGAGAACTGCAAACATAACTTTGCCCCTTATGTCATCTGACAATCATTATTCTGTAATACAAAAACAAAAGAACACAAGAAAAATGAACACAAACTTTAGAAGTAAAAGAGCTTGAGGGAAAATTCCTGAAGGTCAGAAAGTAAAAGGATATGAAAAATATGTGCTTCTCTTTCACATAACTTAAGAACAAAACTTCTCCAAGCCATCCCTAAGTTAAAAATACAGAGAAATTAAGAAATCCAAACCCAGTAAGATAGTAATTTGGAAAAAGCATGACACTAATGCAGGAAAGGAACAGATAACAATTCAACAGCTATACTGTCCAAGACATTATGAATATAATGCTGATGTAGAACTATAAAAACTACAGAGAATTGTAAGCTAGTGAAAACTTTCTTGAACAATGAGAGAAGAGTTATGTTTCACCTTTGTCGGTATGCAGAATGTTTGTACTACAAACATTTCTGGTACCACATCTTCTTTCGAAGAAATCATATTCTTCTTTCAATACATTCAAAGTGATTTTGGTTGAACCATTAAAAAAAAAAAATCCCCCCCCAAACAACCTCTCCAAGAACCAGACCCATTCCACTACTGTCCATGATAGTGCTTAAGCTAGGACAAGACCTTCACGAAATCTCTCCTAGTTTAGGTACCCAGTGTAATCCTCTTCCAGTGAAGCAGATTTTCAACAGTTTGTAAATGAGGCCTAATAAAAGTCCTGTAACTGGACTCCCCAGATCACTGTGTGCTTCTGAAGTTTCTGTTTGGAGTAACGAACTTCTACATGAAAAGCAGCAAATGTTCTTGAAGTAGCGCCATATCATGTTACTTCCTTGTAGCAATTTCAACGTTCTCAACTCTATTTTATACATTTCAATGTATATGACACCTATAATATGTAATTGCACCTACTGATGCCAGAAAGAAAAAGCAAACTCTCCTATTTAAATTACTCTCATTGCCATCATATAGTCAATTTCATATTATTCCTCAGATAAGGATTTAATGTTTTACCATGAAGATATCTGAGTGTATTCATCTGAAGAAAAAGAAGTCCACATTACAGGTGTTCTAATACAGCACATTTATACACATCCCCACTTTTCACTGTTACTTTGGTAACATAAAGCAAAATAAAAATCAGATATTTGCTTTGTTTTGGCTTAGTTACCTAAGCATGCAGCAGCACCAACCATGGCATAAAGACCAGGAGTAATACAGTCAGCTCCAACTTCACACCACTCCTTGAAAATGAACCAGTCGTGATGATAGTAAGCCAGCTGCTCCACTGCAATTCCCACAATCCTTCCTGCTATTGCTCCAATTGCCATACTAGGTATGAACAACCCAGATGGAACCTAAAACAGAAATGGAACAACAGCTACCATGCTGATGGGAACATATTTGCTGTGTATTTTAAAAAGAAATGTAATACTCCAACTATCATATTAAAAACATTGCCAGGTTAGTAAAACTTAATGCAAATTCCTATGACAAAAAAAAAAAGCAGAACACTTTACTGTTAAAAAACGTCAAACACATGTCTATTGTAATTTTATTTATTTGATCTGTTATTAACTTAACGTGAACAGGCTACATAGCCTTTCAATAATATTTAATTAAACCATTCTGGCATGACAAGTCTTGTTTATCCCCGTAGCTGCAACAGAAGTGAGAGTTCAACAGACACATTGCTCTTGTGCCTCTTCTCCTCCTTTAAAAAAAAAAACAAAACCCAGAAATAAAATAAAAGAAACAAACAAGGAGAAAAACATCAAAACTGCACTGCATCTACACTTCGCATTAAACTGGACATGCCTGTTCCTTCTCCTCAAAGCAGAAATATATCCTGCCATGACCAAAGTACAAATCTCAACTACAACTTTTACTTTTTGTCTAAGTCAAAATAATTTCCTTTAAAAAAAACCATACCATCGGTGTCACAAGAAAAGCCATTTGTTTTTCTTTTTTTCAAACATACAGCTGTGACATGTATGCATTATGCAGCTTATAACTAGATTTTGCCATGGAACCCAGAAGCTGATGCAAAACTGTATCAGATTCTATTTACATTATTATTATTATATTGATGACATTTATGGTTGCAAAGAATTTCTAACAGGTAAACCAAGAACAAATAAAAATTTCACAATTTACTTCAAAGCCATTTGTATCAGTTGTATTGAAAAGGTTTAATAAGCCTTCATTCCCATCCTGACTTACCAATATTTCAGTGTTGACAGCAGTAACTGCTCAATGCCATATTCTGCTAAAAGTAAAATTGTACACTGACATCACTCTGCTATTTCCTACAGTTAATTGTGCATCTAAAACTCCTTTTAATTGTTAAGTGCTCTTTCCTTTTCTTTTTCTTTTTTTTTTTTTTTTTTTTGCTGAGTGAAAACTCATTCTTGGGGAACACTACAGTAACACCCTGAAAAATTTATATTATAGATGAAGAAGTATGAAGAAGAAGTAGACTGTAGACTGTATCTTTGAAACTACTGAGTTTCTAGTCTGCTACACTGAATAGGCCACAGTAATACAGTGTCCAAAAGGAGACTACATTCAAATTGTTTCTGGTCCTTGGTTAACATAAATTGTTCATGCATCTAGCTCCTTCTCTTCAACACGTGTGGATAACAGTTAAAGGTCTAACTCTGATTACAATTTTACAGGTGATTTTTTTAGCATAATCCTCTGACTCACATGCCACAAAGCAGAGAAGAACGTCAGCACAGAAAAAGCAGTGAAGAAAATCAGGTTTTACCTTGTCTCAACTTTCTTTTCCAGTGCATAACAATCTAACTCAAGTTACTCTTTAGAGAAAATAATTTCTACTGTTGCATCTTTAAGGCAAACAAGGAATCATGACATACACACAAAGTTCTCTAGCAATGCAGCTGCATACCAGTCAGGTTTGAGGCAAAGCTGTAACCTCATCCCAAAATGTTCATCCTAGGCATTTATGAACAGTAAGAAGTAACAAAATAAAATCCTGCATACATACAACCTATTTATTTTTGCAGCATAGTTGTCTTAGGGCCTGAAAAGAAAAAATGCTGCCTTATCTGCCTCCTGGCAATTTCCCTTTATGGCAACAAAAGCAGTTGGAATCAACGTATCCCACAGGCAGTTGCTTTGCCAATATTCCCAACAAATTGCAAATGCTGAAATTATGAGAGAAGGAACGAAAAACAGATCAAGAAGTTCTACCTTTGTGTAACTTTGTGAATTCTAATACACTGTATGTGCCCCTGGGCTGAAAACTTCACGAGAAAGCCAGATGCACACGAACAGATGAATGGTAAGACACAGTATAGGTGTTACAATGCTTGAATGGTTAGAAGGTATTCTAATGCTTAGAAGGGCAGAGTCCTAGATTTAAGTGAAATACTGTACAACAGAATTCGAGGGTGATAATTGAAATTCTGTCTTATGAGAAGTTAAAATTTAAAATATACCTAACATTTATCTTACCCATCAACAAGTAATCAACAGGAAATGTTTTATCTTAAGAGATCTAAAACCATATATGGAGAAAGAAATGCATAAACAAGCTGCTAGCTTCGAGAGATGGAAAAATGAAAAGGCAGTAACACAGAAAAATAATCACAGCAGATGATGTAGCCACTGCATTCACACTTACCTTAATACCAAAGGTGAAGACTGTCATGATTATTTTAAATATGAGTGCTAAACACAATTGCCATATAGCTGAATAGACTCCAGTGCCCGCTGGACGGTCAGGAATATCATCTACTATTTTGCTTGCATTCATATCATTTCTGTAGTCACAGAGCGAGGAGGACTCTAATGGCCCACAGTCTGTGAAGAGCTCTTTAATAAGCTCACTCGTGTTTAGCCTTGTATATGGATTAGGAAATGCAATGACCGCTGTTATTGCTGCAACAATGATGACCTCCAGGACAGGGTACTTCCCAAATTTTGTAGATTTGCGTCGACGACACCACGCAATGTTTGCTCGGATGAAAAATGCTCCCCAGAGCCCACCAAATACTCCCAAAAGAATAAAAGGTAGCAGTTCAAATAGGTACCAAGGAGTGTGATATTCCACATAAAAAAGAACTAGGCGGCTGTTACCAAAAGGATTGATGGACCTCAAAACAAACGCAGCTACTAAAGCAGCAAAAAATGATCTCCATAAAGTTTTCAGTGGGAAATAGTAGCTGACCTGCAAAAAGAAGGACATGAGACTTATTAGTAAGTCAATGAAAAAAAAAATACTAGAAAGACTTAAAAATAAAACTACTAAGAAACATCTCTTGGTGAAAAGAATTTGATGGCCCTCGTGGTCAGTTGTAATTATACTTGACTCACTAATAACAAACGTATTCAATTGTGTTTAGCACCTGAAACATTAAAGAAAATGATGTTTAAAAACTTCTTTCGGAGAACTGTCATATCGGTTTTTAATGTGTCCTACGAAATGAGAAAAGCAGCCCAACGATTTTTCTTTTTAGATTGCATTTCTAGAGTGAAAAACTAGTGCATCTCTCTATGTGAACTGCAGTTATTAACTGACTAAGCTGAATGCCAGCAATGTTGACATTCATCTAAAGTAAATAGATAAATAAATAAAATCTTTTAATGTTTGCCAGCAACTGAACTCAATTTCAAAATGCAAAATTAAATTCTCTTTCAGGTAGGACCCCACAACTTAAAGGAGTCTGAGATTTTTGATACTATAAAAGATTTCTAAGTATCCTTCCTCTAGTGCCGCCTCTATACATACCTCCTCCAGACTGAAAAGGACTCCACCAATTGGGGCACCAAAGGCTACAGACACTCCCGCTGCTGAGGCAGCTGACAATACCTGGAAAAGAACCATGGTGAAGGGTTTTTTGCACTCTGTGGTGCATTTTAAAACGAAGAACAGAATTCAGTAGAGTTATTAACTCTTTCCCAGGAGAATTTTGTTTGTGAGGTCAGAGACACTCCGCTGTCCTCACAATTGGAGATTACTGCCAAAATACAGAGTCAAGAAGAGAGAATGTAAGGAAAAATCAAATGGTTTTGTATGAGGTGGGAGAAAGGCAGAAATGCCTTTCCAATGTGGAAATTATTTGCCTTGGAGAATATCAGGGATAACACGTTGTTTTTAAGACAACAAAAAACTATAAATAATCCAAGTCTAAACACAAGAAAAAATATAATCTTGTATCAAATCAGTATTATGGCATTTTTTAGTAAGCACAAGAATAATAAGTACCTTCTAAAAACAATTTCACAAGAACTTACCTCTCGTTTTTTAGCTTCATTTGTGCTGTACTTTGGAAAGAGGTAGGAAAAAATATTCCCACAGCAGCAGGCAACATGTACCAAGGGACCTTCTTTTCCTAAACTCAAACCTGATGCTACAGCCAAGACTAAAGTGATGGTTTTTATCATCAAAGTCCACTTCCCCAGGTAACCTCTGATGATGAAGCCACTCAAAATAGTTTTTATCTGGAAGAAAACAAAACTGGGACTATATTCTACTTTCTTTGGTAAATAATTACTTAGTAGTAATTTTAGACGAGTAACTCTCACATGTTAAAATATGTATTGACAGATAGCCACACTGGTTGCCAGAGGATTTCCATTCATGAATAACTGTAAAACATAGGGGGATAGCACACCTATGATCAACATCATCACATTTCGTAAAAAATATATCTTCAGTAGCTTCTAAAACTGCATTCCTTAGTTCACTGTGTAAATTGTAAATAAAAGCCAGAAAACTCCTGAAGGAAAAACACATCTAACACTATACCTCAAGATCTTTTATTGTTGACTTACAATCCTTGTACCAATTTATCCCCTTTCAATTTTTTCCCCTTATTTCCTGCTTTTTTCTTACTAAACCAAAAATTAACATTGGATTAAAGATGGAAAAATCAGTCTTTTTCACTAAAAAGTATACCTCGCTTTCCAAGGATATTACTTTGCCTAGAAATATTATGCCATTAGTCTGTAAAATACACCCACGTATGACCTGGACAGGCTTGAGAGGTGGGCCCACACCAACCTCATGAAGTTCAACAAGGCCAAGTGTGAAGACCTGGCCGGGTTGGGGTAATCCTAAGAATAGACATCGGTTGGGTGAAGAATGGCTTGAGAGTAGCTCTGAGGACAAGGATTTGGGAGTGTTGATTGATGAGATCCAACATGAGCCAGCAATGTACGCCTGCAGCCCACAAGGCAAACCCTATCCTGGGTTGCATCAAGAGAAGTGTGACCAGCAGGTCAAGAGAGATGGTTCTGCCCCTCTTCTCTGCTCTTGTGAGACTCCACCTGGAGTATTCTGTCCAGTTGTGGAGCCCCCAACACAAGAAGGACATGGAGCTGTTGGAATGGGTCCAAAGGAGGGCCATGAAGATGATCAGAGGGCTGGAACACCTCCACTTTTATAAAGGCATATAGTGATGGGTCAAGGGGAAATGGCTTTAAACTGAGAGAGGGTAGATTTTGACTAGATATTAGGAAGAAATTCTTCACTGGGAGAGTGGTGAGACACTGGAACAGGTTGCCCTGGAAGCATTCAAGGCCAAGCTGGATGGGGCAGGGAGCAACCTGGTCTAGTGGGAGGTGTCCCTGCCTATAGCAGGTGGGGTAGACTAGATGATCTTAAATGTTCCTTCCAATCCAAACCATCCTATGATTCTATACAGAAAATAACAGCTACTAAAACAAAGAACAGTACATGTACAAACAGGATCTACACAAAACAGTGGCCAGCTGTTTCTTGAAAATGAGGCTAGCTAAATTTGGAGACCAATTTTGGATGAAATCTTATGTAGAATAATAGAACAGAATTACTCTAGGTTTCTGTAAAGGTAAGAATTGTCCCTCAATTTTCCACAGTACAAATACATGAAGAAATATTTACAGACTGATGGGAAGAGTGAGACAGTACAAAATTTTCTTCTTTCCCCCCCACATCTCACTACATTCTGTGTATAACTGCAGAGAGCAAGTGTAGAAAGAATGAGTTTCCAGGGTTATTAAACGAGTTTCCTTGTAAGCTGACGGTCTCACTGTGCGTGATATTTTAGAAGACTAAAGTGAGTGCAGTAGAACATCAGTTGCTGTCTCTTAGGATCTGTATTCTATTAATGAACCACCATTCTCTTGTTACTGCAAGGCATGGATTAGAGAGGTAGAGGAAAGCCTATCAACTCAACACCTGAAGTTTCAGAGCTCCTTTTTCAGCAACAGTTAGCAAAATCACTTCATTTAAATTTTAATACTGGATGAATTTCACAGGGGCCACCCTCTTGACTCTTCTTCTGGTCCTGTAGGGCAGCAGGAATTTCCACATTTACATGAAACATCCATAATGTAATTATTATTTAAAGCTTACCTCAGGTATCCCCGAGCCACAGGCATATGGAGCAAACACCTTCACCAAACAGACTGCTAAGAAGGCAAAGCTCAAAGCCCAGAAAATGTACATTATATAGTTCATTATGTATGAGCCTGGACCCTAAAAGCAAAAAGAAAAACCGAAATATGTAAGAATACAGATCTGGCGTTAGAACAACATCACCACTTAAAACAACAGTAAAGTACTCTTTGGTAAGCACACTTGTATGTATACATTTTAAGGGATAGTAATTATTACCAAGCCACCAGAATGTTAGTTTTGTCTGGAAAGCACAGTCCTTTTGTCTGGAAAGTACAGCAAAGACTAGATTATGTGAGTTAAAAAGTGTAATAACACTTCATATTATGAACAGAATTAAACATTTAAGTAGCTATTAGATGCTAAGATTTACTGAATACCAAGAATGTCTTCTATATTAAGAAATGGTTTAGAAAGAAATAGAAAAGCAATACTCATTGTTATCTAAGGACAAGAAGCTGAATTTCTTTTAGTTTTTTGCTTTGTATGATCGTTCTCATGTTATTAACAGCTCTATACTCTCCTTGTTAACTTCCTTACATCTGCAACAGTCTAAGTCCTCTTACAGTGTATAAAACACACATGTGTAAGAGTATAACTAATTAATCAATTTAAATGCTGAAAACTGAACCCAATCTCCAATTTATTACCCTAGCTATTCTTTTCTGTATTCAGTAGAGCTGCTGAGCAACGATTCCATAGAACAAACATATACTTACTTCTGCTTGCCCAATTATTAGTTCTGCCCATGTTTTCCACTGTGGACACTTATCTCTCTCTTCAAACGTGGTCTCATTTGAACCCCAGCAACACTGTTCATGGTTAAACCACAAAGCACTAAGGCAAATGCCTTCCTTTAAGTCAGTCATCCAGTCAGCAGCAATGTCAATTAATCCTGCCAGCGCCCCTGTTGTAGAAACGGTTGACAATTTACATAAACTGAAATTACAAAAAAAACCTGAAGAAAGAAATGTTTAAAAAGTCTCTGAGAGCAGGCTGGCCAGGCCCACACTCAGACAACTTCTAGAGATCTTCAAGGAGATCATTCCATAGCCTCTACAGGGTGACCTATTATCACTGCTCCATAACCTGCACAGTAAAAAAGTACTTTCCCTTGTTCCGGTAGGTTCTCTTCTGTTCCATTTTGTACCTATCACCACTCATCCTGTCATCGAGCACAACTGAAAAGGGTCAGGGTCCACCTTTATTGCACTCTCCCTTCAAGTATTTACAGACATTAATGAACCTCTTCTCCAGGCTGAACAGGCCAACTCTCTCAGTTTCTCTTCACAGGAACAGTACTCCAGTCCCTTCCCCATCTCTATGGCCCTTTGCTAGATTCCTTCCAGCATGCCTAAGCATCATACTTGGGGAGTTCAGAAAAGAACAAAAGTATTTTCCTCTCCCTTCTCCTTTTTCCTCTTCTTTTACCCAAGCTATACTTCTCCAACAGTCCACTACAACAAACGAGTTAAGAGTCAGAAGAGGACTCTCATAGTTTTCTGACAAAAACTATAATGCACCTTCTGACAAACAACCTGATCAGGCTCCAAAGAACTCCTTTGCCAATAGAGCATAGTTTGTACAGAACAAGATATTTTGAACAAATAATTCTTACCATGCACACAATAGCGTTAGAACATCATAAGTAAATACCATATAAATATCTCAGGGTGAACATGTCAAATTCCTACTGCAGGCAACAAGAAGTATAGAAAAGAGTAATTCTCCAGATTAAAGTTTAAGAGGGATTCTGTGCAGCAAATGTACACTGAAAGCCTACTGAAGAGCCCTCAAAAAGGTATTAGGTAGGAAATTACTTCTAAGGGTTCTTTAAGAAGTATTTAAATAACTATATTTAAAGGAAAAAACAAAAACCAAAAATCCAAACAACTGAACACTTTTATGTGGCAACAGTATATTGAAAAAAACACATCTCAAATCATCTCTTTCTGTGAACCTGGACAACCGTTAATTAATTATAGTTTCCCATTTTAAGGTATTAATCACTACCAGAAATAGCTGTTAAGTGTCAGCCCCTGAGCTTACTTGTGTAAAATCACAGAATGCCTTGGGTTGGAAGGGATTTCAAGGATCATCAAGATCCAACCTCCCTGCTGCATGCAGGGCTAACAACCACCATATCTAGTACTAGACCAGGCTGCACCCCATCCAACTTGGCCTTCAACACCTCCCAGGACAGGGCATCCACAACCTCTCTGGGCAGCCTGTGTCAGCACCAGTCCAAGTTCCAGAAACATTTTTTCTCTGATTTACTAATCTATATTTACTAGTTTCCACAGACTCCCAGTTTGAGATCCTGGGCAAAACGAATCCTAAGACAGTGTTTCAGTAGAGTAGAATTTTAATTAAATCATCTGAAATACATAAACATAAGACTTCTCCATGACTGAAATCAAGGCTGTACTACTTAAGATTCACTGGATACATACAAGAGAAAACAAGTGAGACTGAAAAAAACTGAGGAATGTCCATGCACAGAATTTGATAACTTTGGTGTGCAGAAGCCCAGTAAAGCTATTTTGATATGCACTGCAGCTTTGGAGCGGGAGGAAGAGAAAAAATGACAAGGCCAAAGCTACACAAAACCACAGCACTTTCTCACCCAAATTAACATAAGCAATTTCCAATAGTTATATACTCCCACTTTGTATATTCAGAGGTATATAAACATGCTACACTCTTTGCATATACATTAATCCTTATATGATTTGTGAAAGTGATTATATATCTATGTTAAGAAGTAATTATACAATTACCATGCCTTCTTAATAGACAAATCCATGTTCTGCAGCTGTGATCAAATCTTCCTAGGATTTAATCTAACAATTCTATTTAAAAACACTTGTTTGGAAAAACTGGACAAAAAGTTTGCAGCCTCTTACTCCTGCACATTTTGGTCACTCCAAACCATGAGGATGGAAAGCAGCACTGCAACACAGTGAGGCCACAAACTATCAAACAATATTAGCTGTAGAACTCATCCCTGAAATCAATTCAGTGGAAAAAACGTTTTGTTTCCTATTTGATTAGCAAATCCTTCCTGTAAAATGCTTATACCTCTGTAAATCAAGATAGCCACTGTTTTCTTTCCCTCATGAAATTACAGTACTGGCCTCAACCAGCTTTTGACAAGGTTGGTAGATTACACACAGAGTAAAATAAAGGAGTACTTTTCTTTTTTAATTACCTGATGCCAAGCCAGTTAGCGTGACTACCAGCCATCCTGACCATGCATCATACAAACTTTTTGTCATCTCCCATGCTGATTCTTTCTTCTTGCTGTTAATCTGCAGAGAGAAACCATTATGCATAGTTGTGCTTTCTCCCAATAATGTGAGAAAACAAAAACTATAAATATGTTTTTATGACTATCCAACAGTTTTAGGGTTTTTCATACTGTTAAGGAATAGAGAAATTATGTGCAACAAACAAAGGGAGTGAAAAATAACACAAAATAAAATGGAAAAAAAAAAAAAAAAGAAAAAGAAAAGAAAGCAGAATACTAGGCAAGGAAATCCAGACAAGAATTACCACCCCTAAAAAAATGCATTTATTTTCA
This sequence comes from Excalfactoria chinensis, assembly GCF_039878825.1. NCBI lineage: Eukaryota > Metazoa > Chordata > Aves > Galliformes > Phasianidae > Excalfactoria > Excalfactoria chinensis. Next base: position 62,798,855 of record NC_092828.1, on the reverse strand, counting down.
GCATCTACCCCGCCCACCCCCCCTCAAATCAGCTTTCTGCAGTAGCATGTCTTTCAAAATATATCTTTCCCTCCCTAACATCTCTGATTACGTAGCTAGATATTCTCCTGTCATTCAGGGCATACTTATAAATTTCTTAGTAGTTCTCTAACTGTAAATCCTGAACTGTCTTGTCCAACTTCTCTGGTCTCAGATGTTAAAATAAGTAACACCCGTGAGACTTTACTTCACATAACCTACTCCCAGATGTGATTTATCTCACCATGATTTGATAAGTTCTATCATTCTGTCCACTTGCACAGATACTAACATACACATTTGTAGCATAAACACATTTAGCAATCAAATTATGAAATAAAGCATGAAGAACTCTTTTTACTTTTCCAAAAAACATTCTATCACAGTACATATGTTCACAGATCCACTGCCCAACGATCTTCCATCCCACTCCAAAAAACTATAGACAGTGGAACTGTGGGTGCTTTGCTTTTTGGATTGGTATAAGACTTCTTTTTAAATCATGTCAGAGTAAAAACACCACATTCATCCTTCATTTGGTTCCAGAAAGCTAAAAATTGACATCCTCAAACAAAGCAGAATAACTACTGAATGCTGAATGTGAAGAAGTCTCTTTCCTGATTCCTCCCTACAATTATGACTCATTTTTAACTATTCATTTTGATCAGCTAAAAATATTCCAGGAGAGATATCATCTCCAAATTTGTTTTGTTTTTCAGGCAATTTAATGTAGCATTCCAGAAGTTTTGTAGTCAGGCTTTAAACAGTAAATTTCTTCCCAAAAGATTATTAAACAAGTCCGTTAAATGACGGATGCAATCTTTTCCAACAGTAATACAGCCAGAGCCCAGATCATAAAAGAACCTGTAGCTGAGAACACTGATGTAGGTGAATGGCCTCAACTTAAATGTCCTGATAAATAAATCAAGTTTTGGGATAGGAGAGTGGAAAGGACATTCCCTATACATATTGGGTCCGCCTTCTTTTGTTAAATATATACATGCTAGTAAGTGTTTTTAGATATGAGAATTTTCACTTTTCACAGTTGTATGGGAAACTCGTAATCACAGCCTGAACCTCTGATTAATCAGCTGGGCGTCAGGTCAGCTGTGGGAGCACAGGTGAGAGTAATTTAGCTGTGCTCCCAGAAGGGGTGGAGCTTGACTCCACCTCCTCTAGACCTCATTTAAGGGCTGACCACCACTCAGGCAGCATCTCTTGGAGATTGCTCCATGGTGGAGATTGCCTCAGCATTTCCCAGTGAAGGCATCCATATTGGTGAGTTTTTCCTTATAAATAACCTTTTGAATATCTGCTACCATGTTTGTATCATTCCAACTTACACACAGTCAAAACAACCACAGTACTACACAGCAGTAGCACAGATGTGTTTGTCCAGCACAGGTACCACCACAAGCACTATCAGACTACTACAAATTCATCTATGGTGGAAAACAGCCTTAGGTGTACAGCAACTGTAAGCAAAAGAATACTGTAAAACTGTAGTGGAGGAGGGAACATGGTGAGTAGGGAGGCAGAGCATGACTATTCCAACTCAGTTAAATTACTGCCTCCTTTTCAAGTCATAATGCTGTTATTAGTGGATCAGTACTTTATTTATAGTATAGTATGAGGGTTGTTCTAGTTGATATCAATACTTACAATCTGAAGTCTGCATATACTTATAGCCATTACTAACCCAGACCTCAACTCCATCACCCAAATAAACATGTCTTCCAAGTATTGTTATTGATCTCATGTACCCGTCTATGCCTTTCTCTGTCTTTGCACTTCTCTCGAACCCAGTCAATGGTATGGAAGTCATCGTACGTTCCTACTCCAGGAATTGGTTCATCCAGAAGATCCAGTAAATGTGTTGAACTGTTGATGCTTCCTCCATTTGTCATTGTATAATGAGTTCCTGTGGCAGAAGAAAGACAGAAATTCTGTAATAAAATGTAGTATTCCAATGTTCATGACGCAATATATAAAATTACGGTGTAAGTAATTAAGACACATCCCGTAATACATGTATGTTATTTCATTTAGCTGTGTTGTTTTTTGGGTTTTTTTTGTCACTCAACTGTATGTTAAATTTTCACATTAGCAACTTCACCTTTCATGTTGTTTAAATAGAAATTAATGTACCACAGTCACGTTACTATTCCATTTTCTGTGCAGACTTCTGATTAATTTCAGTAGAACCAGGTGAAAAAACAAAGTGGCTCTGACATGTTTACCTTGAAATTTATTTCTGTTTATGAACTACTGGAGGAAAAATTGACTAAGAAAACAAAATCAGATAGTAGATGAAGTTCATAGCACCTCAAGTTGCTAGTTATTTCTCAATATTCATACTGTTGTTCACCACTCCTGCATGTCTGAATTAAACAAAGTATTATCAACAGATCATATGAATGCTGCTAGAAATTAAGAGAAAGTAAGAAAGACGAGCAAGTATGTTTATGGGTTTTTTTCCTTATTTCAGGTAAATAACCGAACAGACCTCAGTCATGAAAAGCTGGATGTTCTGTAAATAGAAAATGTCTTCTACCAATTTATCATCCTAATTCCTCTGCAGCCAGCTTACACAGCAAAACCCCCCAGCAGTATTTCTTTCAGTGATCAGACTAAAAAGAGCATGAGGACTATAAAGAATTTGTCCTTTCTCCAAAGAGGAACAAAAAGTTGTTTTTTTAAGCCTACGTATGTCAGCAGTTCTGCAATAATTTCATATATTTTGATTTCCTGTTGTATGTTTACAGACTCCAAGTATAATTTTCGTCTGTATACCAGTCTGATCATAGCATGGCCATCATTCACCCACTCTGAGTGCTTCTGCAGCAGTAAATGCTATAAAGAGAACATTTATGTTGAGGTTAAAACAGACAACAATGATTTAAAGAGTGGTTACTCTCACTTGTTTGACCACAAAAATATAATAAAAAATTGGCCAATGCAAGTGGTATACCACAATAATGTCTATTCTTAAAGATGAAATCACAAGTTGTCCAGTGCTACTGTCAGCTCAGATGGGCCCAGCTTCTTGGTGGGATTAGGATTTTTCAACACATTTAAAAAATCTTCAAAGATCCAACCTGGAAACTGTTTCTAAATGCCAACTTCACCAGCCCCAGCCCCGACCAACAACTACCAATGACGATTCATTAAGAGATAAAGTACACTTTTTTCCCTTTAAACTTGTGAAGTCTGAGCTTTAGCAACAACCATGCTATAGCAACACAGTATTATAGTCATGCCTAAAGGAATGCCTCCACCATCTATTGCTCAAGAGCTCTTGCTTAGGCCTGCTATATAACACAGTGTTTATCTGGATGCTTCCTTAGTTATGAAAGACAAGAAAATTATAATAAAAAGTCCTTCTAAGATCAAATTTTGAAGATACAAAAAACTGGTTCTGCACTGACAACCCTACTTCACTGCTTCTATACAGACAAACTTAATGTTCTATAAAAATGTGAGTTTACTTATTTAATTTATATTTAATGTTAATGAATGCAAATGTAGAATACTCCTCAACAAAGCCATCTCTCATGCTAGCCTAGCTGACATTTCCCTCATATTTTTTTTTCAATCCATTCTAAGCCATATTAAATTCTATGTCATATCTCCACCATAACCTCAAAGTCTCTTCCCAAAGCTGCAGCTGGTGTATCTTACAGCAGATATGAAGAAGCATTACCTGTGCTTCAGTTAATAAAAGCTTAACAACAAGAAAAAGATCAGATTTACAAATGGAGGTAAATGTGATAAATGTGCTCTAGGATAAGGGATTCTATTCTCTTGCTATTTCCAATTTTGGTAACTAGGAAAGAAGTCTTACATCTACATCGGACTCCTCAAAAGGGTAGGAGGATCTACTGGATGACACAGTAAGCACAGTCATACTGCAATGATTAGTTTAGCCCTCAAATAAATAAAAATGCCACTGAAATTGTGCCAATTTCACACTTTGCCAGCATTTGCTAAGTCACAAGATGGGATACATGTGGCACATCAAACACTGGAATACAAATGATTACTGAATGATGGTGAGGAGATGTAGAACTAGATGTGAAACTGAAGAGGTGATTTCCCTGAATACAGTGCATGAATGAAGCCCATTAGCTATTCTGTTGTACCAAATGAGAAACAGACCGCAGTGACACTCTGCACTAGAGTGGGTAGAAAGGCTACTCTGTAGAAGAGCATCAAGAGGACAACTGAGTAAGAGCTGACAGTCAGTATGGAAGGTACAGTCTGACAGTGGTAGGACTAGCTAATATAATGATATATTGCCTAGAGGTATTCCAAAGCAGAAATTAGAGAAATACATATTTACAAGATTCAACACCTTTCAAATGTCTGCATCCCTTTCTTTCCTTCCTTCTCTAGCACTCCACTCCGTAAATACAGTTCCTTCCAGCTATGACTATAACAATTTTCACAAGCATAAACACATGCAAAATTTTACCACATCATGCTACCTTCATTATTTTATATTCAATTTAAAGACCGTGCTTAAATCCTTGTCATTCATATGTATTTTTCAACACAACAGTCTAGCCTCCAAGCAGGAAATTATTAATTACCACAGAAGATAATTAATACCTTGCACAGCCTCAAGATATAACAACTCCATTTTCCAGTTGCACACACCTAAGCAGCAATTTGGCTATAAAAAAAATAAAGCCTTTTTTCTTTTTTTTTTCCTTCCTTCTTATGCATGAGTTTGCTTAAGGCTTTATTAGACTGGGAAGCTGACAGCAAAAATGACAAGCAGATCTTTTATTACTATAGTTATTCCAAACTAACTCATGTTAGGAGGTTACTCCATTGTCAGGGAGGCAAATAATAACATGCTGTTTCCCTCAGAGCCTCAGTGTAACTCCTCTCAGAGGCTCAATATAACTCATAAGAAAAGTCATGAAGCAAATTTGGCACAATGCTTCCATACTTCACAAAATGGCAGGAGCCAAGGTAGCTGACCCTCCTTAGACTTCTTGTCCACCAGCATGTTAACCAATCCTGCATTCTCAGATCACAGCTAGTGAGCTTCTTCAGTCACACACTGCAAGCTTGTAGACCTTAAAAGCATCTAGACAATAAAAGTAATGTGCTTCTTCTGAGAAAGGCTTTTTCAGGTGATCTGACTCCTGTTGGTCTGGCCTGAGTTATTCCCAGGAAGATAACTGACTTCTGTTATCCTTCCATGTGCGCAGCTCCAAGCCTTCATCACGACCCTCACGCAGCAACCAGATCTGGCAGTGATGAAGTATTGCTTCAAGTGAAGCAGAGTAACAAAAGCAATCAAAACATGTAAAACTGATTAAACAACTTCATATTTAGTCACAACTCTCAAACAAGAAACTCAGCTTTTTAACTACTGGCATACTTGCAACAACCTGTCCATATTAATGATCAGAATCATAGCCCTGAGGAGTATTTTATACAGCTGACTGAAGGAAATGTTTTGTAGCATCTTCACCTCAACGCAAAAAAAAAAACAACAACACATACACACACCAAACCCCCCAAAGCCCTCCAGAGACCTAACCAGCAACCCAACAAAATAAACCACGAATATGAAGAGGAAAATTTTGAGACTGTCTTAGTTGGATTCCACGTTCCCAGTTCCAGTAGTTTCAATGAAGTATTTTGCAACACGTTGGAAGAAAAAACTGTAATAAGCACAAAGGAATTGTACTTGGTGACCCAGAAGTCCCTTTCAACTTAGGATATTCTGTGATTCAGGCGAACTGTAAGAAACAGCATCTTGGTAGCCCTGATCAGAACAACGCACAGCAAAACCATGGACAAAACTGGAAAAAGGAAGTAGATTCCAACAGCATAAAGCCACTCATCTCTCAATAAGTGTTTTGTTTGTAAATCAGAATAAAAAAATACCATCCAAAATAACGTGTGTGGATGCTTGATGAGGAAAGCAATCCTTGCAGGAACTGACACACATCATACTGTTATTATAATTTCCCTCCAAACATGAATGTATATAAAACAGCTGCTGGCTCCAAACACTGATCCAAGCTAGATTTGTTTGGCTAGTCTCTCCTCACATGAGGCAGGAATAAAGAAATTACAACATGAATATATTGCTATACTCACACGAGTTGTTTTAGAAGTTACAGCTTTCTCCTTGCCTTTTGTCCCCTTGAAGCGAGGGATCTCCCTTTCCTTATACTCTATGCACGTGCCTCACACAAGCTATTCACAATCTTGACTGACATTCAAACTACAACAAAACACATGACTAAAAGTTGATTTCTGTACATTACAAAGCATTTGTCATGTGCTTTGTAAAGCACTTTTACCTCCTATAGTAGTAATCCCTCGTACTGTGGCAACTTTGCAGATTTCTTTCCAGAGATTTGCAAGCAACACTTGGCAGCATGCAGCTGAAGGAAAAATCCTGGATTTTGTTTATTTTTAAAGGAAGATACCTGTAAGTTTTGAGCTAATTCATTTAAAACTAAAAAGGCAAAGGCAAATTCCTTTAGAACAGGAGCAAATCATAACTGACTCATTCACTATGATACAGTTTAAAAGTTTACCAGATGAAGCATTTCAGAACACTAATAAATCAAAATGTTAGTGGCTGACAGTCATGCGAGGTGGCATTTCTCATTTCACAGATCTCTCAAAACAAGTGCTCAGTGAAGGAATTCATTAGATCGTAAACATCTTCAGGGTGCTCCTATCCTTGTCCCTGATATAAAGAACTGAAAAGTCAACAGATCTAGGTTCTTACTTCCTGGGGTTCTCTCCTTTGGGAATGCACTTGGTTCCAGTTTCCACATTACAATTCCCATTAAAAGTACACACAAAAAATGAGGGATCACATGCTTCAGTTATGTAAGTATATTGTTTGGCACAAGAAAGGGGTTTTATGACATGTTTGATGTTCCCAATTCCTGCACAGCTGTTCAAGAATCTTTCCTGACTGTTTTCTTGTGTGCAGTACTTCTTCTGGTATCATAAAAAAAAAAAGAGAAGCGGAACATCAATATTTAATACAAATACTGTTTCCTGGGTAATCAAACAGTGCATAATAGATTTTTATGAGGTTCTGAGCCATGTGCTTATCTGAACAGTTACCCAGTATTGTCTATAGAAGAAATCTATACAGATACAGCTACCACAGAGATCGGAAACTGGACATGAACAGACTCAAGAGAGTGGCTGGTAAACAAGAGACCAAAACTTTATCATAAATTCTTAGATCCCTTACATACGCCATACAGCATACGATCCACATCTTCTGAATGCATACCACAAAATACTCAGCTTACATGAGTTTAAAGCATTTTCTGAAATGAAACATGTCTCAGGACACAGCAATGAAGCAAGGCTGAGCTAATCTTGTTCACCCCATTTCTACCTCCCACTCTTGGGCATACACTTCCACTCTCACCCCTGGATCAGCTGTCACATCATGAGTCTGCACAGTAAACCAATCTAACATGCTGATGCAACTAAACAGGCAAATGCACAATTGTGCCATTAAATGGACCTAGAGTCAAGATACTGTGCTTTCAGCCAAGAAGACAGAGAGAGAGAGAGAAGTGATGGGGAATGGTAAACAGGCTCGCTCTTCCACAGCAACAAACTAGCAGACCAGTTACACTGAAATACATAAACAGATACTTGGGGTCTTGTTCAATTTTAATTACGTCTTTCTGCTGGAAACAATTCAGAACTCCTATATCAATATTAGTTATCCAGCCAGCATACAGCAATATCTGTTTCACAGAGCTTAAAATCCCCTAAGATGACTGTTTAAAAAGGTTTCAGAACTGTGAATGCAATAGATAAACAATGTCAACAGATTCAGGTTAGATACAAGTATTTCTATCTTTTACAGTGAGGGTGCTGGGGCCCTGGAACAGGTTGCCGAGTGATGTGGTTGATGCCCTGTCATTGGAGACTTCCAAGGCAAGGCTGGATAACATCCTGGGCAGCCTGATGTAGCTGTGCTGTCCCTGTGCATTACAAGGGAGTTGGACTAGATGCTCTTCAGAGGTCCCTTTCAACACTAGGCATTCTGTGATTATGAGACCAGTGTCAGGGCAAGTACAGGACCCAATTTCTCCAAGGTGTTTCTCTATAATCTACTTAATGCTAGCAGCTACAATAAGAATTCACTAGTTTGCTGCAGCTCACACATCCCTCTCTCCAGAAGATGCACAACTACACAGTACTCTGCTCAGCTGCAGTCTTTCTGGCTGACATCCATACAACGCGTTCTATTTGTGTTACTTTAAGCAGTGTGAAGGGAAGAAAAAAATGCACTGCTGTGAGTGAAAATGAAGCTAATCAGTTTACACCAGAGGCTGGAATAAGCCCTCCCTGACATGCCCATACAAACCTGCTGAGTGCTAAAATCAGCAGGGGCTGTAGCTTTCCAGAAGCCAGATACTAATCCAAGGCTTCGCTTCACCCCTGTGTCCTTGGGCATAAGATAGCAAGGGGAGTGGAGGCAGGGAAGAGTCCTGAGTGCAGTGCTCACCGTAAGGATCATTTACACTTACAACAAAGAAGATTTGTATGCACAAGGTACATCTGACTGCCTGAGCTGATTTCTCTATCCATATTCAGACTTCAAAATAGAAGGCTTTCAGTGAAAGGAGAAAAAAAAAAAAAAGGAAACAACCGGCAATTTATTTAAATTTGTCAGTAATCACTCAAGAAAAGGCATTAAGCATTATTGTCTTTTCCAGGTTAAAAGTAACTTCAGAATTTCAGAATGAGAAGCACAGTATGCCATGCTGTCAATGTATTCTGCCCGGACTTCAGTAAGGCCTCTGACACTGTCTCCCACAACATCCTCGTGGAGCAGCTGGCAGCCCATGGTTTAGATGGGCATATGCTTCGCTGGGTAAAACACTGGCTGGATGGCCAGGCCCAAAGAGTTGAGGTCAGTGGAGTTAAATCCAGTTGGCGGCCAGTCACAAGCAGAGTCCCCCAGGGCTTGGTACTGGGGCTGCTCCTATTTAACATCTTTATTAATGATCTTGACGAGGGGATTGAGCACACCCTCAAAAAGTTTGCAGACAACACCAAGTTGGGAAGGAGTGTTGATCTGCCAGAGGAGAAGAAAGGAGAGAAAGGCATTACAAAGGGACCTGGATAGACTGGATTGATAGGCCAAGGTAAACTGTATGAGTTTCAATAGGTTCAAGTGTCAAGTGCTGCATTTTGGTCACAGCAACCCCAGGCAACCCTACAGGCTTGGGGAGGTGTGGCTGGAAAACTGCCTGATGGAAAGGGACCTTGGTGTATTGACAGACAATCAGCTGAGTATGAGCCAGCAGTGTGCCCAGGTGGCCAAGAAGGCCAATGGCATCCTGGCTTGTATCAGGAATGGTGTGGTGAGCAGGACTAGGGAAGGCATCCTGCCCCTGTACTCAGCACTGGTGAGGCCTTACCTCAAGTACTGCATTCAGTTTTGGGCACCTCAGCACAGAAAGGACATGGAGGTGCTAGCATCTACAACAGGAGCAGGTCCGAAGAATGGCAGCAAAGCTTGTGAAGGGCTTGGAGAATATACCCTGTGAGGAGAGACTGACGGAACTGAGGCTGTTTCATCTGGGGAAAAGGAGGCTGAGGGGAGACCTTATTGCTCTTTTCCAATATCTTAAAGGTGCTTACAGCGATAGCAGGGTAGGTCTCTTCTCACTGGTGACAAGGAGAAATGGCCTCAAGCTGCACCAGGGTAATTTTAGGTTGGGTATCAGGAGAATTTCTTTACAGAAGGGGTTGTTAAGCACTGGAAGAGGCTTCCCAGGGAAGTGGTTGAGTCACCATCCCTGAATGTGTTTAAAAACTGTTTGGATGTGGTGCTCGGGGATGTGATTTAGCAGAGGGTTGTTAAGAGTCAGGATAGTGTGGTTAGGTTGTGGTTGGACTCGGTCATATTGAAGGTCTTCTCTAACCTGAGCAATTTTTATGATTCTATGCCAGAGTGTATCATTTACTACCGCTGATAATCACTGACCATGAAGTCTTTGTAATCAAGTAATACTTTATCTTTTGCATAGTTACAGATTTTTAGCCTCTTTAGATTGATTTCCTAAACTGTATCAAATCATGTGTTTCACCATCTACAAATTGCACTCTGCTTTACAAATAAAATTCATACAAAATGACTATAACATAGCAGCTGAAGAAAAAAAAAATTAGCTGGCAAATTAATTATGAGGAAAATAGGAAAACTTCAAACAAAATTTCAAGAACGGGGAAAACAATCAAAATGCTTCATGAAGTGGTGAGTGATAATCCTCACCTCACATTCCTTCTGGGAGAAAAGAAAATCTAGTTTAAAAACAGGTCTTTATAAAGTAGGAGCTAAGAAAGTTGTATGGGGGCACCTCAGAGTGAAGCGAAGACTTCCATAGACCTGGATACACTTCAAGCACACAGGAATCTGAGAAAGAGGCCAAAGTGGTAAAATGCTGCTCAATATGTATCACATGATAAAAAATACAAATAACTTTGGCTTTAACTTATATGGAAGAATCAGCTCTCGTTTCTTAGATGCAGGAGGAATAAAAAGGCTTTATTATTACAGATGCTTTTGCCTTGAATTATACAGAGAGTAGAACCTGTGTTGTAACAGTGACTTCAGGTGTGCAAGTGAAGCATTACAGGGATCCTCATACTATTAACTTTATTGATTAAAAATGAAATGGACAGTGCAGGAAAGAGAAAAAGAAAAAAAAGCATAAAGATATATAAAGTTATTTACAGCAAACATTACAAAAGGAAAACTATCCAGTGTCTAAGCTAACAGAGTCACGACAACCAAAATTTAGATAATCAGATTTCTAAATGCTGCTGCATGTATGTAAGAGCTACTCAGATTTTCCTTTGGAAGGCAAGGACAGGATGCAACAAACCCACGAATCCCACTAATACGATTATTCCAAGTCAGGGCATGCTCAGGCCCAAGAAGAGCGTAATATTGATTTCCTCATTAGCTTTCTGGACGCTAGTACATGGCAAAGGTCTCCACACTGCTAATAGCATACTTTGAGCGGTGGGATATTGTGACCCCCACTTTCATGCAGTGGTGATTGGATCTTTAGTGTACAACAAATGAAGTACATTGTGAGTCATCTTTTCTGACGCAAAAATTACTAAAACTATGTAACTTGGTATGCTGCTCTTCACATGCATGTTTTTAATATCTCCTGGATAGTGGCTCAATTGCAAATTATTAACAGCATAGCATTCCATTCATTTGGATTAAGGACTTCCAGAATCGAAAATGTGCTTAGGTACACATAACAAATTCAAGCAGGTTAGCAACCCCCAAGCTTGCTGGAGTTCCAAGTTTTACTATTGACAGCCTGGCTGCTAGGAATGGACTGCTACTGCTCATGTTTCAAACTTCTAAAGGATGGTAAAGTTAATGCTATTTAGGAAGGGGGATAAAGGGAAAAATAAAAGGAGATGGAAATATAATGTGACCATGAATGGCTGGAAGATAAGCAAGATGTTGATAACCGGGCACTATCAAATGGGAAGAATAACACAAATACACCCAAGGGGAAACAGCTGAGTAACACAAAGAAAAAATATATTTATATAATACAGATTACAGTAAGTGGGTTATATTATAAATTCTTCTAAAAATGTGCACATCAGCTAATTCTCATCTATTCAAACCCAAATCAGGACTGCAAAGTGCTTTCTAAGGAGAGAAATAGCACTTTTAACTACCAAAGACGAAACTAGAATTATGTTCCTGCAGTCACATTTCAGTATTCCACAGAGGGTAATAAGATCTAGACTGAGGGGCTCAGTGCTACATGAAGTATCAAGACAGAGCAAATGAACAGGAGTCCAGATAAAAAGTATCCACTAATATACATAGTTACTTCAGTGTTTTTGTTGTTGTTTTACCCTCTCCCATTTACTACTTGCTCTTTTAGGAAAAGATAAACAACTAATCAACACATATTCTAAGAATCATCATATTTTATCTTTCATGGAGTATTTGCACTAAGAAAACAAACAAACAAAAAATTATCTTTGTAATGCAAATCGGTGGGTCAGCCATAATAATACTTTGCATTTTACTTCATCAAATGTTAGTAAAGTCTGTTAATTAAATCTTTCAGTCCCTTAGTGAGTTAAACAGTCATTTCATCATGGTTGAGGTGCAGCATTGTGGGTGAGCCACTGCAGTCAATTAGTGCAACAAATGCTTTGCTGTTACAAAGCAGTTTTGCAAGACATGAACGTTACACTGCAGGACTCAAGTATTCACATCCTCACAATATAGGAAAAAATTCCACAGGCTTGAACAACTAAGCTTGTTCTCTCTAAGTATCTGTCCATTTTCTCCTAGCTTCTTACTCAATGCTCAGAGAACTAACCAAGGAAAAACACTTTGGTAGTAGCCCTTTCAGATTCACAGATAACATAAAGAGACATTAAGAACACTTTATGTCTCTCGTTTTATCTGTTGGCATTTTAAGCCTTGCTTAGGCAGCTAAATGACAGTAACAAGAATTACTGTGGTATTATAGAACAGCAGGAAGTACAAGCAAGTTCTAATGAAGTCTGTTGCACAAACTGTAAGGTCTGAAGAATCAATTCTCTCATGAGTTACGTGCACCTGACAAATTAAGATTTGCAAGAAATTATGGCAACAATGACAATTATGGAGTTCTGTTTGGTATGACAAATAGAAGAGCACCAGTAAGGCTAGTTTTGAAATACTGTATTAGAATATTAGAAGTACAAGCCTTAAGAGGATTCAATGAAACTGCAAAAAGTGACACGTCACAAGGGGCAGTTCTCTTGCTGGCACCTAACAACGTCACCAAGACATGAACACTCAGTCTGGCCCCCAGCTGTTTTCATTACAGAACGTGTAGACTATTTAGAAGCCAGGCACTATTTAGATGCCAGATTACATTTCAACATTGAACTATAATCTGCAGAGCTTCCAAGTGTAATAGTGTGTTTTGCAGTTACCTACATTCATTCATCTCAAGTAATCTCAACATGTACAGCCAAACCAATCAAAATAAATCTAATTAACACCTTGTAAACTTTTTGCGAAAAGATCACACTCAATTTCTTTGAAGTGATTCTAAAATTTGATGTCAAAAAATTATCCAGCATCTGCAAGACAGTTATGGTCTGGGCAGAGAATACTGAGTGGTTGTACAAGGCTAAAATCTGCTAGTCTAAGAGTACTGTAAACCTTCTCAGAACTTGTTGACAGTTCTGAGCATATGTCAGCAAGCAAGGTAAGAACTGTAACAAAGCAACAGCCCATTATCTGATGTACTAAACCACAGAAATACAAGATGCAGTTCAAGTGTGACCTAATTTACATACAGAAATATGAGTTTACGAGGAAAGGTATAATGATACATTGAAGTACAGGGAAAACTATTAACCTGTGAGAAACGCATCTTTGTTCTCAGCCTACCTCCCTTCCAGCGCCACTGCCAACACACACAAATGTTGATCTCTTCCTGATTTTGGATGAGCTAATTTAAACAAAGCTATAGCAAGAAACGCACTGTTCTCAAACAGAATGGCTTAGCTGTCAAGTCCAACTGAAAAAGGAGCCATCAGAATTTGAAGACATAACTGTAAGTCATCCTTACTGCAACTTCTCACCACAACAAAAACAAATATTTAAGAAACGTATTCTGCTTGAAATGCGCAGTAAGAAACAAAAGGTGAGCTCACAAAAGGATTTCTCTGGGCGCTGCTAACACCGGCTTGCTGCTAATCGGCTTCCTGGCCAAGCAACAGCGTGAGGAACACCCACAAGCTCCGGTTCCGTAAGAGCTCAGCACCATCAGCTCAACTGACATTGCAACCCGCACCGCTTTCTTTACACGTTATCAGAGACGCCACCAACGAGTCGAGCCTACAAGCACGTAGGGCAGGGCAATTTCAGAGCCAGACACAAGCGCTGCGTTTCGGTTATCAGCGGGCCCGAGACAGATGAGTCAATGCGCTCTCGCTGATGTGGCCAGTCGCAGCCACAGCTCCGCTCTGTGCGACGAGATGGCTTCGCTCATTAGCGCAGAGAAGGGCCGGAACGAACGGCCGAGGACGGAGCTGTGCCCGCCGGGCAGCGCCGGCGCCCGCCGGACCCGAGTACCTCCTCCCGGCAGCAGCGGCCGGCCGCGACCGGAACCCGCCGCACTCAGCCGCCCCGTACCTCTTTTATGCAGCTCCCGGAGAGGAATGCCGTCTCCTCCGCCATCGTAGGGCAAGTACGGGTCGGAAGAGGCATCCATGGAGGCGAGGAGCTGCTCCCTCCCGCCGACGGAAGGGCCGCCTGGCGCTCAGCGCAGCCCCGCTGCCATGTCGGCCGGGCCCAACCTACTCGCCGCCGTCTCGGCGCAACGGCCGGCCCTGCCCCGCCCGCCTGACGTCAGCGGGAAGCGCCGCCGCCGCCACCCGTTACCTGGGCCCGCAGGTGCCGCGGCCCGGCGGGACGGTTCCCACCGCTCGGAAGGAGCGCGGCGAGAGCAGCGCGAACCCCGAGCCCTGCGGTTCCGGGCCGGCGAGCAGCAGCGGGGGGCACGCAGGCAGGGGCCGCCGCCCGGCTCGAGGCTTATGAGCTCATTTCGTCCGGCTTCCCGTAGCCGCTCCACTCGCGTCCTTTTTGAACGGCTAAGCAATTGTAACCATCGTTCATTTGGAAAGGACGTGAAAGATCGAAATCGATGCGTTACCGCTGGGGGAGGGCAAGCCGGTCCCCGTTATTTCTATTGACAGCCTTCAAATACGAGAACGATGAACGCCGAGGAACAAAACTTCAGGTTTTATCACAAGAGCAGATCATCAAAGCCAGGCCACCGAATACCCAGCCAGGACGGCCTGGTGTCCATCAGTGCTTTGTGATGACTGTTCAGGTAATTACATCACTGCAACACCCACGTTCATGTTAAAAAGCTCCAAGGCCAAAGAAACAAACACCAACACCATTATAACAAACACAAGCCCATGCTCAAGCGACACTACGCTACGCAATGACAAAGTGCTCCAAGTCCCATAAAAATCCCAGGCACAAAACGGGCACCAACCCATGTGTGCTAAACACAACTGTGTGCCTGACACCCAGTAACACCCTCACTGTCACAGCCTGGGCAGAACCCAAGCACTGCAATCAATACATACATATCCTAAGGCACAGTACATCTTTAACCAACTGTACAACAGCTATTTTTCCTATCACAAAAATACCAATCCGTTTGTACACAGTTTTAAATATTTTGCTTCTGTTCCTTTGGTATTCAAAGCAAATATTTAAGGATTTGCTTTCAAAGAGTAACGTGACGTGAAATCCACAGTGGGAAAATGCTGTTCAGTTAATAGCTGAACTGCTTTGTATAATCATTTATTTTCAGTCTGAATGTTGCAGAGAGAAAAACAACATAATGGTGTGTTATTTTTGATGGAGGAAGTGCACGTGCAGACGACAGGCGGCTCCAGTGCTATCCCACTTCCACTGGTACCACCTCTGGCACCGCAGAAGATGCCCAGGCTTTTCAGAGTAAATGCACCTCTCAACTCTAAGTGATCAACATGACTTTGATCTCAAAGTGCAAGAACTCTTCGCACATTCACGGTTCCATATCTCAACAGTAACTAGAAAGAGTCAGTAATCCTATTATAAGGCTCTACTAAAAAGTCATTCACAGCAGGAAAACTACAGCATTTGTAATCTGAAAAAAGAACTGCCAGTGCATTTATGATATGTTGATTCACAGAATCACAGAATCACAGAATTATAGGGGTTGGAAGGGACCTCTAGAGATCATCGAGTCCAACCCCCCTGCCAAAGCAGGCTCCCTACACCACGTCGCACAGGTAGGCGTCCAGGCGGGTCTTGAATATCTCCAGAGAAGGAGACTCCACCACCCCCCTGGGCAGCCTGTTCCAGTGCTCCATCACCCTCACCGTAAAGAAGTTCTTGCGCACATTCGTGCGGAACTTCCTATGCTGGAGTTTCAGCCCATTTCCCCTAGTCCTGTCCCCACGCACTACTGAAAAGAGACCAGCCTCGCCACTATAGCTCCCACACCTCAGGTATTTATAAACCTGGATCAAGTCCCCTCTCAGCCTTCTTTTCTCAAGGCTAAACAGACCCAGTTCCCTAAGTCTCTCCTCATAGGGGAGATGGTCCAGGCCCTTCACCATCTTTGTGGCCCTCCGCTGGACTCTTTCCAAGAGATCCCTGTCTTTTTTGTACTGGGGAGCCCAGAACTGGACACAGTATTCCAGATGAGGCCTCACCAGGGCAGAGTAGAGGGGGAGGATTGCAGCAGACAACACTATAAATTCAACTCCACATTGGAGAACACATGTAATAAGGGTTACAAATAACTCATATAACACAGTCTGAAAGATCACTGCTAGTTTAAGATACTGCTACCAAAGGCCTCTGAACGGACAGTAGGAATGCATTATAGCAGACCAATGGCCAGCCTGTTAACCTAAACTCATTCAGTGCCCTGAGACACAGATAATATCTCCAAAGAAGTCTAAAATCCAGACCAAATTGGAAAAGATAGTGGATGCAACCAGCTGGAAGTTGTATCTGATCAGCTTGAGATAAGGGGGAAAATAATGGCAAAGTTTTCAATGTAAAACTGATACAATTCTGTGCTTGCTTCATTAATTTTTTAGACCCCACCTAATATTAACTTGCAAAAGCTCTTTCAAGGTCACTGCCTGTAGATAAGCTGCTGAATACAGTTCTCTGGATGGCGTTAAAGCAGAACAGACCTTTTCCCTTCTCGGTTACCAGCAGCCTGTGTTCTCACTGTCCACAACCACCACATCAGGTATCATTCCATTCCCTACACCACAATGAAGGGTGTTTTATTACTGATTTTTTTTAGAAAACAACAAAGCCAAAAAGAAAAAGATATTATGCAAGTTGCCCTGATCTAAGTAAGACAGCCTGTTTTCTTCTCCAGCTTTCTAAGTCCATACAATTTAATACTTCCAAAATATTCTTTCCCTCCCTGGTTTGAAAAAGTGCATCAGTTATTCCCGTTGTGAAGTCCAGCAAAATCCAGAACTGAAGATATTGAAATGGTGCCTGTAATTAACTAAGAATTTCAGAGTACATAACATTAGGAGCACTTCTTGCAAAGCATACATATAGTTTTATAATCACCTTATTTTCAATGACTGAGACCCCTTAAAAGGGAGAATCTGGGACCCAGAGCAGCAGGTTCATAGGGCAGCTTGCTTCAAAGAGATTTCCTCACAGCAATTATACACCAAGGCCTCTAACCCAGAAATCCTCCTTGCTCAAATAACTTTATACACCTGAGTGCTTCCATTGTTCTCAACAGGTACATATTATCGCTAAACATCACTTGGATACATCAGTCTTCACAGACAAGAGCTTTAAGTCCATTGTTCTGGAAATATCACAATGTATTTGGATGACACACCTTTAAAATATACTGAGAATGAAGAAAACTGCCTTAATCCTCCACCTCCACACTTTTTCTTTTTCCTTCCCTCTTAAGAAGAGAGAGAAAAAACACACATAAGATACAGGATCTGAATATACACAAATGAGTTAGAGGCTACCCAGATCAGACTGACCCAGGGAAAGGTGTTTTCATCTGACAGACCAAGGCTGATAGAAAGAATGAAGTATTACAAAGCTACAAAAGCCTCTTTAGCCAAGCCTGAAGAGAGAGAATCTTAATTGTGAAGCATTATTCCACCAGATCATATTAAGAAGTAAGCTGAGATTAAGTCAGCTAAACACCTTGCTACACGCAAAGCAAACATTTTCTGTTCCCTCAATTGTGTGATTTATTCTCATCACAGAGCAAGTAATTTCACAGCATCATGTAATGAAAATTAAAATAGGGTCTTTTATCGAATACACAGTTTAAGATGGAAAATGCTGATTTTAAATAACAAGAGGTAACAAAAATGTGCCAGATCATTACAAACGTTGGTGTGACCAAGGCCAAAGATTTCAGTAAATCTGCTGCTGTTTTCTTCCCTATTACTCAAAACAAAAGCTGCTTCTTCAACAGCTAAAAGATACTGGTATCTTGAAAATGCTACACAAGAGCTATCTTACAAAACAGCCACTCTTCACACCATTTTGAAATTAATTTAATCCATATACACCCTCAGTTCACAGTCACATATGAAAGCATCCACTTATAACAGGGTACCTAAACACACCAAGTGTCCCAAACCCTACTGTTACCCATTCTTTTTCTTTCCATTCCTTTCCCTTCCTACTTTATTCTCCTGCCCCGTTTCCAATGTCCTCTTTCATTCACTCTTTTCTCAGTCCATGTAACTAATTTAGCCCAGACTGAATCACTCTGCCATCCTGATGTCTCCTTTTACCTAACTCTTCTCAGTGTGCTGATCCTGCAGCCCACTCAGTCTGTGTTCATTCTGTACAAAACCATGAAGCTTTCTTATCTGGGTCACACAAGGACAACAGGAGGAAAGCTAAAGACAATACAAGAAGTAAAAACAGCCTTCCCAGTCTCCAGACAGGTCCAGGGTAAAATAACAAAGATAGAATCACAATATAAATAAATATTATATATTATAACATTATACTATATTATAAATAGATATTATATATTATATATTATAATAAAAATAATATAAAACAAGTGCTCAATCACAACAGTATTGGCAAAAGGCTCCCCAGCTTGATATCAAGCCACAATACACAAGACTGTTAGTTTCCATTGCCACCTCATCAAAAGCCGCAATGAGAGACAAACCAGGGCAGGAAAATTTAAGACCAAACATAATTCAAATGCAAACAAATTTATAACATATCCTGCTATGTCCTTAAAGGCAAATGGGGCTTCAAAAAACAGGAGTCAAGGAAGCGAATGTGTTCAGTGGTAATACATTCCAGGTTTTATTCTATTTGCATTTTATTATACAGAAAGAAAATCACTTGTCATCTTAATTTGGCTTTCATTTTTCCATAATTACTTGATTCTTACATATTTGTTATTTAATTCTGCTCACCATCTTTTCACCCAGCAGAGAACACTTTAACCCAGGTTTGAGCCCAACAAGCTTGCTTCCTCATTGGCCAATCACACGTTCCTGAAATATGCTTTTACAGCATGGTGTAACTTCCAGTGGTGCTTTTTGCCACTGGCCAGACACAAGAGATAACTTGTTGTCAAACCCAACTAGCAAACAATGCAGTAAAACAGGTCATACAGCCGCAAGCACATTGTATAATGAATTCTGAGATTGATTTCCCTCTTAGGACAGCTGAACTTCACTGCGTGTCACGGAAATATGAGCAAAGGCTCCCCACTGCCAGGCAAAATGTTAGAGTGCAAGAAAGAAACTGAGACTTAAAAAAGGACAAATAATGAAGACACGGTGCAACATTAACACGTAACACCAAAAATAAAACATACAAAAAAATAAGCCTTCAGTCCCTACAAACTACTTTGACTCTCCACCTCAAAAAAAAGACTATCCTCTTCAGGTTTCTTTACACTTCTTTCCACGTTTGTCCATCACACTTTTCACAATCTATACCCCAGTGACTGGGGAAGAAAAGCCTTGTGATCAGACTACACAGAGCTATCAGCCATAAGACTTTATTTTTGTTTGTTCTGTTTCTTTGAATTGGTCAGCATTACATTCCCAGTAAAAAACATCTAGTTCTACTGTACTAATCATGCAAGGAAGATTTTGAAATGAAAGCATGTTATTTTCCGCATACATAAGAACAAGTTACTTTCTGAGTTTCTTAGCAATTAGCTATTTCCTATCTTTTTTTTGGTTCTTTTCCTCTACAAGATAGGCAAAGATAAGAAAATGCAAAGGCAAAAAAGCAGCAGGACACTTCCCTTCTTCACATTTCAATCTGCTAAACATGCAATTACAACTCACCAGTTAGAAGATGGCCTGACCAGCTTAGAAGCTTTCTGTATTTTCATTTCTCCCTCCTATAGAAATAATGAAAACTCTACTACTAAAATCATTTTTCCTCTTACCTAAGTACATGCAAAGATATTGGCTTTATCTGCTACACCGCTTTTTCTGCTTTAGCGTTGTTTACTTTTGGTCAGTACTTTCATCTTGCAGTTTGATTTCTACATTGAGCTGCACCATCAGGCATACAGCTCCCTAGTTGTGCCACAGCTTCATCACTCACCCTTGTACAACCTGACTGCTTAAACTATTCATTTTGTTCATAGTTGAAGCTGCAGAAAACCTTTTACTGAGACATAGGGTTTTTAAGGGATGTTATGAAGCACACTGAAATGAAACTGATGTTGATACAAAATGTTTGGTATGAAACTAGAACAAGATGACCTGAAACTAGGATGACTTGATTGTCCTGCTGAATACTTGTGCTGTGATAAGGCCTATTATCTGTTGGCATGGGTATTAGCACATGGATGGCATGGTGCTGTTCCTGTGAAAGGTGGTAGTCTTCCTCACTCTTTTAAGGGGACAGAGAGGAAAGAATCATAACATAATCATGAGGACAGTAGTACTTATACCTGGATTTACACTCAAAATAAAGAAAGATGACAGTTTTCAACATAAGATGTTGAAACTCATCAAAGGATGGTGCTCACTCTGAAGAACTACCTTACAAAAAGAAGTCAGTGGAAAAAAAGATCCCCTGATAAGGACTAAAGACCTAGAAAACACCACTCAGCCAAACAGGACTTCTGTACAAGCACTCAGAGAGAGGAAAAAGCACTCTCACACCGTTTTAACTCTTCCTTAAGTACTCTGGATCTCTCTCAGACACAATGCTGAGCTAAGTTAGCCTGTGGTTTGACTCTGTATAGCTGCTCTTGCATATCAGAGATATACTGATATTCCCTTCCAGGGTAACATCTCTGTGCCGCCCATGCATATGAAAAGCTACAAGTAACAGTTATTAATGGGCTAGTAAGCACAAATGTTCTCCTATGTAGAAAACACTGGAGTCTGACACTGACTTGGTTAAAACCATATCTATATCCTTTAACTGATCCGAGAGAACAAAGCAATGGTGAAATGAATAAAAGGTCATTAAAGCGGTAGTAAAACAAAGTATGTTCCTTACCTAAGAAGCACAGTGAGTCCTTAAATATAGTGGAAGCCCATACTACTGCTGAAAAACTACTGCATTCTGTTCAACTAGAAAAGGATTAAGTGATTCTTCATTTTGGAGAATAATCATGCTGAAAAAGTAGTTAGACCACAGACAATAATCACACTGAACAAAGTAACAGATCACAGTAGGCACTGTATTTCATAATAAAAAATCTGATGGATCAACTTCAAGGCATGACATTTGAATTAAGGAAAACCACCATGACGATGAATGGGTAAGATGCAAAATATACTTCAAACACTCACAACTCACACATCCAATAACTAAGATCTCCCGCCCCCCCCCACCAACCCCTTTTCCCTTTAACCCAAGTATCTTCCAGTTAACTTTTCTGTTACTGTTTTCTGCCAGGGACTTTTGAAGTCCTGAAAGGAAGAACCTTGTTAATTAGCTAGCTATCCATGTAAACATAATACATGGCTACTTGTGTTCTAGACAGATGAACAGAGTTAACTTCATGTGTTATCAGCAAAAAAGGTAAAAGAAAGCATGTTTCTGTCATCAGATATCCTGTTTTCAGCCTCATTATAAATAGGAAAAACAGGCAAAAAGTCTGCACCTCCCAATACAATTAGATAGGAAAAAAGTAGATAAGCGATAACTGCACATTTCATCTATTCATCTATTTCATCTATTTCAAAGAAACCAGCTGTGTCTCATACTTGCTCTTATGATAGGTACAAATTAATTCACGCTCCCTTCTGTATGGAATCATGTGAGCGCAAATATAATCCTTACCTAAGAAGTACAGCGAGCCTTTTAATGACAATATTACTATTTGGAAAACAGGTTGTATATAATTTCAAAAGAGGTACGTCAAAGTCAGTTTTATACAATGTGTACAGAAAACAAACCATGTCGATGGTGCAAAATGACTTTGAAGACTTTGATTACATCAGTTGTGGCTAACAAAAATAAACAGTTAATGAAATTTTCCTGTGCGAAGAACATAATGAGATTGAAGTTATTAATGGAAGAGCTCTTTTTCTTTGTATTCTTTATAAATTGTGATTGCCAAGTAGAAAAAAGAATACACATCCATGTGTTGTTGGAAAAGCAAACAACCTCTAGATCTTTCTTGAAGATTTAACCTCTTGTATGATAATATTATCTTTTTATATAGAAATACCTGCACTTGCTGAAGATTACATTCTCAGATAATGACTATGTTGGCTGACTATACCACATTTCAGTGCTATTGGTTAAAGCCCCTTCAGGAGGCTAAAAATTGAGTGCTTTGGTCTTTGATCTTACTTTAGGCAAAGGACGCCAGCTCATAGGTAAGGGCAGTTTAGGGTGTCTGCAGTGTTTAGCATTATTATCTGCTGGCATATATTCTTCAGCAGTGGTGCTGCTATCACTGCAAGCAGATACGAGCGACTCTAGCAGCAGCTTTTGAATTACCAGTTTACGGGCTGTCATATTAAGGTTAACTATTGCCAATTTTACGTTAACACCATATGTCAGACTGTAAACTGTCTTCACACTGAAGTCACAATACAAGCAACTCAGTTCTTTCCTCAGCTGAAGCAAAAAGCATCATAGCTACTGAAAAGAGCTCCAAGCTCACTCAGGACACAGATTCCCACAGACAGATCAAAGTATCTATACATGTAAATACCAGCAAGATCACTTGTTTGTAAACCATTTTCTATACCATAGAAATATACCATTTGCTATACATGTAGACACATACAGCAACACTGCAGAATGGCTTAGATTGGAAGAGACCTTAAAGATCATTAAATTCCAAGCCCCCTGCCTTGCTATCTTCTGTATTTTTCGCAGGTGACATAGCAAGGGATAGTAAACATACATACTTTCAGATGGCATGAAGAAACAGGATTGTTGTAAAACATCAGCAGTCAATCTCCCACACAGAACTACATAAAACCATTCAAACTTAAGAAGTGACACTAAAAAAAAGGCACATCTCTGTCAATGAAGTATTAATAAAGATACCCACAAGTTTAGGTGCTAAGCCTTTCTGAAGACTACTTCCTAATGTTCACACGTTTAGGCCTATATAACATAAAGGAATTTTCCACATGAGACAAGTAGAATATATCATTAGTATCCTTTCCCAATATTATCCCATTTCCACATGCCTTCATCCCTGACTAATAGCCTCACTGGCTTTGTAAGTTACAGTTAAGTGTGACTGTTACTGTGAATGGCAGTACTAAGCAGGCATTACTGAAATACTGTCCTGACAGCGGAAGGACTTACCAAGTGTAATGGAGAGGCTTGCTCCATTAACTTATTACCCTACGAACAAGGAAGGGGAAGGCTACAATTGGTTTAGAAATTCCACACTGTTAGCTTTTCTTATGTCACAATGTACATGTAGTTTATGGTTCAGTGATCACCAGCTGAAAAAGAAATTTAGTCCAGTATTTTTCCCTTGTTGCACAGACTTCTCTTTTTAAAAAAATCTCTCATTCTGTATTTTATTACATTGACTGTGAAATCATGATGAATGCTTCATTGTCCATGATAACTTCTCCGAGTAGTGTAAATATTTGCCTGTATTCTAGGGTCATCTGTACTCCAAGCTTATTTTTTGTAGCAATGGAGCCATCAATTTACCTCTATTACTTCACAATCCTTTCAAGTAAAAGTACACTATTGCCATGTTGAAGAAGTTGCAAAGAAACCGGGATCACTGATTCTTCTAGACCTACAGACTTAATGTACAACCAAAATATAGATCTGAATTGGGCTGGGGATTTTGGCAGGGTTCATCAGCTATAACACAACACTAGACCTAAGGGCTGTATGTGCATGCAGTTCTGCAGGGTTTGCAGCGCTGAGAAGCATGAGATGTTCCAGTTAGCAGAACAAGCCAGTCCCTGTGTGGTGAACTCATCTGCACTGAGATTCAACAGAACAAAAATACATTAGTAACAGGAAGATTAAAGAATGAGAGTATGTAACAAAACACCAACAAAAAACAAAAACCTCAAAAAACTATCTGCTGCTAAAGGCAGTAATGAAGAACTACAGGGGAAAAAAATAAATAAAAATAAATTAAAAAGACACGTAGTCCATCACAGAAGCGCTTGTTCGGTCCTGTCAATGTGATTTGCTGAATTAAAAACATACAGAAGAAACACCTGACATGTTTAGAAACCTAAGCAATGAGAACCACAAGTACTAATTTCCTGCATTTCCTTAAAGCTTTTCTTGGAGGGGATCTTAAACCCCTGAAAGGAAAATTTACAACAGATTCTGATTTACTGCTATTTACTGTTATATACTACCTAGAAAACATTTTCCATGCATAAAGATAAATCACTATTCATTTAGGTACAGTGCCTATTACTACTGCAGCATCTTGCTATATAACCAGAACTATGGCCAGCAGATATGCCATTAGAAAAAAAATTCAATTCCAGTAAAGAAAATAAATTAGCATTTACATTTTAGTGCACAGGCCAATACTTCAGTATCACAATAAGATAGGAACTGTTAGCATACACAGCAATTAACATTGCTTTGGATGGTGCAAACAAAATTATCACCTCATCTACCTATTTCAATTTACGGATATAATTTTACAGCAAGTAAGGGGAAGAATATTGGCTTTGAAATTATTTATTCTACTGCAAATTGCACTTCTTGTTAAAGTTTGAAATAATCCAGAGGATTTATATAAATAATAATCACAGTAGTTTCAGACTCTGTATAGAAGTATCACATTAAACAAGCAAGGCACTCACCTTATTAAAATAGACATATAGGCAGTACACAAAAGAAGACAACTGTTCACTTATGATTTATAATTACCAAGTACTTGACTTCTAAATGCTGATATGTTTCCAAGTAATTTAATGGACAGAATTTTCATGCATATAGAGTGTATCAAGCCTTTTCATACCTTCGTCAGCATACAAGTAAAATAACTGCACATTCAAGAAACACCTGATCACGTATAAAGAAGATGGATGAGAAGGATGCTTGCAACACTACAACACCACTCAAGTATAATGGCAACATCAAAGTGCTAAGTATAGCAAAGAGGAAAGAGCTTGCAGAGCTGGAACACAACAGTGTTAATTGGAGAAGAAAGGGTGATATAAAAAATAAAACAAGAGGCTGAATTCAATTTTACGTTGAACAAGAATAAATGACAAGAGCATATATTTAACTAAATTAATTACGTTTATCAGAAATTACTTCCTTTCCCTGCTTTATATTCTTCTCTTTGATCATTGCTAAGAGAATGTTAAAGCTTTCACTTCAGTAACTAATCTGTTTAAAATAAAAAGGCAGAACTTCTCAGATCTTTCCTCTTTGTACAACTTCAATGCTACTGCCAATACTCTTTTCTTTGCAACTTTTCTCCAAGTCAAAGTAAAAATAAAATCATGGTGTTTTCCACTGCTCCTAACACCTTTGCTCATAAAGTTTTTGCCTCTGTTTTGCAGATATGAAGCTGAATCAAGCAGAAACAAATTTACCTGTTGATTTCCATTCAAAAAGAAATATCGAAGACAGTAACATCTCAGAACCCTCTTAAGCTAAGCAAACCAGGTAGCTGCAGAGCAGTCACTTTTCCCCTACTTGGCAGGGAGTTTGCCATTTGCCAGAAGTTAATATCTGCCTTACACCAGAAGTAGTCCCATACAATGCAACTGTCAAGCAAGAATCTCTCTGAAGGAGAGATTAAAAGGAAATTTTGAGTAGTTATGAAAAATGGTTGGTTGCTCTTATTTATGTAAAAGCCAAAACCCACACACAACCAATAGCAATTTTTAAGATTAAACTAACATTAACTTACCAATTGATGCATCACCATCCAAGAGATTGTCATCTTCAGAGGTCTGAAAGTCCATAATTACACCCGCTCCATCTAAAAGCTCCTCATCGCTGCTTGCACTAGTTATACTGTTGTAACTGTTTCGATAGTAGCCTCTATGAAACAGCTGCTCAGACTCCATTTAGCTGCTTTATAACCTATGTGAAGAAAACATGTTATTTTATATTTGAAAATGCACAACAGATTGATGTTTATATCAAATGAAACAATACTATGACCCCACTATTTAAACTTAGAAAAATGTAGCAGCAATACAGAATATTATATAAGCATTTTAAACAAACACTTTCTGACATTTAACTGGTTGATGTCTCTTCATCTCTTTTCTCGGGCTCTCCTATGTTCAGTGATATTAAGGAAAGACTTCACTTTCAGTAAACGTAGCCAAAATGTGCATGCCTCGCACAAACGTGCACTGTACCACCCCCTGGTGTTAGCACAAAATCCATTCAGTGTTCAAGGTTGAAAACTGATTCTATCTTTATGCTATGTCTCCTAAGTCTGACACCTGTTTCACTCCAAAGTTGCAGTCTCACAAGCACAACTGTTCACATTATTTTGCAAGGAAAAGCAAAAATTAAAAGGGACAACAATTCAAGATCCACACAACTACATAAAGCTTTCTCAACTCATACACATCTACCTTTGTATGCAATCTTTGCCTTGCAAATTTAAAACCACAGAGACAGCTTCCTAGTCTGGAAGGATAACTCATGACCACATCTTGATTCCATGCTCTTATTTATCCTAAGTGTCATTTCTCAAACATCACCATACTTTATTAGCACCAAACAGCTAAACCTCAGAGAAGACACAGACCTTTGGAACTACGCAACTACCTACTTCACAGTCAGTATCTTGGCTTCCGAAACAGAAAGAAGTTTATTTCAAATAAATGCAAAGCACATCACCCGCACAATGAGCACTACCAAAAACATTTCTGCAGTTCCCTTGAGAAGTCCTCTCAGCTCATAGAAAAGGGTTTGCCGTTCTCCAAGTTTCTACATTCTAAGCTGGATTTGCAGCTGTAACCAGGGGGTATGAATAAGATTCGATCTTTATTCCATACCATCCTGACTGTGATATTTTCACTCAGACAGATGTTTGAAAAGTATGAATTTCACTCAGTCCACCTGGATTAAGGGCTATGAGGCTTCTGCCTTTCCAGCACAAGCCAAAGACTTTCTAGTACTGTTTTACCCAGAAGATAAATTGGGAAAAGAAATTTACAATTAAAACCACTTTAACCATGAATGCACTTTATACAGCAATATTATATAGAAACAACTGCTTTTTAATGAAATATTTCATATTCACAAGCAGTATATGACAAAGCATAATCTACTTTTTTTTCATTATTAAGAAATATCTCATTCCCTCCAAAGGCAGGAGATGATACTCCCCTCAAAATCTCTCTCCAGATCTTATCCTATCAGCAGAGCTCTTCCCCAGACTAAGAAGAATCTTGAGAAACCCCCAAATTGCTGCAATATTCAGTTTCTCCTATCACTACCAATAGCTGAGAGCTAACCAGCAGTCAGCCACCTGTCCCTTCACTCAGGCAAAGCTTCCTGCAAAACCTACGTGAGGACAGTACCTACTGAGAAAGGTTACGCAGACACAAAACAAATGCAGAAGAAATAAAAATGTCAAATGTGATCTTCACACGTATGAATGTGCCCTACAGCTGAGGAAATGCAATAGCAGCAGAGGAGTCATTTGCTGCAAGTTTAAGAAGAAAAAAAAATACAGAATTTTAAAGCGTTTACACAATAAGAACCTTGAAATGTGATTTTTGACACAATCTAATCAGAAATTCCAAATACAACAAATGTACAAATATATACACAAATACATAACTCATATACATTAAGGACAAGGAATGAATAATGTTATTAACACCCACGCTTCTATTAGAATTTCATCATGCATATATGTTAGTCAAAACAACCGCCTAAAAAATGGAATCCATCAAGAATGCCTTAGAATACTTATATCCAAACCTCCTGTATTGCATTTTTTTGTTGTTTCTTTGTTGCTATGTATGTGCACCATTCATTGAGAATTGGGTTCAGGTGTTGCAAGCCTGTTGCAACAGTTATAAAACAAAGTTTGAGCTGGGCTCACTCTTTCATCCTTAGCCTCACCAGCTTCAAACCTGTATTCCCATTTCCATTGCAGACTGAGCATATTGAGCCCCTGTTTGTTCATTCTGTCACAGAAGAGACCTAACAAGAACATGGTTCAGATTCCAAACTTCACTTCTGGAAAAGGGGTGAAAGAATTGTGAGAAATTTCTCACGGTATTTTTCCTATAATTAGCAGAAAATTTCTTCATGAAAATGGCTTAAAGATTATACGCTTCAGACCAAACATATAAGGGAGAAACTCAAGAAGTAGCAGCAATCCTCAACTTCCTCAAGTTGAGTACAAAAATCCTTAAGGATATACAAGAAGCCAAATTATTAAGAATTTAACAAAGCTCAGGAGTGGGTCAGCTCGTGTTGCAGCCATGCGGAGAGAAAGGATACTGGTCAAATTACAGGCCATATTTAAGGAAATAAGTCATAAAGCCAGTTGAATGAAGTTGCTTCAGTAAAAAAAATATTGATATCAGTTAGATGTTAAAGACTAATTCAATTTATGCAATAGATACTATTGGAGTAGAAAAGATTTCCAAAAACATACATATATAAAAGGCTCATTGTGCTTCCATTCACTGCTACTTCCAGAATAAAATTAATCTTGGTGGCATAAAGAGACAGAATCTTAAGTAATCACTACACAAGAAAGCAAACAAGGACAAGCACAGAAACACACAGACAAAACTATACTTTTATGATACATACCAATACAGAATATCACCACTACTTCTGACCTTCACAAAAGCAGAATCAATACCAAATACTCCTTCTACAGCACTTTTTATCTTCCCAACTCAAAACAACAATAAAAAACACAACAGAGAACTGACGGCTTACACAGTAGCTGAATACTGAACACATGCTCCCAGTCACAGGATTAAAAACATTAAGGCTATTGACTTAAAGTATTCAAAACTACCTCATCTCCACTCTGGAGCGTCTTAACCCCTAAGGCTACAGCTTCCCACAGGACTTGGAAAGAGTTTCACTACCGGGCACAAGCACATGATCCAGCTGGCTGGAAGGGACTGCTTCTTTCACATTCACCAAACTGCAGACGTGAAGACTCCTTGGTTGCTTTCAAACCAAAATGTCTGAATTAGCTGAAAACTCAGATTTAAACCTCACCACATTTACTGACACATTAGAAAAACCTCCACTGTCAGAACCAAAGAGAAGTCTTCTGCATAAACACAGTAATAAGCAGTGAAATAAGTGGTAAAGTCTTTTAGTGCTTAGGTTTTGTTTAAAAAATAGAATACAATCCCTTTGTACAAACCTAAACTAAATACAAAAGCAAATGTAACTCAAAAGCTTAAATACAAAAGCAAATGTAACTCAAAAGCTTAAGCTTCTCAGGCAAGTGCTGATCCTTAGCTGAGTCACAATAAAAAAAATGGTCTTTGGTTGCCACTTGAGATACAAGCCTAAAATACATCAAAGATTTGGCATTAGTTTTTAAACTATTAGTGTGGTACCTACAGCTATAAATACTCTGTCCATGGAAGAAAAGAAGAAAAGAAGTACTCCTTTTGGGTTCCTTTTGTGATCACATGAGAGAGATCACAAGATGAGAGTAAAACTGAAATTTGTCAGGGGAACTGAAAGGCAAAACTCACTCCCTTTTTCAAGGACAGGAACTATAACTGCTAGTGCCATTGAAGACAACAGGTTTTATCTGTTTAGTCTTCAGCCACATCTGTTTGATGAAAAAGGACAGCAAAAGTACGCAATCTTCTCTTTACTGTTTTTATAGGATTTTGTTCCTTTTGAACACGAACTTGTGTTGCAATTATCTGAGAGGCACAGAAAAAAAACTGAGCAGAGCTTTTACACAACAGCAGGCCTACCTGCAGTTCTATCATTTATACCACCTTTATCTTTCCAGAGAAATGACCAGACAGCCTTCAGCTATGTGCTCAGATTCACAAGTTCAGGGTTTCATCTGAGCTGACTACCTTTCAGACAATTTTGCTTGCGTTCAATGCATTTATATCTAAATGATCGGAAAGTCATGAAGGAAGTAAAAGAAAACTTGATAGAAAGCAAGTAAGAGGCCATCACAGAAAAGAGGCTCTTGGAGCCAAGACACAAAACAATCAGAGCGCTGATCCCAACAGAATCACACAAAGTATTCGATCTCGAGAGGCAATATTACAAATGAGGTTTACGAGACAGGAATCAGAAAAAGCAAGGTGAGGAAGGACTGAAGAGATGCGCAACCAACAGCAGGATGTAGTTGATGGCTTCCCTTCCTGGCTCTAACTAGACAGAAGCAACCTGATTTCTGTCAAAACAGCATTTCTGTCCATTACTGATTACCAATCTGATCTTCTACAAAGAATAAAAAAAACCAAAACAGATCTGTTAAGAAACTTGTGATATTAATCTCTGATATTTTTATATCATAGATTACCAGTCGCTTGTTTCTTTCTTTTTCCTTTCTGAAATACAAATACACAGGCTAACCACAGGAGATATATCCAACTAAAAAAAAAAAAAAGAAGAAAAAGGAAAAAGAAAGAAGCAGCAAAGCCCCAGAGGCACTAACACCGCCAGTGAAGCATGCACTACGTCAAGCACATTAGCAGTTCCAAATGCAAACCAAATTCCTCGCATTGAATATCTTCTCTCCAGGTGCAAAGCTGAACTGTCAAGTACAGCTTCTAAAATTATGCCTACTTTGTCAGGGCCTACACGTGGATGACAGGTTTCCGGCAGAAGAGCCTAAAGTGAAGTTATTACTGTTAAACAGAGGTATCAAGTTGAAAGCAAGGATCAGTGTCAATTATTTTAGTGGGGGGCAGTTATTCCTTGAGAGATTTTTTATTTTGAACATTATAAGGAAATAAAAGATTCAGTAATACTTAAAATGGCATCCAATGCAAGAAAAGCTAAGATGTGGTGCAGAAGGGACACGGTTTACTAGGGAAATGGTGGTGGTAGGTGGATGACTGGACTGGATGATCTTAGAGGTCTTTTCCAACCTTGGTGATTTTATGCTTCTATGAACTGGAAAAATGAGTATTTGGAAGCATACAGGGAACTATATTTTTTTTTCCCCAACATATACACAGGAGACAAATTAATAACGGAAACCTCATAGGAAATGCTGTAGTAGAGCAAGAACTACAGATAACTCAGAAAACACACATAATTTGGCAGAGAACACTAAATGGAGACAGGAGTGGAAGGAGCTCTAATGAAACTATCAGTCAGGAAACGGAGAACTTCAATTTTAATTGGCAAGATGACAAAATACTGATTCACCTCAGGAATCTGTATTTTAATATATAATTTAAATGCATTACTGAAGCAAAATTATATTTTTACTATCTGAATTTGGAAATATTTCTTCATTAGACTGTATTGTGGTACAAACACTCACAATGCAGATTTGAGTACTCTCATGACTTCTAGAAAAAAATATTAAAAACAGGAAAAAAAAATGAAGACAAAAAGCAACCACAGTGGAGCACAGAGTCTAATTCCATAACTAGAAAGCCTAAGCAAAATGCACAAAAAAAATAAGCCAAACACCTAGAAAGTTTAAGAGGAAATAGCTGATGAGTCTCCAAAAGTCATTAAAAAATCCTAACCTACTATGAAGCTACCCATTCTCTTATTTCAGTTCATTTCTGTAAGCACACACTCAAAATTACTTGCTACATGATATAAACAACTGTGGATCCTACAGTTGAAAACATTTACAACTACCTTAACAGCTTTGTTTAGAATCCTTTCTATTATGCATTAAGCCCAGAAAACACTTTGTCAACTCTATTCTCTCTGACAGAAACAGCTATTACTGAGTCATTAAATATAAGCCTTATCTCTAAGTTGTGTGCCAATTTCTGAGTTTCTACTATTTTAAAGCAGTATACTTTCCACAAAGCCACATTATTTTTACAAGCTGTATAAATGTTTATTAAAATCAATTTAAATGTGCTGTTTTGTTTTTTCTTTTCCTAATCATTCTCAGAGATTATTTTACAAAGGAGTCCGATATTCAGAAACAAGTCTCAAGTCAAATAGATATGAAAGTTTGTAATGGTCAGCTTCCTAATATTCTGAGCATCCTGAGCAGAAGTTACTGAAGCCTGGAATATGAACAAACACAAAACACCGCGCACACCTCATATTCATGAGCACAGGGAAAGACCTGACCTGGCACATGAGCAGCTTTAGAAATCGGCCAACACAGAACCTGTGCTTTCAGGTAATAAAGGAAAGATTGCTGGGGGAGCTCAGCTACAGAAATGTGCCTTCAGAGCACACAGGTGTAAAGCTGAGGTGTGAGTTTGGGGAAAATGAGCACGAAGGGTGTATAAGCAGACTTGTGCACATGATCACTGCTGCTGCTGACCCTGCGCAGGTTCATACAACTGCTGCCAATGAGGTGACTAAGCAGGAAGTTGAGAAACATGCAGCCTAGAATCTGAGAGCAATGAAACTCTTTAAACAACTTGAACTGCCATAATCTCTTCAACAGTAGAGCTTCCATTATCTTTTTCTTTTTTAATTATGACCAGGTTAAAAATATTCCTACTGCCAAACAATTATAAGTCTCTACCTTGAGAACCAGATCTGCACAGGAGCACCTATCCACGTGCATATGAAGTCACATAAATAAGGCAATATGAAAAAATGTTCCTAGAATGCCCTTTGGCAATGTTTGCCAACTTGGAACGGCACTCCCGGCTTTTGTGCTTACATTCAAATAGGCAACTCTGTCATCCCAACATCAAAGTAAGATGCACACACACAATCATGGAATTGTAGGGGCAGGAAGGGACCTCCAGAGACCATCTAGTC
The DNA here is from genome assembly GCF_039878825.1 of Excalfactoria chinensis. Lineage (NCBI taxonomy): Eukaryota > Metazoa > Chordata > Aves > Galliformes > Phasianidae > Excalfactoria > Excalfactoria chinensis. Next base: position 62,765,899 of record NC_092828.1, on the reverse strand, counting down.
CAACCCCCCTGCAAAGCAGGCTCCCTACAGCAGGCTGCACAGATAGGTGTCCATGAGGGTCTTGGATATCTTCAGAGAAGGAGACTCCAGAACCTCCCCCTTGGGCAGTCTATTCCAGTGCTCTGTAACCCTTAGCACGAAGAATTTCTTTCACTTATTGGTGATGAACTTCCTATGCTCCAGGTTACGGCAGTTTACACTTGTCCTGTCCCTGCAGACTGCTGAAAAGACATTGGCAATGTCTCTTTATCTCCCACACTTAAGACCTTTACAAACATTAATAAGATCCCCTCTGGGTCCTTTTTTTCTCAAGGCCGAACAGACCCAGGTCACCCAGCCTTTCCTCATAGAGGAGATGCTCCAGGCCCTTTATCATCTTTACGGCCCTCTGCTGGATTATCCAGGAGATCCCTGCCTTTTTTGTAGAGGGCAGCCCAGAACTGGATACAGTACTCCAGGTGAAGCCTCACCAGGGCAGAGTAGACGGGGAGGATCACCTCCCCTGACTTGCTGGCCACACTCCTCCTAATGTACACCAGGACATCACCGGCCTTCTGGGCCACAAGGGCACACTGCTGACCCATAGCCAACGTGTTGTCCACGAGGACCCCCATGTCCTTCCCCACACAGCTCCTCTATAGCAGGTCATCCCTCAAAGTGTACTGACACTTGTGGTTATTCCTTCCCAGCTGCAAGACTCTACACTTGCTTTTGTTAAACCTCAACTGGTTTCATACTGCCCAACTCTCCAGACTGTCCAGGTACTGCAGAATGGTAGCACAGCCATCTGGAATATCAGGCACTCTTCTCAGCTTTCTATCATCAGTGCACATGCTGAAGGTGGACACTAACCCCTCATCAAGGTTGTCGATGAAGACACTGAACAAGACTGGACCCAGTACCGACCCCTGGGCAACACCACTAGTCACAGGTCTCCAAGTGGACTCTGCACAGCTGATCACCACCCTCTGAGCTCAGCCAGTTCTCAACCCACCTCATCATCCACTCATCTATCCCACACTTTCTCAGTTTTGGAGTCAGGATGCCATGGGAGGCAGTATCAAACACCCAAAACCCTGAAGCAAAGTGGAAAAAACAACACATCTCACTGGAAGTGTTTATTCAGAGATTCAGAGAAGATATACTGCACAGCTAGATCCAGCTGTCCACAGAACAGCCAGGAGTGGATTCTCACTTACAGGTGGCCAAAACACCAGTCTATGTAAGTGAAAAAAGAACATAAGAGGAACTACAAAACAAAGTCGTGTGAGAAAAATGCAGGCAAACTCATACAATAAAAGGGTTCAGAACAATACACTCATGAAGAACAGAGACCAAAAGGTGCAAAAATCTTTCCTGGTTAAGGATTTGGATAGGCTTGTTCTTATTATAAGTCAGTAAGAAACATATACATATAGAGAAAAAAAAAACACAACAAACTACCACTGTAATAACTTGAAGAAATACACCACAGAAAGAATAAAAATAGCAGTAGTGTAAACCACTCTAAGAAAGGATGCTGTAATGATCTGGGAAAAGGTATCCAGAGAACTGTAAAAATATGTTCCTAGATATATTACAATGTACATTAGGCTCAACATCTACTATTGGCTGGCAAAGAATTCAAAGGACTGATATACCAACAGCAAACAGAAGCAAACAAAAAACAACTTTCATTTTTCTTGCCACAATACACGTTGCAATTTCCAAAGCATTGCAGGCAGATGCAAAGTCATTTGGTTGCAATCTGTGAGTTCCAGGCTAGCTGCAGTTTCCTCAAAGCAGAATTACCCTCAGACAGCCCAGAATACTGAGATGCACGTTTAGGTTTGTCTGCTAACCAAGGAGACATGAAACTTAAAGCAGTTTGCCAGTCCAAGATTTTTAACTTAGAAATAAACAATAGTGCCAACTGACAGTTTTCCATGGGCTTATTTTCACAGATAAGTTTCCAATAAAGCACAGATGAATGTTTTACACTTTACATTACAGGATACTAAAGTTTCTTAAAATAGACAAACAGCACTGAAAAGTATCTGCTCTCATGTCTGTCATGCCAACACGTTTTGCCATTCAAGTAACTGTTCTTGCAAAGAAGCATTTATGTTGCCACGGGATACAGAACATAAAATCCATTACAGGTCCACTGAGAGAACCAAATGCAAGAAGCATCAACACATTTGGTACTTAAATAGGCATTAGCTCGACTTTTTTTCCCCACAAACTCTGCACCATAAACTTCAGAGATCCCAAAATACTAACAGGGTACCAAAAGAAATTCCAAAGCCATGATATTCTGGTACATTTTCACTTCAGAATTTCTAAGTCCCTATTCTAACACATCTAAGCACCAGAGATGCTTTCGTCCTGCTGCTATGGCCTCGATTTACCTCGGTTAGTGCTTTAAACTGTGACACAGCAAATTTAATTCAACACAGAACATATCCCACCACCAGCACGAGCTCGTCCAAGGACTTTTGCAGTTACGTGAGAATGGGCACAAAATTCTTTTACCTTCAACTCCGCGTTTCTGGATCACCCGTGCAGGGAATCCGCCTGTAGGGAAGCGCACAGCAGCCCAAGCTCTACCCGCCCTGCCTGGCTTTCTCATCTAACCCCGCGGCTCCTCGAGGACCCCGCAGCCCCCCGGGGTGTGCCTGAGCCCTGCCAGGCCGGCCCGCCGCCTGCACACCGCACAGCTCGGGCGCACCGCTCCTAACGCTGGTTACGCCGGGAGAAGACGATGGGCTTTCAAGTAGGACACTCCTACGTAAACACCGTGCTGACATACAGCAAAGCCCAAGCTGGGTGACAGCGGGTGTCGCGTAAACAAGCGGGGCACCCCTCCCTTCCCGCTCCAGAGGTAAACGACGGCTCCTGGCGGCACCAGGACGGGACTAGTGGTAAGCCGCTCCTTCGGCCCTCAGCCGGCCAGAGCCGCCATCTCGGCCTCGCCGCCAGGGAGCACCCGGCGGACCTTCGCGTCACGTCGCGCTGCCGGAAGGCGCCGCCCCGCGCCGCGGCCCCGCACCGAGCTGCGCGGGCCCAACGCGGCCCTACCTGCTGCTCCTCGAGGAGGCGCTGGCGCATCCTCCCGCGGCGGCGGGGCGGGGTGGCAGAAAGGCCACTCACGGCGCCTCAGCCCCGCACCACGCTCCCACCGCGGCCCCCGGCCCCGCCCCCGCAGCCTGGGGGCGGGGCTTCCTCCCTCCCTCCCGCACGCGCCGCCTCTGCCCGGGATCGGCAGGACGGACGGCAAGACGGTCTCGTCCGCAACTTCCGGCTCCCGCCGCCAGCAGGGGGCGTGACTTCCGGAAGCCGCGGAGGGAGCGGCCGGTAATGGAGGTGTTCCCGCCCCGGTAGGGCTGGAGCGGAGCAGCGGGAGGTGTGCGCGCCTTCAGCGGGAGGGCTGAAACTGGCACCGCAGGTACAGGAGCTCGCTCGGAGCTGCGCTGTGGGACGTGCTCGTGCGGCATGGCCTGAGGCGGGCCGGGCACAACAGCGTCGCGAACTCAGTCGTTCCTTAAAGCTCACCGCGCGCGTACGCTTGGCGCTGCGGCACGGAGGTCACGCAACCAGCGTGAGAAGCGAGCGCGGCACCCTGGTGGGGCAGCCCGAGGGCGCTCACCTGCCGCTCGCTCTGTCACCGCGCCGCTGTCTCCTATTCTCAAACGCGGCCGCCGTCCCGTTCTGCGCGGCGACCGCCCGCCACTCGTTACCACGGCGACACGCCGGAAGGGCGCGCAGGCGGAGCCGCTGCCCGGCTCGGCGCGGGGCGCCCAATGGCGGCTGAGCCTCCGGGCGGAGCCGCCCATCGCGCCCGAAGGGGCGGGCCGGGAGCGGGCGGCTGGTCGGTTGCGCGGCTGTGTCAGCTCTGGGGAGGTGAGCGGGGCGGTTGTCGCGGCAGGCTGTGAATGGGGCGCCGCGGGCGCTGCTCGAGCCGGAATCCTGCAGGCGGGCGGAGGTTCTGGGGGGCTTCCCGGCCGCCCCTATCGCCCCCGCTCTGTGGGCAGCCCGCTCGGCCTGCCTGAGGGGCTCGGCCCGGTTGGGCTTGGTGTGACTTGGCTGCTGGCCGGGGATCGGCCCGAGGCTTTGGCCGCTGGCTGGAGAGGCGTGTTCGCTGCGCGGTGCTGCTCTTCTCATCTCTCTGCGGCGGGGTTGAGCGGCTCGGGCTGCAGGGCTCTTTGCCGGCGAGTTGTCCCGGGCGTGGTTTGCGGCCCGCTGCAGCAGCCGCCTCCTGCGTGTTCGTGGTGCCACCAGGACTTGTTGCCCGGCGCTTGACCAGCCAACGCCCTGTTAGCGCGGACGGCCCTTCTCGAGGCTCGCGATTCCCGTGCTTTAAGCTGATGCAGGACCCCCTCGCCTCTCACAGCATCGCTACCCGGCCCCGAGCTGCAGTCTCCTGTTTGCAGCCAGTGGTGGTGGATCACAGCGTGCTGTAGAAACGCCGGCTCTGCTTCTTGCTGCTGGGTCTGCAGTTGTATGATGAAGCTTGCTTTGTAAACATGGCAGGATAGGAGGAGAATTTGATAACACCACTTGAAGTTAAAATGGTGGCCAATCTAGTATGCATGACCATTGCCCATAAGATGATATTGACATTAATAGTGAGGTTTTCTTTTCTTAGATGTCTGATTTCATACTGAAATATCTTTCCTGTGCTTTAAGAGAAAAGCAAACATCTCCACGCCACAAGGCCTGTCATTTTACTTGCTTTCTTCCCCAGTAATTATGCTTAGTTCTGTTTTCCTCACTTCCCGTTTTGCAGTAAAGACTACTTAAGGTCTCTTGCCTTGTATTTGTGATTGGTTGGTTTAATTTGGTTTTCTTTTTAACTGTACTAATAAAGCTTTTGTCTTTTAGTGTGTTTCCATGGTGTATGGGGTGCTTCATCTTCCTGAGACCTCAGCACTCTGTGTGTGAGTACCTTCCAAAATACTGGGTTTGGTGCTTCTTAAGAATGGACATGTATTAATTTCTGCCTCTACTACAGTTCTCCCAAGTAGAGGTGAATGGAGGATTGTTAACTAGATGCTGTAGTGCTGTACAGTCTCCTCTTGCTGACTGAATGAAAAGTTACAGTACTGAGTACTTGCTTCATTTCGAAGACACTCTTTTTTAATACTGTCTGTTGACATGAAATATTGAAGCATTTCTAGCGTTGCAACACTTTTTCTACACCACTAGAGTAAGCTCTATGAAAATAGAGTTGAAATTAAGATAGGGCAACATAAAGCAAAGTTACAAAGCTTATACTGTAGCTGAAGAAACAGATTGATGATGGTACAAATAAAATAATTGTAATGACCTGGTATGCTGGAAGACCAACTAATTACAGCAACTAAATCTCTTTTGTGTTTTTTGCCTAGTGCTTGAGTAAGGATGCCTTAAGAAGAAAACCATGGATAAATATATTAAAGTGCAAAAAATTGGAGAAGGATCCTTTGGGAAAGCATTTCTTGTTAAAGATAAAGAAAATAGCCAGCAGTATGTTATTAAAGAAATTAATATTTCTAAGGTGAGTGTTATTATTAATTACCAATTACTGTTTTTATATTCCTATTTTCAAAAATCATTTTTTTCCTTTTGAAGATGTCAAATAAAGAGAGAGAAGAATCAAGGAGAGAGGTTGCTGTACTGGCTAACATGAAACATCCGAATATTGTCCTGTACAGGGAGTCATTTGAAGGTAAGATTAATAAGGTGGAATAAGTTGATAGTGACTGTGTATTGCATGTGGTTTAAAATTCAGTGTAACTGTTTTTCCATCCTTTTATCTCAGATACAAGCCTCTGTAAGCTTAAAATTCCCACTTCAGTGTTTTCAAGTCTAAATTTCAAAGGCATTTTGTGGGAGACTTATGTGACTCTACTTGGAGTTTAAAAGTTGTAACTAATTAATTTTCTTTTGAGCAGCATGTGATGCTTATATTCTTCTCAAAATCATGTCTGATCAGTGAGTAGTGCAGATCTTGAGTTTTAGTGACATATTTGAGTTAATATTCATGAAATGTTAAGATTTTCATTGATATGCTGGTAACTTGCAATGTGTTTCTGCCTAGTAATTTGTTCAGTGGTAGCTGGGAAAGATTGCCTTGGGGAACAAAACCATAGCTTTTCATCAGATGTATAGTATGTGTTAAACTCTCTTAGTAACAGCTGGCATAGGATTTTTGAACGTTTCCCCAGATTTTGTGCAAAAAAATGAGACTGACATCATCATTGCCAGCTGAAAGTTTTATTACTAGTCATCAATCTCTGAAATCACGTTCAAGTCTGAGATGGGAGCTGGTGATTGCCACTTAATATAAGTAATACCAGGTCAAATCTGCATGAAAGAATTAGGAAGGTAGAGGCAATTAACTGAGTTAAATTTGCAGTTCTCTGTTTTTATGATAGAGTTTCTTTGGGATGTTTGGATCAACAAACAGGTTTGAGAATTTTCTTACTATATTCATAAGGTGACATCTTTAATTTCATAGTAAATCATAATGGATCATAAATACAAAAATGTGTGTTTATTTTTTTCTGCAACTCTTATAGTAAAAAAGACAAACCTTTGCAGTGAAAGTTGCATTAAAGATGGCTAATTTCTTTTTTTTTTTTTCCCCTTCTTTTGTAACATTTATTTTGCAGAAAATGGTTGTCTCTACATAGTGATGGATTACTGTGAAGGAGGAGATCTGTTTAAAAAAATAAATGCCCAGAAAGGAGTCTTATTCTCTGAGGATCAGGTAATCAGCAAATTGCTGCCGTAGTATTTTGGTGCGTGATCTTTTCTTTGCGTTAGGTCTGAGTTATTTTGGCTCAGCTGATGGTTACTGTTTCATAGTCTATCTAGGTTTACAAACCAGTAGTTGTTGCCGTTGGCCATGATGTTGTCCTTTTTGTAGCTTTTAAACCTACAAGAAATTATGGCCTAGGACTTTTGTTCTTTAGTACTGATCTCAATTTGTTGTAATTTGTCATTACTTTATAAAGTAATAATATAATTTTACATTGTAAAACAGCATAATCTAGCAGTACAGAGTTTGCATAATTCTGAAGTGTTTTTTCACTATAAAAAACTAATATTGTATTGGAAGTACACCAGCAGATTTCCTTCCTTCATCATACTTGCTAAGTACTCATAGAGTAATAGAGAAGATAAAAATATACAGATTAGTTTCAACTGGGTGAAAATAGACCATGTGGGATTCGGGTTTTTGGTCATGTTTTGTACTTCCTTGCTTACAGATATTTCTGTATTTTTTTTCTTGTTCTGTATTTTATTTGCTAGTTTGGACTCTGTTACAAGAAGAATTTCAAATAGGAAAGTAGAAAAAAAAAAAGCCTTAGATTATAAAGTAATTTCATATATGTACTTGTAAGTTGGGAACGTGAAAGCAGTGCTCACATGAAAAAAATTCTGCTGTTTGATCCGTTGTGTATTTTGAAGTTTACAAATTCTCAAAAAATGTGAATGTTAATGCTTTATTTATGATCTTCTCATTGTATTTTGTTTGCTGCTTTTCTCATTGAAATCCAATTTGTGCTATTTTTCTTTTTAAGGTAAAGTGCATGAAGCATACTTGCACTTAGTAGAGCACAAGTATAATCTAAGATGCAAGTTCCTTGTTTGGAGCATTTTTGCCAATCTAATTTGTATTGTATGTATTTTGTTTGCTATGCTATATGTAATGATTTCATATATATAATATATATAATATATATATAATATATGTATATATAATATATGTCAATACTGCTAAGGTATGGTATAGTATGATATAAATGAAAACAGGTTTGTGGGAAGAGGGTAAAAATCCTATAGAACTGATTTGATAATGTCTTCAGTAATATGACCGAAGAAACTTGTAGATACATCAAGTTGCTGATGTTATGTTTTCTTTCATACATAGATTTTGGATTGGTTTGTGCAGATCTGTTTAGCACTGAAACACATACATGATAGAAAAATCTTACACCGCGACATAAAGTCACAGGTATGTAGGTAATAGTTCTTGAAAACTGTATTTTCTTCCCAGTTGATTACATCTATATCTTGGTAGTGGAAGTTGGCAAGTAGTTGAAAATAATCTATTAAGATAAATGCTTTCAGTACTGGAGATGTTTGTTTTTTTTTTTGTCAGAATAGTACATGAGTGGTTTAAATGGTATTTTACAAACAGATGGAGACAGTTATCTCAGTGTTACTGGAGTAGACTTTTTCTATCTCCACAAGTAATTCTATTTTAGAATGTTCAGCGGTGTTTTCTGTAATTATGGTAAAGCAGGACAAGAGTAAGTCTGGTGTTTCACAGCTGTTAATGCCAGTGACTTCGGAGTAAATGAACTATAGAAAACATTATTTTTAAAACATGCTGAGAACAAAAAGTGTGCAATTGTATGAATGTTTTGATTAACAGACTTCTTAAAATTTCTATACCAAGAATATATTTTTAACCAAAGATGGAACAATACAGCTGGGAGATTTCGGAATTGCAAGAGTTCTGAACAGGTAATTCATTTTTAATGCTGATTTTTTTCTGAGATAATCTAAATTGCTTTGATTTAGGAAAACACAGTTTGTGTGCTTCATGTGAGTTAATGTTCATTCTTTTTTCATAGTACTGTGGAGCTGGCTCGCACTTGCATAGGAACACCATACTATTTATCACCTGAAATATGCCAGAATAGGCCTTACAACAATAAAAGGTACTAATAACCATTTTATTTAATATTTTTGGTGAGGAAAAGAAAGTGTGAGTCCTTTAGAAGGCTGTTCTATTCATACGTTGATAATAGTTCATCTCTCACCTAAAAAGTCAGAGCCTCACCATGCAGGCAGGACTTTCGTAGATGCAGACATGACTTAGTGCTTTGATTTCTAAATCTAGCTGTCACCGTAATTATGGCTCTGCTTTTGCCTGTGCACACATCACTGCCGTAATTTATGAACGTGAAACTACATTAAGAAAGAAATACGAATGCAGTAATTGGATTACTTTTAAGTGCATGTATGGGTAGGCATCCTTCGGACAGTTTGCTTTTACATTTATCACCTTGGTGATTAGGTCCTATACGGTAATGGTATCCCTAATGTAATTGAAGTGTTTGGTATCTGGTCAGTCTTACTCTGCATTAAGAAACTGGAATAGTTTCAATTTTGTGAGTGCATTACTGTTTGCTAAAAATGATAATATTGCCTTGCCTCTTAGTTTCTTTTACATGGGAATATTGTCCAGTTGTATTCAAAGTAAATTCTGCAGTCCTTTAGTGAGTGTGGGTAATGTTAATCGGTGTCAAACAACCTGTTTGGTTGAATTTAAGAATTGCATTCGCCACATTGAGTAGTGGGTTGTTTTTTCTAAATTTCAAAGATCTCAAGTGAATGTCTACATTTAGAGAAAATAAAGCTTTATCCAGAGTTTGTCTAGTTTCTCTGATATCAGTGGTGCAAATGAAGTATAAAATCTGAAGCCAATACACCTCATCTGTATTTTCAGGTTGGCCTTGGTTTTGTTTGTTAATTTTGGTTGGTTGGTTGATGAAGTTTTGTGCTTTGAGAAGTAGAGGATGTACATTTGAGGGAGACTGTAATTTACTCAAAATATCACATTTTATTTTCATTCTCAAAGGTAAAATATTTGTTAAATAAGTTGTTTGGCAGTGTTAAACCCACAAGAAACTCTAAGATGTGTTCTTCTTGTTTTAGTGATATCTGGGCCCTTGGTTGTGTTCTCTATGAGATGTGCACGCTTAAACATGCAGTGAGTAGAAACTTGTTGCTTCTTTGAAAGAATTCCTACTGTTCTGCAGATGTATTTCTGTTGATTCAGGGCTTTCATGGTGATTATTTAAAATTACCTTCAGCACCTTAATTTTCTTTTCCTATATTGACAAACATTTACTGTGTTTTGATTCATGCCAATCTTTTTTTGGTTTGGTTTGGTTTTTTTGCTTTCAAGGTAGGTATTCAGTGAGGTTCAGTTAGCTGAAAAGTTGTTGGGTGTGTTAACAAACAGGGTGCTTTTCTTTCTGAAGGCCTGACATTTCATTGTAACTGAGAAGGCCTAAATTTAGGCTGCCAGCTTTTGTGTAAGTGGATTTGTACGTTTCTGTTTGGAACAGTCTTAGTTTTTAGGAAAAAAAACTGGAATGATGGAGTTGTGTTTTGTTTTTTAATATGGTTCTTTATTACTCTCCAGGTGGGATTGGAAGAATAAAAACATTTTTGTCAATTTGGTTTATTTAAGAAACAACTATTTTTACTAAAATAAATAAAATTATAACATATCAATTTGAGGGGAAAAAAAAAAAAGGTTAGGGCATCAAGATGAAAGCTATTGCAATTTCTTATTCCATAGTCCTCTCTGAGAGAACAGTGTTGACAAAGTTGGTTCTCTGAGGGTTGATAGCAACTTGTTTTCTGTAAGCTGTGTGATACACACTGTTTTCTTTTAACTGTTCAAGGGAATTGAAATGCTGTCTTCTGCCTTCTGAGCTCAAGCTGGTCTAAACATTCCTTTGGATTTCACACTGAGTGACTGTGAATGCTTTACATTCTTTCATTTGAAATGTGCTGCTCTAAAAAGAGCAGCAAGTGGAAAGTGTTCAGGAGATCAGAGAAGATCAAGCAGATATTGTCATTTAATTATAATTAACTGCATATCACTATTCATGTAGATCTGGGGGGAAATTACATATTTTGCAAGCAAATATTTTAAATTTTACATGTTGGCAAGCAGTAATGTGTAGTAACTGTCTCGTTTTCTTACATGATACAGTTTGAAGCTGGTAATATGAAGAACTTGGTACTGAAGATTATCTCTGGATCCTTTCCTCCTGTTTCTGTGCATTATTCCTGTGAGCTACGTAATCTGCTGTCACAGTTATTTAAAAGGAATCCTAGGGATAGACCATCAGTAAACTCCATATTGGAGAAAAACTTCATAGCCAAACGGGTTGAAAAATTTCTCACACCACAGGTATGGAGCTGGCTTTAATTTCATTTGGCTAAAAGGTCTTAGGACTGTTTTTTATTCCAGTGTCAATATACAGTATGAGAAAGTGGAGTAATGGTATTTCCTAAAGCTTTATGCAAACCTTTTCGGTTGAGAGAAGAAAGAGTTGTTATTATAAACTGCAAAAAATAAAAACAAATACATTCTCAACTTACTGACGTATTTGGTAGTTTAACAAACAAATTTAAATTGACCTTATCTTAAAGAGTGTTATTTTGTATGTCTTTGTATACAGGGAGGAATTTTGAGTCAGATGTTCATTTGCTTATATATGTAGTTCTCTCTTGAAGTGGTATTGTCTTCAGCATCAAATCTTTATTGTAATTGCTTCAATCCATTTCTTGTTTGCAATTTGGAATTGTCTGCAGGCTTGTTTTGTGAATTATTGCTCAGTAAATGTGATGTTTGAATTTCTTAGATACATAACATCGAAGAAATTATTCAATATTCTGTTTAGGATCTATTGATATAATTTGACAACTATTCAAGCTATTTTAATGTAAATTTAATCAAAAGAGATCAAGAATAATGAGCACTGATGTATGAGGTAAGTAAATACAGGATGAGAAAGGACATGGAGAGAATTAATGCAAAAGAAGACCTCATTAAATATAAAGAATTCTGATGGACTCAAATTCTAACATAAAGAAATTTTGGGAGAAGGCCATATATAATTGGAATTTCTTTTGTATGGAAAATAGGCTTTCAACTAATGGTATTTAAGACTAAAGTTCCAGCGAAAGCCCAGATTCAGAAATCTTCACAGCAGACTTGTAAGAATAGTAGAAAATCTGTCTTTTAAAAAACTGAAGGCTCAATCAGATTTTACTTCTAGCAGCTAGAATGAAACTTCTGTTTGTGATGATTCAGATGTGGTATAGCTGGTAATAGACTGCTACCTGATGTCAGTATTTTCTTGGACTGAGTACAGATATTTGCGCACAGTTTTGTCGACTGATTCACTGACATATTCAAGTTAAAAAATATTAAAAGGCAGAGAAGGAAATGACCAGGAAACATCTCTTATTGAATGTGTTGGTAACTGGTGCATACATGCACTGTTGTCTTCTGCTTTCCCTGGTCTGAGCTAAAGAGATCCTCAGTGGTTCTGTCATCTGCCAAACATAGCAACTATTGCTGAAATGCTGCTCTTAACTATTAGAAAATCAGTCTTCCATGTTTATATAAATTCTTAATTAATTTTCATAGTCATATGCATGTTATTCCTAGATAGCCTATGTATATATGTACCTCATATACTTCTTCCCATTGTAGAAAGCACAGAAAAGCTAAAATCTGAAGAAATTTCTAAAGGACTGTGCTTTGACATAGTCTATCTGAAAGACTGAAATGAAATGTGAGAACTATACAGTAATTTAGAGCAGACTGTTCATAAAACACATGGTGATGAACACTTAAACTTTATTCTAGTTTCTTGGTTAGGTCATAGTTCAGGTAATGTGCAACCTGATAACCAGACTAAGTAGTTAATTAAAATAATTTTATTAATACTTCTATTTTGAATTAATGTTTCATTATGCTTGGAGAAGAGTAGGCTCTGGAGAGACCTGATCTCAGCCTTTTGGTATTTAAGAGGACACTATAAGAAGGAAGAGGACAGACTCTTTATTGGGGTTTGTAGTGATAAATCAAGGGTAAATGTTAAACTGAAAGAGGGGAGATCTAGACTGGATACAAGGAAGAGATTTCTTTACAACATAAGTGGTGAGGCACTGGCACAGGTTGCCCAGAGCAGTGGTAGAAGTCCCATCCCTTCAAGAGAGAGACCTTCAAGATCAGGCTGGACCAGATTCTGAGCACCTGATGTAGCTGTAGGTATCCCTGTTTATTGCAGGGAGGATTGGACCAGGTGGTGTTTAAGGGTCTCTTCCATCTCAGATGATTCAATGAATCTGTCGGAAGTGTTTGAAAGCAATGAATCCTGCTTCATTCCAGTGCTAGTAGTGCTACACTGAAGTTTAGTGTTGAACTTACTGTTCACTTAGGGTTTTAGTAAATATTACTAGTTAGAAATTTAACTGAAAGAGGTATACAGACTTTGGTGAAAATGAGTTCTTCCTAGCTTTGAACATAACTATTCTTGGCTAACAGTTGAACTCTTTTTGTAGCTTATTGCGGAAGAATTCAGTCACAAAGTGTTTCACAAGTTTGGACCGCATGCTGCACCAGGTATGTAATATGTGTGAAATGCTTTAGCTTAAGAATCTGGCAAGATAATGCCTTTTTTCTTCTGTTTGTTCTTATAATTGATTCTAGAATTTTTGAGAGAGAAAAGAGATGGGGGCAGTTTGCTATGCTTGGTTTTTGGTTTTTGTTTTTTTTCAGTGGGGAGCTGGATGTTTATCGAGAGAAACCATGGTAATGCAGTCCTTGAGTTAGTAACATTTTAGGTTTACTTTTTGCTCTTGTGCTATGTTACACTTCTAAAATAATAGATTATAGTGGAAACTGCCTTATTACTGACACCTGGGTAATGAGAAATCCCATTCCTTATTAAAAGTGGGAGGCTTTGGGGTTTTGTTGCAGACTCTAAGATTATGCTCTGACTTCACCCCAGAGCTAGAGAATTTTTGCCGTTGGTGGCATATTAGATTGTGGTTTACTTTCTCATGATGGTCTTATCATTGTTTTCCTGCAACAGTTAGTTTACGCTTTTTTTTTTTTCTTAGATTTCTTTTATTATTTTTCTTTCTTGAAATTATTTGATAGTATGTTGCACATACTTCAGTGTTGTTCCATTAGATCTGTAGTTACGAGAGCCCTACTAACGCAATCAAATTCAACAGTTGGCTTATTATCAGGAACTTCCCAAGAGAAAGAGGTTACTGAAACTGTAGTTGTTTTAAAACTCATCTTGTGCTGACCTCAGTTTTGCAGGTTGCAGTCCAGTGCCTCTTGATTATGTTGGGAAAACTGTTCCCTGTGTTCATAGCAACTGGGTAAAAAAAATGTAGCAGATTGAGTAAGCTTCAATTCTCCAGTGTAAAACGAAGTGGTGAGAGTGAAAAGCTCAGGGATTGTGTTCTGTTGTTTGTTATTAAACATGATAATTAGAAGAGCTGTTTTGGATAGCTGGATATATTACATTCATACAACCAGCTCATGTGAATGAAATGTTAGCAGTTCATCTGTTTTCCTCTGACTCTGCTGTTCCAGTACATAGGGAAAGGGATATACACTGTACTGACTGGCCTGGATATAGCTGTAAAACAGTCTCTTCTTATTAAGCTAAAAGACCAGCTCAAGGACAAATCTCGACTTCAGTTGCACCAGCTCAGAAAATTACCAAACCTGCTGCAAAATATGGAGTGCCTTTAGCGATGAAGAAGTGTTATGACGCATCCAAAAAGCTTCATGAGAAAAAGTCATTGATTAAACTTAGGCAGGTAACTAAGTTACTTGAATTGAACTGTTTCACTAATGCTGTATTTACATGGTATAAAAACATTATATGTTCCTTTTCAGAAAGTCACTTATATGAACAAAACATCTAGAGAGCAAATAATATTGTAAGTGCTTGTCTTGCTCTGTTACTGGTTATTGTTAACACATGATTTTTGGAGGCTGCTACTGTAGGCTTGCTTTCTAATTCCACTAGTGAGTTAGGTGTGCTTTACATACATGGTAAGCATCTCTGATGTTGACCACTCTTAGAAATAGTGGAAATCAGTCAGATAGACCAACATATTTGAAACAGAATAAGAATCTTTGCATATATCTTCAGTGTTCAAAACCATTCTCCTATTTGCAGCCCTAAATGGCTTTGTCAGTAACTTTCTAAAGCATTGTCAACCAGAAAAACTGTATAATCAGAAAAAGAGTTTACTAGGCTTTCTTCCATGAGCTAATGAGAAATGAGTCTTCATACAGTTCTACTGATCTTTTTTTTTTCCCCAGTCATCTTTCTCTACATTCCCTACTATGTAAAGCTGTTTATATGTATTCTTTAATTACTGAATGGCTGGGAGATATTTCATGATACAACTAATTATGCACCTTCCAAGCAGCTAGTAACCAAGAAGCTCTCACATCAGCATTTTCTACTCTCAGCATGCGAATTAATTCAAATTGTCTGCTGAACAAGTGATTCACCTGTTTCATTCTCTTAGCATTTTGGGAAGCGTAGCCCTGAGATTACTATCTATGACATTTGGTGTCATATCTGATACTGGATGGACAGAAAATGAGACCTGAGATAGCGTTCCTCCAATAAACTCTGAATCTTTTGAACTTGTACCAGTGATCCCCACAGGCTTCATTTTTTTTATCATGTGCAGCTGGAAAAAGAGAGCAAGAGTAAGCAAACACAAAAACTTATGTGTCCTTATGAGATCATGATGCTTTTTCGCATTTAAGGCTTCATTGTACAATCATATGCTGTTCTGCCGCCGTTTATAATTGATTTCACCAACCAGTGCTGAAGCAACTTATACAGAGACCGTAAGCCCTTGTTATGGCAGTGTGAAAGCTGAGGAAAAAATCTTGCACTGCAGTGCTGCAACTTTAAGATAATCTTTTGTGTGGAATGTACGTACTAGCGAGGGGTAAGATATAAGCTATAATGGCTGCAGCATAATACAAGTTTTATCCTCCTTGGTGTTGTTCCAGGCTAGTTATGCAGGTCGCATGTGGTTTTCTAATGGAACGTGCAACTTCACTGCTTATTTAGTGTTGTTACATGAATGCACTGCAGTTAAATTGCATAGAAGCTTTTTAGAGATTTAAGTTATTTTTTTTTGAGATATTTTAGAAGTACTAATCTGATAGAAATCTAGATTGTCAAAAAAAGATAAATCTTAGGAAGCAATCTGTGTTCTTGTTGAGTTGGGGGAAAAAAAAGGCTTACTATGTATAACTCCTTTTTTACCAGATATTCAGTAGTGGCCTTGTTCCCATCTTCCATGGGTAACAAGACAAAGCCTAAGGATAACATAATAAATTTGTTGTCCAAATAAGAGGCGATCTTATTATCTAAAGACCATCAAAGACCATGAAAAGATTATAAAGTGCAGTGATGCTGCCAGAGAAGAAAAACTGAGATGAAACAGATTTTAAATAACTATCTTCAGCCATCGAGATGGAGCTCTTAGCAGTAGGTGAACAAGTATGGTGGCATTTACAGCTTCCCAACTGATGAATTATTTTAAACCCAATTTTGCACATACCGAGATGTGGGTTTAAGATTTTCCTATTTTTTTCTCTTGTTCTAGCATTGTGCTATCTAATTTTAAGTTTCACCTTTTATCTAGGCCTTTCCAACTCCAAAGAAGAAAATAATTCCAGGGGAAGAAAGGAGGAAAATGTTTGAGGTATCATGAAATTTCATGCTCATTTTTAATCTAAGCAAAAGCTAAGTCCAAAGCAAGAATGCCAGAATAAAACTTTCAAACCTTTCCTCCTTATCTTTTTTTCCAGTCATTATCTAGCAATGATTTTTATCTTCATGGACGTAACCAGCAAGTGGAAAACTAACCAGTCTTGACAGATGCTTCACAGAACAATGGCTGAGCAATAAATACCAAATTATATGCTTATTTTTCAGGAACCTTCAAAAAAGAAAAGGTTAGAATTGCCTGACAAAGAAAAACGCCAGAGAGATCAGGTAGACAAGATGCTTGGAACACCCTTTTTCATTTTTTTTTTGAACATCCATAGTAATTCTAGTGACATGTGTTGTGTTGCCTAGGAGATGGCAGTAATTCAGTTTCCCAGTTACTAAATATGTTACTTAATCCTTATGCGTTGCAGATCAGTTTACTGAAGGCAGAGGAAATAAGAAGATTGGAAAAAGAAAGGGTAAAATATGTTTAAAATGTGTTAATAGTGAATCTTAATTTTTTACTTAAAGTGATCCCTTGATTGATGTTTTCCTTTGTTGTTTTTTTCCTTCAGATGGAACGAATAAACAGAGCCAGGGAACAAGGATGGAGGAATGTGCTTGGTTCAAGTGGAAGTGGTGATGTTAAGGTTGGCAGCAGTTGCAGAAATGTGACGTAGTATGCTCCTCCCACCTTTGCTTATCTGGCATGATCTTTTCAGAAAGAACTGCTTTTGGGTTCAACTCTTGAAGTTGCTTTCTATTAATCTAGTGATAATTTAAGAGAGACTGTATAGCAGACTTAATTTCCAGTCTTTTTGGAGTTCATGTGCAATTTCCATTTTTAATACCTGATAATTTCCAAATCTCCTCTCTTTCTGCCAGTAATGGTTTTCATGCGTCACGTTCTTTTTTTACACTCCTGCTTTTGCTTCTTTTCCTAAATACATGCATGAATGGCTTCTTCCATATTCAAGTTTGTTCTCGAATTTTTTTGTTGAAGTATCTTTCCAGGTTCACGTATTATGATAATGAATATTTTCTCCAGTATTGAAAACATGTTTTAAGCTTTTGTTTTTAGTTAACAACGTAATTGGCAGTTCCAGTATCTGTGTTATGTTGTCTATGATGGGTGAGAAAATTTGAGTAGGCATATCTTTTTCTTAAAGCTGTAAACCCCTTAGTTGTTCAGCTTTATAGAACTGGGTTACATCATTTCATGTTATTTTTGTGACAGTTTCTTTATCTGTGCATCTCTTGCTTCCATGGCAACATAACTGTTCTGGGAAGTAGTATGATGAAGGTATTTGAAGATAAAACTCTTGGTCTCTGCTTTCATGGGACAAGAGACGGTGAAGAAATTCAGTACTGCAGTGATATAAATCTTTCTGACAAAATGAAGTGGGTTTAAATGCAGCTATTTGTTATAGTGCCAGCGAATCCTACAAAAAATATTTGGTCTCAATGTGTTTAGCACAGTTTTTATAAACAAAATCTGTCTGAACTGTCAAAATGAGGAGAGGTTTTGTATGAGAAAATAGTAAAGAAATGGAAGTACATGACCAGGCTTCAGTATCTGCGTGTCCTATCTATGCTTCAAAATAGACATCTCATTTTGCTTAAATATAAAAGCAAACGTAAAAGTATCAATTTGAACACTACTAGACTCTGGTTTAATGAGAAACTGGAAAAAGTTTTTTGGTTTCCACACTGTCATTCTCTCTGTCAAAATGATGATAACGGTCATCCCTGCAAACTTCCATTACAACATGGCTTATAAGTTTCATATTCTTGTTGGAGCTTTGTATGTACCTGAAAATGGCCATTGCTTAGATTTGATTCGGGAGTTTTATTGCAATGGCTTTACACATTGAAAATATAAAGCATTCTATTGTAGCTGAAGTGACATCACTTCCAGTGTTCTCAGTCGTGGAGAAATTGAGGTTCAGTGGCTGCGTACGTTTTCACAAAGTGCTACTGTAAAATATCAGAGCAAACAGGCTTTAAAATTGTTTGAAATGTTTTCTTTAGCTTGGTTAGTTATATGCAGATCTTACACAGGCCACTAAGTTACCATCACTCAAGGTTTTCATGTACTGTTAGAGTAGGTTTGATTTAATTGTCTTCTTTCTTTCTCGTGCATATAAACAGTGCAGCCAGTGACTCCCTGATTATGCTGTTAGTTTAGAATATCAGTGTTCAAGCATTCTGGGGCCTCAAGCCACATAGTCCCTGATGAAGGCATAGCAAGGTCATGCTCTGCATTATTTTCTCCTCCCATCTTTTTTGGAGTGATTGCTGGCACCTGTTTCTGAAGGAAAGTAGAGATAAAGGTGTCAAGGACTTGGCTTTGGATTCTAGCAGGGACCTGTAACTGTTCTGCAGATGGTTGATGAGCACCTGCTTCTTAGTGTTCGCCTGGAGATTAGTCGTAATATTTCCTCATATGCTTTCAAAAGGACCACCTATAGTAATTAAAGGTGAAACCTTGAACAACATCAAAGGCAAAGCTTTGTGTTCTGTTTGTAGAATTGGCTGTCTTTTGGAACAGATTATTTTTACGTAGAGGAATAGCATACCAGCATACTTACTTGAATGCCTGGAGTAATCTGTTTGTATGTTATGGTATGGGTTACAGGGAATTACTGATGTGCATTGAGTAACTGAAACTTAGAGTGTGAGCAAAATTCCATTGTCAAATACAGGATGATGCAGATCTGCTGGGTGGACCATCCTAAAACTGTCACATCTGTGCTGTGAAATAATTTGGAATATTTATCCTATTGCACATGCCATAGGTTCACTACCTTGGGCTGTGTAGTTGACCACTTACCCTGGTGCAAAGGGAATGTTTTTGTGCATGTACTGACTACCTTATATTTGTTTTGCCAGTTTTACACTTAATGTATCCATCATTGACTATTACTATACACAGCTGCTTACAACATTTTCTTGATTGTTATTTTCACATGAGGGTTCTCCAGGAATTCCAGGTCTTTGAGGAAGACAGAGATCATTTTCATAAAGCTTTAATCTGTGGTAGATGTAGATGTTAGCCTGGTTTGAGCTTTACTAGGGGAGCATCTCAATTCTGGTGATGCAACAAAGTTACAGATTGCTGAAAACGAAGAGTCTCAGATAAATCTTCTATTACTATCACCCAGCAACCTTAGAGGAATGCTTAACCATTTCTGGTGTTAGTAAAAAATAGATGTTTCGATAGCAATAATTCATTAATACTTCAGTTAGTACTCTGTCGCTTCTAACTTCTTGTGCTGAAACTGATTTTCTTCCTGTGTTGAACACCTGCTATTTTCAGTTATGCTTCAACAGGTTCTTCACTAATAGCTTGCAAAATATGTAGTAGATGTCTCATGTATAATTATTTAGAGAGAGAATACTGTGTCATTTTGGAGTACTAGCTGAAAAGTAAGTTTTTAATTTATCAGTCTTGTGGTATATTAAAATAGGTGAATGCCAAAATTAGATTGGGACCAATTCAGAATGGTTGCAAAGCACGTTAATGCTTTTATTCTACTTGAGAGGTGAAAATTGAAAGGGCTTGTTAAAAGCAATATTTGAGATTTTCAGCTTACCTCTTCTGATTTTCAGGCACCCTATTATGGCGGTGGAGGTGGTGCTGGTCATTTTCCTGCCTCTTTCAGAGGACAGTATGAGCACTATCATGCTATTTTTGACAAGATGCAAAAGGAAACCTTCAAAGTAACTAAAGAGCGGCAAGCCAAATGGAGGGCAGAAGTACAAGGCCAAGAAGCTGTTGAGAGGTATGGCTACCTTCCATGTGAAGTTGTATGTGGTCTGCTTCAGATGAAAGTAATGAAAGTTGCTGTACGTATTTATCTACAGAGGAATTCCACCTGGAATACGTCCAGGAGTTCCTAAGGGGCCTGCAGGTCATCACCATTTACCTGATGCTGATGCAATTAGGAAAAAAGTGAAAAGGTTGAAGGAGGTGTCTAAACAAGCCAGTGCAAACAGGTTGGACTGCAATAATCCATAAATCTGTCCCTACATGTTAGAATTTTGTTCTATCTTGTTCCATTTAGTAGTTGGACGTGTTTCAGAATCATCTTTGTCCATTGGTAGTGTGCTGTCTGTTTGTGTGTTGATCCCTCACAGACCACAGTACTTTCAGAGCCAGTGGAAACCTTGCCTTTCCCAGTAGGAGGAAAAAAAATGGATTACCAACAACCTAAGCTAGATTTAAGCTAAAAGGACTGGCTTAATCCAGTTATAGTCTACGTAGAACAGCCTTCTTTGCTTTTTTCTAGTTCTGATTTCTGTGTTACGTGTCAAGACGCTTCCGTGTCCTGTCATCTCATCCTGACTGCCTTTTCTCCATCTAAACATTTTTTTTTTTTAAAGAATAGAACAGTATCTAGAAAGCTCTCAGCACTTTTAGCCTCTGTGTATTGATCAGCGTATTTTTTCTGGATGACTGAGATGTGTCTTTTCAGCCTTCCCCGATTATTCTCAGTCCTTTGCACACAGTGCCACAATCCCAAAATCTTGCCTAGGTTAGGAAATAAGGTTTTTGTATTGCTTGCCTCACACATCTGATTATATTAAATGGTACTTTGCCTGACCTAGCCAAGATTGTTTTAAATCTGTTCAGATTTGAGATGAACCATTGTGAATTAAGAAGAGCATGGAGATCCTGAGGAGAAATTGATTTGGTATTTCTTGAATCCATGAACTCAGAAGCACTCAGTGAGCTTACTATGCAAGAGTTTCTAAACAGATGATTGTTCTTTTTCTAATCATAATCTGGACTACTTTTAAATTCAGGTGCTATATCTTAGCATTCAAAATGTTCTAAGTATTTTTACTTCATTATCTGAAAATAATGTTACTATTGTAATCAGTCTTGTGGTATTTCTCTCTTAGACTTTTTATATTTCACCTCTATCTGAAAAAATAAGGATGCTGAAAAAACAAGTAAAAAAAAAAAAACCCAAAATTTTAATAATAACATCCTTTAGCAGAAATCAGTCAGGGTTTGAACCAGTGGTTGAGCACTTGGTGGGAAGGCAAGGCCAACCCAGAGGAGTTCAGGCACATACAACACACTTGAGTGATCAGAAGAGGTGAAGCCAGGATCCACCCCTTCACAGACATCATTTAAGGGTTGGCAGTAGAGGTGAGGATATCTTACTTGAGTTCCCTGGCTGCTTCAGACCTTCCAAGGATAAGTGGCTTTTCTTCCTTTTTTCCTGTGTTCACGGCTTCTGCGTTTGGGCTTGTCCTTATTTGCTGCAGACTAGAATTGTGTCACCCTGCTATTATTGCTGTACTGCTTGTCACATTACAGCATTACACAGACATCATGGAAGTTCTACGTTTTAAACAGCATATTTAAAAAGTTGAAAAATCTTCAAATTACAGTATCTCTGATTATGCTGCCCCAACTAAAGTGAAGCGTTCTCAACTTCAGTAGTCTCTAAAAATTGGACAGTAGGGCTGACCAGGACAAATTTGGTTGAAGCATTTTAATAGTGAGTCAAATAGATGTATAAGGAAGTTATCAAGTGGTTCTTTCTTTACCAGTAACACAGTGGATGGCTTTCCATTTCCAGAACAACTACAGCACTTATTCTATCAAAGTAGTTTTACTTTTCTTTCTCTTCTTGAATTATGGCATATGGAAATATCATTTTACTTCCTCATTTGTAGCTGGGTAGCACAGTAAAGAAAATAAGATTCAGAGATGTTTTCTGAGTGTGCTAAGTTATTTATGAATTGCTGACAGTAGCTCCCGTATGGAAAAACGTTCTTTAACTGTTTCACCTTATGGGTTATTGCTCCCTGCTTTTCCTCCTATCTTCCTGCCTTTTGTTGAACTGCTAGTACAACTCTACAGTCAGAGGAGGCTGGGGGAGCTTTGGAAAGGGAACTGTCTCATCATTCTATGATTTGTTAGCATTTCTAACACTGTCCATGAACTTTTTTTTTTTTTAAACTTGTTTTCCTTAGAGAGCTTCCTCATTAGTCTGTTTTTAACCAGTTTTTTTTAGGAACAGTTTCCTCTACCAAGTGATCATATGTGTGCACTTGTAGACTTGCCACATACTCATTTACAGTAATGTAAACACAACCTTCTTGTCTATCCAAATAGGTCCCTGACCTGGGGCAGGATATGTGAAGACATATCTGTTCTGGTTAATTTTGTGTCAGGAAAGCTCCTTCAGAGTCACTTGAAAAATAACAAAAATCTCCATAAATCCACCAAAACGCTATTGGAATGCCACCATTGAGACGTTATCTGTGTGGTAGAAGCTCTTGCTCCAAGTCTAGATCAGACTTGCCAGGCTGTTGGATATCTTACTGAATGGCTTATGGAGACTTCTTGCTGGTCTCCAAAGGGAAATCGCAAAGGAATTAGTTTGTCTTTTTATTTTTTTTATTTATTTTTTAATGTGATTACTAGTGAGACAAGCTGAGAAATTTTCAGAATAACCACTAAAATTGTGGTTCAACATTCATTTTTGTTTTGATGAATAGAATGTGCAAGAGAGCAACACTGTTTGGGAAGAGAGTTTAATTGTACTTTTTATGTTGTTGAGTGTGTTTTTCTCTGTATTGTTAAAGTCTGACATGAGCATTTTGGCTGATAAAAGGCATTTTTCTGAAGATATGTTACTTACGAAGGTAAATTTCTTATTTGTTTCTCAGTTAGGATAAATGCACTGGTAATATGAATACTGTATTTCAGAAGCTTAGAGCTTGATATGTTTTGCAATTTTGCAGGCAGAAAGGATGGTTACCTGCAGAAAGAGCAAAGCAAGTTGAAGAATTCTGGCAACGAAAGAGGGAAGCCATGCAAAACAAAGCTCGTGCTGAGGGACACATGGTATGAAAAATGCAGTCTTTGTATGTTATTGTTTCAGAATGCTTTATGAATCTTTAAATTAGTATTGTAGCCATGAATTACTGGCTAAATACCGTTCTTGTGCATGTCTAACTTGATATTGTGAACTTCAGAACAATGTTTTGCATTTTCTGTTGGTCACAGCTGTTAAGTTTTGGTTGAAATTGAACTTATATATAAACTAAACTCAACTACAGTAGTGTTTTCCTAAAGACATGCTATTTATTAAGATACTTTAGCTTTGATGCAGAAGTATCCTTACGTTAGTATATTTGTTTTAAAAGCACGAGTCTTCTGTTTTAAGAATGTATCTGTTTTAAAGCCTCTGAGACCAGTAAACCACTTTCATAGAAATAGTGTTTGTTTAGTCTGCTTCTTTTTAGATGAGTCAGTAATAGTATCTGCTTCTATTTTGTTTTTAGCTTTCTTGGCATTAGTATAGTTGTATATGATACAAAGTGCTATTTCTCTAGTGCATTCAGCTGAGCCCAAGTGCTTTACACTCAATGGGCAGTTGCAATAAAATGGGGAGGCTTAAACTCTGAGCCATGGCTCCATAGTAATGTATCAGTTACCACTGATGGCAGAAGCTCTCAGCATCTTTCTCCTGTTAGTACGAGGGGAGGGGAACAGCTTATATAGCTGGCAGTAATTTCCATATAAAGAGTTGCTCACTGGAGAAGGAAAAAGCTCCGGGAGGACCTCATAGTGGCTTTTGAGTACCTAAAGGGAGACTACATGAAAGATGGGGAGGGACTTTTTACAACGACATGTACTAATAAGACAAGGGGTAGACTGGAAACAAGACGAGTGTAAATTTGGATTTGACATCAGGAAGAAATATTTTACTTACGGTATTGCGGCACTGGGCCAGGTTGCCCAGCAAAGCTGTGGAACTCCCTGGAGGAGTTCAGGACCAGGCTGGGTGGGACTTCAGGCAACCTGGTCTGGTTCAAGATGTCCCTACCCACAGCAAAGGGTTAGAACAGGATGGTCTTTAAGGTTCCTTCCAGTCTGAGCCATTCTATGATTCTGTGATGTAGAGATGGTACTGTCTTCTAGACCGTAACAGTCTTCGAGGAAAAATTCATAGAAATCAAGTAAGATGGACCTTCTTGTGTGAGTCTTAAGTAATTTATCCAACCTTATTTTAATATGGTTACATTAGTTGAGTGGTATTTTCAATGTTACAGTCTTTAAGACAACTGCTGTCTGTTTTGTGCTTCTTTGTAGCTGTGGGGCATTAAAAGACACAGTCTTGGCTTTTAAAAATTCTAGTATGTTCACTTAAGTAGATGAGTATAAATGATTAGTGCTCTGCAGTAAGAAGACCAGTTCTCAGTAGTCTTGCTTCTAAGAGTGTGTAGCTCAAAAACTTAACTGGATGTACAGGCATTTCTTTACACTCAAGCTTGGGAAAACAAATTACCTAGTGTTTTAAAAGGCAGAAGGTCTACATAACAACCTTACATGTGTTTACTGTTATTATGTGTTGAAGATATTTTTTAGTGAGTTCAACAGAGACAGAAATTGTGAACGAAAGTTCTTAATTTTAAACCAAGTAGGGAACCTTGGGTTAAATAATTCTTGTGCTGTCTTGAGTTGAACTTCTGTTATTGTTCCCATAAAGGTTTAATCATTTCAGTTACATTTGGGATTCTGGATTAAATACATCAAGCTAACCAAGATTATACACTTCAGATGCACATGCATTAGAATTTTTGAGTTGGCTTCTTTTAGTGTGTTAAAAATACATATTATAAAGGGAAAAAGCTTAATGTACATATGAAGATTCCACTTTCAATTCAGGCTTTGCTTGGTGGTGTTACAAGTGCCAACTGTGTTATGCTGTTTATATATATTCTGAATGTACCAAAACCACTACCCATGAACGTTTTCTAACACAGCAGGGAAAGACAAGCTGCAGGGAAAAGACCTGTAATTTTCAAAACTAGCATCTTTGTGGCTGCTCAGGGTTGTCAGCTGTTACTGTCAGATGTTTCTTGTAAATGAAAGGAGGTTATCATTAAACTTTAGAGCAGCTGCAGATCACTGATGGATTTGGTTTATTCTAAGTGAACGGTTACTGGATAAATCAGATAATTTTACTGCCCAAGCCATTTTAAATATGATACCATTAAATGGCAAACAGGGTACACTGCAAAACGTGGCAGATATCTATGGAGGCAGGCCCATGTCTGCAAGAGGAAGGAAATCCAGAAACAAGGAAGAAGAGGTATGCTTGCCGCATGTTTGCCACTTCCATCACAAAAATAGCTCTATTTTGAACTTCACTGTGCTTTTTTTCCCTGCATGGTTCACCATTGTAACACAATGAAAGAACTTCATAAATTCCTAGGAAATAATTTATTCCTGGAATGTGGGTGTGTAATTTTTTTTATCATTATTATTTTAAATAATCATAAAAACTGTTGTCTACAACAGTTACAAAAAAATGTCTGCCTAGAAAAGTTTCTTGAACTTACATACGTATTTGTATGATGTTACTGTGTTGTAACGTATGTGTAACCATTCCTGGGCCTCGTTTATGTCAAGTACAATAGTAGCTTAATGCTGAGGAACCTGAGTTTCAGTTTTATTTTCATTGGATGAGAGTTCTTCCAGAAATTACTAAATGTTATTATGGCAATAGTAATAGTGCTGTTTTTCCCCTCATTTCATTTGAGTTTTTGTGGAATCGCAACTAGTATTGTAAGCTAACCATGTTACAAATGGCTTCAGTACAATTAAAAATTGCTTCCTTTCTTTGCCTTAGGAATATTTGGCAAGATTAAGACAGATACGACTACAGAACTTCAATGAACGTCAACAGATTAAAGCAAAACTTCGTGGAGAGAAGGTCAGTTTGAAAAATAAATAACAAGTTGGCTAGGGGATATAATCTTCTATCTCTGCATCTGATTTTTACTCTACTCTGCCAGCCTGTTCTGTGAATTGGAGTATACAGAAGTTGTTTGAAAACAGACTTCAGAAGTACACCTTACATATTGTTTCCATTCTCCCAGTATTGCTGGGTCAAGTTTCACTGCTTGTGCAACTTTAGGTCCATTACATTCTTTCTTTCCTGTTTCTAGAAGCTCCATACCGTAATATAATTTCAAAAAGAAAGTATTTAAGTGAGAATTTACCATGTAAAATTATGACTTGTTGTCAGCAGTTTACAGGCTGATTTGTCACAGAACCGGGACTAGTCACGTGGTCAGTCTCAATAATCCCATCAGTCACTTTGATCATTCAGCTTTTAAAAACAGGCGTTAATGATAATTCTTTGAGGACTCATACTTTGCAGAATGAAGCTCCCAGTTCTGATGGACAAGAGTCAAGTGAGGAAGCAGAAATGAAACGCAAAAAGATAGAAGCACAGAAGGTAATTGTGGGGAGGGAGGAAATTGAACTCATTGTTTTAAAATTGCCTTCTTAACTCAGTAAGTTTTATGCTATCAATATCCGTTTCCACATTCAATAATGGAGGTTTTTTTTATCTCTTGTAAGTCATACATGCTGTACTGAGGTAACAATTCCAACTAATTTATCTTAGTAGTTTTGAAGTACATTGTGATGTAGCATAGCAGATGAAGGTTTTTTTTTCCCATCCGTACCTTTGAGATTAGCCCCCTAGACTAGCTTTAGTCCTAAAGGTACTTTGGTATGATAGCTAGGATAGCCTTTTGATAGTGAAAGGGAAAGGTAAATGTAGCTTAAATAACATCATCTAGTTTAAAGAACGATTCTTCACTTGTGCAGACAGTACCACGTGTAGATTGTAGGATGGGTTATTACATACTACTTTGAATTACATTTCGTTCAGTAGTTCAAAGCAATTCTGATTCACAGGAATCCAACCTTTACTTTGAGCTTTTTTCTTTTTATTTTTTCAATATTAATAACCACCTCTACCATGCTGCTCAGCAAGTATTACTCTATCTATTCACTATCTTTCCTCATCTTCAAAGAGCAGTGTACAAACAAGCTGACCTCAAGCCTAACCTTAAAACTAGAGGTGAAGCAGCAACCGAAGCTTTTTTTTTCATTTGTTGAATAAATATTGGAAGTTTAAGCTGCATGTTTAATTGTTTGTGTTTGGTGTTCTGGATGATGAAAAGCTGGACATGAGTATTGTGGAGTTGCAGCTCAAAAGGCCAACTGCATCCTGGGCTACATCAAAAGGGGCGCCAGAGGGGATTGTTTCCTATACTTCACCCTTATGAAGGCCCCGTGTGGAGTATTATGTCTGGGACTGGGGCCTGCAGCTCAGGAAAGATGCAGTGCTGTTGGAGTGGGTCCAGAGAAGGCCACAACGATTATCAGAGAGCTGCAGTGCCTCTCCTGTGTACAAAGGCTGAAGTAGCTGGGTTTGATCTGTCTCGGGAAGAGAAAACTTCCAGTACTTAAAGGGATTTTACAAACAGGAGGGAGACCAACTTTTTACATGGTCTGATAATGAGAGGTTAGGGGGGAGCAGCTTTAATCTAGGAGGGGAGATTTAGTTAGAAATTCTTCACTTGGGAGTGAGGTCCAGGCTGGATGGGCCACAGGACAGACAGATCTAGTGGGTGGCAGCACTGCCCATGACAGGGAGTTGGAACTGAATGATCTTTAAAGTCTCTTCCAGCCCAAGCTGTTCTGTGATTCTGTGGTTAATGCATCTGGCTTCAAAATAAATTCTAAGATTCTAATTTTAAATTACTTTTATTGAAAGTTGTTGTCTATTCTATAAATATAATTTTGTCAATCAAAAATTGTTATTAAATTTTGAGCTGTGTTATTGTGTATGGTCATTCTGGTCATCAGTCGAGTCTGTGTAGTCTATTAAGAATTAAGTTAGAGAAAACAAGATTAAGTGATCCAAGAATGTTTGTAAAATGTTCAGCAGAATTGCAAGAATTGCATACTAATACTTTTTATGTTTATAGTTGATTTTTATTTATTTATTTGTTTATTTTTGCTTGCTTATTACAGGCCCAGGCAAATGCTCGAGCTGCAGTTCTGAAAGAACAGTTAGAACGAAAGAGGAAGGAAGCATATGAAAGAGAGAAAAGAGCTTGGGAAGAACATGTAAGCAAATGTACACAGAGTATGTAGTGTCATGTCTTTGTATAAATGAAGTCTTTCATTGAGAATCTCTACTTTAGACACTTCTATAATAGGGGAGAGCATGAGCCAGTCCAAATTCTCTCATTAAAAGCATAATCGTACATATATACTTGAATGTAGAATTTGTTTCAAATATGTAGCACCATAACTAAGAATTATCAGGATTATGTTTAGTATTTTATTAAATATCTGCAGCTTGCCGAGATGTATAATATCTTCATTTGATTGTGTGTGCTGTGAAGTGACAAGTCCAACTAGTGGTAACCACAAAAAATGCAGAATGTTGTGAGGCTGATAAATTGGAAATAATTAACATGCAATTAACAGCTGCATTTAGTATGAAAATGTGCAACATTGCCCTTTCCGAAGGTTTACATGAGTGTTTCTGAGCATACTGTGTTGAATGCGCAGTCTTTAATTTGATTTTTCTTTTTAATTGAATTTTTACAGCTGATAGCAAAAGGAGTGAAGAATCCTAATGTGCCTTTTCATGTGGGGGCAGCAGGGCACAGTCCTGTGCACGGAATACAAGAGCCTGGAGTATCTCTTCCTAAGCAGCAGCTTCCAGTTCAACCCATCTCTATGACTTCTGCTTTGAAAGAAGTGGGAGTGGTAGGTACTTTTGTGGAGAGTTAAAAGTAGTGGCAAAACATAGACAAGCATACTGAGTTTAAAAAGAATTTTTAGGAGAACGTGTGTGTTAGGGAGAAGAAATACTGGTTGCTTTTAAAAAAAAGAAAGAAAGACTAAATACCAATGTATAAGATGCTGAGACACATATGTATTCTGAAGCTCAAATCTTGTCAATTTTGGACAAGATATCTCGTTTCTTAAGTTCGGATGAGGCTTACCCTGCAACTTCATTTTTGATCAATGAAGACATACGTAGAGTAAAAAGTGGTTAATGAAACATGAAGCCTCTTGAAGTCTGGTGTTAATGAGTTTGTAATCTCTACCCAAGCATTGTGGAACTGACAAATGTTGAGTAAGTCCATTTTATATCCTTGATTCTTTTCACTGACTTTGAACGTATAAACAGCAGTTTATGACAAATCTGACACTCAGGTGTGACACTGTGGTCTGGTTTTGTTGTCTTAAGACAGTATTTCAATTTTATATTTTCTGTGGTCTTTGGTCCCAGTAGTGTCAGTGCTTACATATTTGTTCGGA